>NC_132990.1:80066206-80370000 GCF_048564905.1 Vicugna pacos
CTGGCCCCAGGGCAGGCATGGCTCCCCTACTTCTGGGCTTTGCAATCAGATGCCCGAGGTCAGAGGTCGGAGGGCACGTCCCCTCCGCTCTCCTGGAGGACATGGACGTTCTGTCTCCCCAGACACTCCTGCCTGATTTCCAGCCTCCCAGCCTGTTCTTTAGCATTCAGTCTTGCTGCCCATTCCGTATATTGATAGTTTTATTTTTGACAGTTATTTTTTTCGTATCTAATGCTTTTGGTTAGTTTTTTTAATTAAAAAAATCTGTGTGCTTAGGTAAGTTTTTGTTTTGCCCTCCAGAAGACATTACTGACAGCCCTCCTGTGTCTCTGTTAAACCTATTTCCTCAAGTGGGAGTTCTGCTGGACTCGGCGCTGCTTGTCCATGGTGGTTTTCCCCCCAGATGACTTCCCCCCGGCTTATGCGCATTTTTATTTCTGTGATTTTGTATTGCCTGGCTGTAGCGCCGTGGAGCTGGAATGCTGGCCGCTGCCCACACACCTGGGGCCCCACAGCCTGCTCACCTGGGGCCCCCCCGTCCCACTGTGCGGCTTGGCCCCTCAGCCTGGCCTGCCCTGGCCTGCCCACCACCTTTTGCAGTGTTCTGTACGTGCCGGACATCAAAACTTGTTAATAGTGGTGAATTCACAGGAAGCCACACAGGCAGTACAGAGAGACCCCACATGCCCTCCACCCGCTGTCCCTCTCAGGTAACCTTGTACATACCGAGGGCACAGTGTGGGCTTACGTGCCCTCCAGCTCCACAGGGCTCCCCTCAGCAGTCTCCCCACCCACCCTGACCCTGTCCTCAGCTCCACCTACTCTGGGTCCTGAAGAGTTCCTCCAGCTTTTATAAAGGTCTTCGGTTTTACGGGAACTTTAAAGCATGATCCATCGTGAGTTTTTCTATTAGATAGGAGACTTAGGGTGAAATTCATTGTTTTCTTGCGAGTTTTTGGCCCACCACTATCAAAATGCACATTAAAAAATTTGCATTATTTATCTCCTTGAAATTATACTTCTATTCCATCCCCACTTCAGAATTTTATTCTAATATACTTTTATTTTTGAGGATTTTTTTTATTGTTACCCTGTCACAGTCCTCTAGGGGGAAAAAAACAATTTGAAATTTAATTTCAGGAAATTTCTCTGACCCTGAGGTTCGTTTAAGGGTTGATTTGTTCCGGATTGAGTTATTGTAATTATTAGTAGCACGCAGTTGATTGCAACATGTCATTTTGTTGGAAGTTATTGAACATTCTCAGGTGGTCAGTTGCAGGGAAAGAGAACAGAAGGACTTTGAGGCTTTGGAACCTTCCTGCTTCGCACCCTGGAACTTCAACTGCTCCTGGGACCCTGTGGGAGGAGGGAGGAATCCACGACGTGGAGACCCGGTGCCCTCCCGGCTCCCAGCCCTGGGTTCCTGCCCCGGTCTCGCCTGCCCTCAGGCTTCCTGCTCCCAGGCCCAGTTCAGTCTTGTTTGGTTTTCTTAGGAAACCATGTTTTATTGAAAATTGTGTTTCGAAAACAGTCATTCCTATGATTGAATGAGTGTTGCATGCTTGTGATAACAAACCCATTTTCCTTTGAGAGCTTAAACTTGCAGGTGTTCTCACAGCCTTGTGGTCTCACACCCCTGGGCAGTGCAGAGGCACTGCCCCTGCATGCCCAGCGTCAGGCCCACCAGAAGGCGCCAGCACAGGGCTAGACTCATCTGCTGTTCGGGCCAAGACGGTGGAAACTCCTGGAAGGAAACCTTTGTTTCTGCATTGGACTGCCCGTGCTGTAGACCCGTCTCCCCAGCTGAATTGTGCTCACACCCTCCCTGGCTCCTTGCTCAAGGAAAAAAAGATGTGCTCCTGCCCTGAGCGCGCAGTCTGGTGGGGGAAGTGCTCTTCATGCAGTGGTTGTGCAGACCTGGGCCAGCCGCAGCTCGAATTAAGTGTCTGCAAGGAGGTGCAGCTGGGCTGTGAGAACTCGCACTCAGTGGACTGGGTGCGCTTGTGCACCGGGTGCTGAGCACCCAGCAGGCCTGACGGCAGCCGGGGTGAGGCGGGGAGCTGGTGGGCGAGGGGAGGCCAGCAAGGGCCAGACCCTGTTGACCACAGGCATCTTGGTCGCAGGCAGTGATGTGGACACCCTGCTCTGCAGCCTGCACTGTGGCGGTCCTCTTCTGCATGGGGGCATGCCCGGGGCTGTGTGGGGTTCCCCAGGTGAAGCCAACACCGGCTTCTCTTGCCTCGGCAGGAGTCTGCTCTGTCTCTTTTGTCTTTTTGCTTTGCCAGGTGACAGAGCCCTAACAAAATCTGAAGTCTTCCCTCAAGTTCAGCAGTTCTTAATTTTTTTTTTTTTTTAGATTTTCAAAAATAACACTTTAAATCAAAGAATGGGTTTTGTGCCATGAGGGAGAATTAGCCTCAGGTCCTCAGACTCAAGTTTTGCCCCCATTTCTGTGCCCTTCTGACTCGCGTCCTGCGTTTGTCTGTGAGAGCTTGGCGAGGTTGGTGGCCACTTGGTGTGCAGGGTAGTTGCTGGGGGACATGAAGAAGCAACACATTGGGTTCCCTTGTTCAGGCAGTGATCTTGCTAAGAGACAGGCCTGATGAATTGCAGAACTAACTGGTTACAGGGCAGGTTAACTGTGGAGTCACGGAGGAGCCTGCAGTTAGAGCTGTGCTTGGAGGAGGGGAGAGGGCTTTGATGCAGGTGGAGGAGCTGTGTCCAGGGCCCCGGGCAGGAGGAGCCCAGGTGAGGGGTTTCTGGCGGGCAGAGTGTGGGTCACCGGGAGAAGACCACAGACGGCTCGGCCGTGTCAGCCCCTAGGCAGTCCTATTGGCAGGAGGAGCTGTCTCCCCGAGGGTGACTCCAGGAGATGGGGATGCCTTTTAAGAAAATTGTATTAAAATACACATAACGTAAAATTTAGCATCTTAACCATTTTTCAGTGTCTGGTTCTCTGGTGTTAATTCAGTTTACATTGTTGTGCAGCCATCACCACCATCATCTCCAGGACTTTCTCATCATCCCAAACTGAAACTCAGTCCCCACTGAAGACTAACCCCACCTCCCCTCCCCAGCTCCCGGCCCTGCCTCTGCTTCCCGTCTCTGCATTGACTGCTCTCATTCCCTCACACGAGTGGAATCACATAAGATTTGTCTTTTTGTATCTGGCTTATTTCACTCAGCACCATGTCCTCGAGACACATCCCTATTGTAGCTGGTCTCAGAATTTCCTTCCTATTAAAGGCTGAAAAATATTGCATTGCATACACACACACGTATATACATGGATACACATGTGTATACACACGTACACATACATGTATACGCACAAACATGCACACATAGTGCACAAACATGCGCACAGTACACACGGTTACATAGATACATGTATACACAAAGACATGCACATGTATATGCACACACATACACGTACACATGTGCACACAACACACACGTATACACATGCACACATGTACACACAAACATGCACACTACACACATATGCATGTGTATACATACACACATGTCTACACACATGCACGTCACACACGTTGGTTTACCCCTTCCTCCGTCGACGGGCACCTGGGTGGCTTCCACCACTTGCCTTTTGTGAGCGATGCTGCCATGAACACAGTTGTACAAACAGCTCTTCACGTCCCCGCTTTGGATTCTTCGGAGTATGTGCCTAGAAGTGGTGGAACTGCCAAATCATGATAATTCTGTTCACTTTCTGAGGAACCAGCATGCTGTTTTCCACGGCATCTGCCCCGTTTCACGTCCCCACCAGCAGTGCGCAGAGGTTCCAGTGTGTCCGCGTCCTTGCCGACACTTGTTTCCTGTTTGTGTGGGAGTAGCCGTCCCCGGGAGTGCAAGGTGTCCCTGTGTGGTGGGGACGTGCGTCTTCCTGAGGACGGTGGTGCTGGCAGCTTTGCACGTGCTTTGGGCCATTTGGGTGTCTGCCTCGGGGAAACGCCTGCTCGGATGCCCTGCCCATTGTGGATCAGGTTGTCGGGTTTTTTGTTGAGCTCCGGCTATTGATTCCTTAGCAGACACGTGGTTTACAAAGACTTTATCCCATTTTGTGGGCTGCCTTTTTACTCTGTTGATTGTGTCCTTTGATGCACAGAAGTCAAAATTTTTTCAGTTGAAGTATAATTGACTCAGTATTATATTAGTTTCAGGTATACAGCACAGTGATTTGGTGTTTTTATACGTTACAAGCTGGTCACCATGATGAGTCCTCATGCAGGTTATTGCAACATTGTTGACTTGTGTTTCCCATGCTGTGCGTTACACCCCTGTGACTGACTGACTGACTGTGTAACTGGAGGTCTGTGCCTCTGAATGCCCGTCATCTGTTTAGTCTGGCCTCCCTCCCATTTATTTTCTGTATCTGTCAGTCTGTTTTGATTTTTTTTTTAACATTCTACTTATAAGTGCAATCATGGTATTTTTTTTCTCTGATTTATTTCACTTAGTGTAGTACCTCTGGGTCCATCCACGTTGTCACAGATGGCAAGGTTCCATTCCTTTTCATGGCTATGTAGTATTCCACTGTGTTTATGGACCACATCTTTATCCATTCATTTATAGATGGGCACTCAGTTTGCTTGGCTGTCATAAATAACGCTGCAGTGTATGTATCTTTTCGAATTACTGTTGTAGTTTTCTTTAGGTAAATACCCAGGGGTGAAATTGCTGGATCATACAGTAATTCTGTTTTTAATTTTTTGAGGAACCTCCCCAGTGGCTGCACCAAACTATATTCCCACCAACAGTGTAGGAGGGTTCCCTTTTCTCCACATCCTCTCCAGCATTTGTTGTTTGTGATCCTTTTAATAATAGCCATTCTGACAGGTGTGAGGTAGTATCTCATTGTGGGTTTGATTTGCAAGGAATTTTTAATTTTGATAAATCTACTTCATCTTTTTCTTTCGTTGCCTGTGCTTTTGGTGTAATATCCAAGAATTCATTGCCAAATGCAGTGTCATGAAACTCCCCACCTATGTTTTCTTCTAGGAGCTTCATAATTCCTGGTCTCTGATCCGCACCATGCTCATTTCTGCCAGTGGTGTGAGGTCAGGGTCCAGCTCCGCCCTATCGCAGGTGGCTGTCAGTTTTCCCAGCACCGTGTGTTACAAAGGTGTCTGTTTCCTCCCTGTTTAGTGCATCTGTGCGTGCAAAGCTTGGTTGCATTGAATTGGGTTTGAGGTCCAGCTGTCTCCAGGCTGTCAGTGAACTTAGGGAAGCAAATGGAGGGAGGGTTAGTGTTGTCAGGAGTGAAGGCCAGGCCCTCGGGCGGTGGCAGGGGTTTGACATCGAATTGCAGGCAGCCATGGCCCTGGGAGCGCGGGCGAAAGCTACTTCGGAGGTGGGTACACTGAGCAGGAGGCGGTCTCAGAAGCTATGTGGTTACTGCGGAGGGAGGGAAAGCAAAAAGCAAAAAGCGAAAAGCGTGTGGAGCTGTTGCAGGGTGTGGTCCTGACCACCTGGAGACGCCTGCTGAGGGCTTGGCGCTCCCTTTCTGCGTATTTTTAAACTTAGCTACATTTCATCACCTACATCCACGGCTGGTGGGCTTTTTGTACCGGACCAGGTAGGAGATGCTTCAGGTTCAGTGAGCCACACAGTCACCGCCGCCGCCTCCCTGTCCAAACGCAACCCCCGCGGGCTGCGTCACCACGCTTCTGGCCTGGGCCTTCCCCCGCAGCCCATCCTCCGGGAGGCTCTGGGGAGAGGGACTGGGTGCTGAGGCACGCAGCTTTGGTGCCTCCTGCCTGGGCGTCACGGTCAGTGTTCCTTGTCTGTGTTTTGAAGCATGCGGCTGCCAAGGATCCCAGGGACAGTCGAGATGCCCGAGACCCCGAGGAGCTGAGAGAGGAGACGGGCAGAAACGCCCCTGAGTTTGGTCGGCAGCAGCTTTTACCCCCCTTCCTGCCCCTTCACCAGTCACTACCTCAGAACCAGTGCTACGTGGCCACCACGAAGTCACAGACAGGTAAGGGTCCGACACTGTTGCTCAGGGTGGGGGTGTCCTGGGCCCCTAGCTCACCAGGCTGAGTCGTGCGACTGTTGGTGCCTGTGCCCCGGACGGCAGCCGCACCCTCCCGGACCTGGCCCCACAGCCTCAGGCCTTCTCTGCTGGTTTTCAGCTCAGATGGAGGCTGTTCTCAGTCCTCAGGTCTTAACTGCCACGGGCTGGTTGTGTAGAGGCCTGGGCTGGAGAAGCCTCCCAGGTGGTCCATCCAGCGCTGCCGGGGGTTGGGGCTGGGCTCCCTCTGTCCCAGCCCTTCCCGGGGGTGCTGCTCCTGTGGTCAGTTGGGGGAGGATGAACTGATTCCCCGCTTGGCCTTCTGCGGGAGGTGGGGGCTGTGTGAGCGACCCCACAGGGAGGACGCTGGGCTGGGCATGCCTACAGAACCCACTTCCACCAGGCCCTCCCGCGTGCCGGGCAAGGACCCACGGGCGCGAGGGGGTCAGCCTGTGCGGGGCATGCTGGGGGATGTGCACTGAGAGGCTGGACCGGGGAGGGTTTTGGTAATGGGTCCATGTCTTCTTCAGGATGTCCAAAATGCTTATTTGTAAGTAATTTCCGATTTCCCTAACAGTTGCAGAAATTCTGCAGGGGATCCCTCTGGGCCTCCCCCGTTTTTCCACATGCACAGTTGTGTGTCCTCCCAGCCAGGGTATCGAGCTTTTCTTCTGAAACACGAGTGTCACCTGCAGACACTGGGCCCTTGGACCTCTCAGTACTCCAGTGTTCCCTGAAGTAACAGGGTCGTGGGATCCTCTGAGGTGACCACGGTGTGGCTGTCGGAGTTGGGGTTCTGGGCTTCGCGCCTCCCTCAGCGTTTGCCTGCAGCTCTTTCGATGTCCCTCATGGCTCAGGGAGGCACTTCTGGTCCAGCCTCCTGTGTCCTTGGTGTCTCGTTGGCCTCTGTTAGTCTGGAGTGTCTGTATGCTGGTTTGCTGCTGTTTTCCTGGGCCAGGCTTAGGGCGGGGACCATCCCCGGGGGTGGGGGGGTGTCCTCAGCCTTCCTGGGGCGGGGCCGGGGCCGCTGCCTGCAGCCCCTGTTTGTCACCATGTGTCTCGGGAGGCAGGACTTGAGGGCCTCACTTCCTGCTTCTCTCGTCCCACTGGGTGGCTCTGGCGCCTTAGGATGCCCACCCAGTCTGATGACTGACCCCGGTGGGTCTCCGGCTGTGTCGTCCCCTCTTTGCTTGTCTGGTAGCAAGCCCGCACCCCTCCAGCCCCGCACCCGCTGTTCATTTCTCTGTTGCTCCTGGAGCCTCACGTGAGTCTCTGGGCCCCAGGCCGTCACGATCAGGTCATCCCAGCTTCGCTTCGGGCTGGTTCCTCTGACGGGACCACGTGGTCTCGCAGGGACTTTCATGCTCCGCCGGGGTCCTGGCCCTGCTTGCCCTTCCTCATCCAGGGAGCCCTCATGCTGTTTACGGAGCACAGCAGTCGGAGGACAAGACCGGCGTGTCCCCCTGCGCCCCAGCTTTTAGGCCATTTTGACACAGTGTTGTTTGTTTCAAAGAATTCAAGCTGGACGGAGCTGTAGGCCTCTGTGGAATCAGTGGTATCCAAAGTCGGTATTTCTCTTAGAATGTTAAGATTGTTCCTATTTTAGCTTTATTCATTCCTCGTTTTTCAACACAAGTTTTGGAAACAGTGGTCGGTGTGTTCACAGCCCCGCCCCTGGCTCTGCCTTCTTTGCTCACTCGCAGGCTGGGGTCAGGCTCCCTGGCTCAGGGCCGGTGTGGCCCCTCCTTGCACCTGGTCACCAGACGCAGGGTCTGCCTGGAGTTCGCAGAGCTCCCTCCCCACCCCGTGGGAGCACCCACAGGCCTTCGGCAACCGTCCTCCGTGTCCTGCCCCTGCCACCCCCCGTCCCCTGGCATCCTCTGCGGACAGCCCACTCGGCCGTTTCTCCCAGCATCCTTTCTCTGCATTTCGTGGAACCGAAACGTAGGGTATTTCTGTCAGCCCTTTAGTGGAGTCCTTCCATGTTAAAAGCAATGGTCTTCAGATGTTTTTAACCCTGGAACTTGTTTTAAACATAAAATATTGCAGAGACCCTCATTCTGTAAAAGCAGCCAGCCTGGAACTGCTTTGCCTAGGATGGTGTCAGGGCCACAAGCCCCCAGATCCCCACTGG
The DNA here is from genome assembly GCF_048564905.1 of Vicugna pacos. Taxonomy (NCBI): domain Eukaryota; kingdom Metazoa; phylum Chordata; class Mammalia; order Artiodactyla; family Camelidae; genus Vicugna; species Vicugna pacos. Next base: position 80,074,375 of record NC_132990.1, read on the forward strand.
GTCTCACTGCTGCTTGTCCAGAAGCCCTGCTCTCAGACCCCTGGACACTCTTTCCTCCGCTCCTCTCCCTTCCCTGCCCCCTGCGCCCGGACAGTTGGCTGGGCCGCATCTCAGTGTGCGGTACTGAGTGAGGAGGAAGGGTCTAGGTGACGATGGTGTGAAGTCACTCTTTGGTGGCCGTGTGTCGGTGGACATGTCTAGAGACGTAAGTCCTGGAGGGCGAGCTCAGCCCACCCAGTGCCTGGAGGAGGCCCTTCCGTCTCAGCTGCTGGGGGAGCCCTGCTCCGAGGTGGGCTGGGTGTCCCGGGCCCTGCTTCTGAGTCGGTCCTGAGTGTCCCAGTGTGGCTCTGCCTGCTGGCAAGGGAGGGGTTCTCATATGCCCCCCTGCCATGCAGTGTCTCCTCGTGAGTAGAACAAGTCACCTGTGGTGTGTGTTCAGCTTTCCCTGTGCGGTTTGTGATGTGTAAGAAGTGCCTGTCACTGTTGTGGGCACTGATGATTTGGTGATCGATTTGTAAACTGCCACCTGCCTTTAAAAAACATTTGAGTGGCATTTCTCTTCCTTTCTTGTCCCCTTTTGACTTTTTTTTTTTTTTTTAGCTTGCTTGCCTTTTGTTTTAGCAGCTGCAGTATCTCGGAAGAAAAAACGAAGAATGGGAACCTATAGCCTGGTTCCTAAGAAAAAGACCAAAGTGTTAAAACAGAGGACGGTGATTGAGATGTTTAAGAGCATAACTCATTCCACTGCGGGCGCCAAGGTAAGGGGGCGGGGACGCTGCGCTCCTGCACGCCTGCTGGACACGCGTGCTCCTGTCGAGTCATCCCCAGCCGAAAGGGCACCGTGTGAGGCTGTGGGGTGACCTCGACCTCCCTCCACGGAACCCTGGCTCTAGAGCGCCTCTGGTCTGGGGCAGCCCCACCTGCACGGCCCCCGATGGACGTTTGCAGGTGTCCGATGCCGGGGTCCTGCTGATGGGCGCCCCCGCCATGTTCCAGGGCGAGAAGGACCTGGGCGATGGCGCCCTCCACGTGAACGGGGAGAGCCTGGAGATGGACTCAGAGGAGGACGACTCGGAGGAGCTAGATGAGGATGAGGAGCCAGGCGCCCCGCCGGCCGTGTTCCCCGTGGAGGACGGCAGGACCTCTCAGGACAGCGTGCTGGAGCCTGACCGCCCCCAGAAGGTAGGCCTGGGGGTTCCTCAGGAACCATGGGCCCGACCCTGAGCCGTCTGAGTGCTTCGGGCCTCAGTGAAGCCCCCATTCTCATCTGACTGGGGTTCTTGTGTTTTGTTTCTCTTGCTATTTGTATTAGTTGGTTTTCATGAGAACGATGTCTTCTTCCCGTGCGGCATTCATGGGAGCGGGCGACGAGCTTCCCAGGGCTAGGTGGCAGGAGCTGCGCGTTGGTGGCCCGCTGGGCAGGATGGCTGTTGCCGGCCAGGGGCTTGCGTGCGCCGGCAGGTCCGGGGTCCGGTGCGTCCTTGTGCGGGCACTTCAGCTGGGTCCCCTCGGGGGCAGCGAGGCAGGTGGCCCCCGCAGGCTGGGCCGACTGCTGGGGTGGGGAGCAGTTGTGGCTAAGAACCAGGCCGGCGCGGAGCCGTGGCTTCACTGTTCTGCGCGTCAGACTGAGAAAGCTTTCGACCGCCGCTGCATGAGGGGGACAGCGCGTCTGATGAGTTACCCCAGACCTGAAGGCCGGCAGAGAGGCTCCGGGGCCTTTGCTGATTGGCGTCTGTGCTTTGCATCAGCCCGTGCTCTGGCGCAGCCCTCGAGGTGTGTCAGGGGTTTTCTTTCAGGTTCGGAGTTTGTGGGACGTCTTTTCTTGGTGTTGCTTAAATTTGAATTCATTTTCAGCCAGTTTTGCCAGGTCTACTTTTTTAGCAGGTTTTGGGGCAAAATTTTAAATGCTTCCTGCAGCTCTTAAGGAAATTATTCAAAAATAAGTTGGTGAAGGTGGGGAGGGTGTAGCTCAAGTGCTAGAGCACGTGCTTAGCACTCACGAGGTCCTGGGTTCAGTCCCCAGTGTGTTCTCTGGAATAAATAAATAACCCCCTGACTGCCCTCCCCCAGAACAACAACAGGAAACTGGGTGGAAATGCCAACATTAGAGATTCAAGGGGAATTTAAAGATGCCTTGCTGTGAAATACTGTGTATTATTTTCCATTCGTGTGGGGAGGCGTGAGGAAGGATGTCTCCTACTCCCGCGGAGGCTGTGGAGCCGGCCTGTCCTTCCTGCCTCCTGCGGCTTCCCCGCCGGGCCCCTCCCGAGCCCCGCTCCCGTTGGCCGCTGGTTGAGAGGGACTGTCTTTGTCGCTCTGCCTTCAGATCTGCGCTTCAGTGTGTGAGCTGGAGTTCTCAGGGGGCTGGGCCACTTCTCACGCCTTCGCGTCTGTCAGTGCGTGTTGCTCTGGCGCCCGTTCTCCTGCCGGCTTGTGCACCTGGTGCCGCGATCTGGGCAGCTTCGTGTGGGCACAGTGCGCTGCGGCCCCTCTGCAGGTGGGCGTTTGCCTTCCAGCCGCGCCTGTGACGTCGGAGCTCACGGTCGCTGGCCTGGCTCCACATGCCTCCCGGGCCCTGGTTCTGACTCCGCAAGGACCTTGCTCCTGGCGGTTTTGGATGAACGTGTACGCAGATTCTTCACCAGTCTCGTTCTTCCTGTGCAGACGTGTGACGTGTAGACTGTGGGGTGGGCGCGTTCAGAGAGGGCGAGTTTTATGGCACGTAAAGTGTTTCTCAGCAAAGCTTTTTTTTTTTTTTTAACCACATCTCTTACAATAATTTTTTTTTGATGAAGGTCCTGGGATTGAACCGAGGACCTCGTGCGTGCTATGCATGTGCTCTACCACTGAGTTCTCCAGCCTCCCCGTGCCCGTGTCAGTGAAGCTTTTTAAAGACAACGTGAGGTCAGGGTTCCATGGCCTCCCTCAGCCACGCGGTCAGCCACGCGTGTCCAGCACTGTTTGCTGGCTGGTGTTTCTCTCCCTGCTGATTTGAAACGCCATCTTTAGCATACACCGTCTGGCATTTGAACTTGAGTCTGTTTCTGGATTCTCTGTTTTGACGGAAGGCCTTACCTTCCAGAAAGAGTCTAGACGCTGAATAGGTCTAGATGTTGATACGATGCGTGACAAGCCAGCGCGAGGGCTGGGAAACAGGTCAGAGCAGGACCAGAGAGAAAGTGCGGGAAGCTCGGCAGCCGGCAGGGCCGGGCCTAACAGCCCTGGGGCTGCACTTCCTGAACTGCGGACTGAGCTCCGCCAGACAGGCCAGTGTGTGTGGCTGCGGCTGCGGTCGGGAGGGGTCTCGCAGGTCCGCGGTGGGCTGAGGGAGGGGGCGTCTTACGAGCTTGGGCTCAGGGCCAGGCGAGGTTGCTCACGTGCCAGGTGGTGGGAGGAAGCCCAGCCATCACCGCCCCCCTGGCCCGTCTCGTCTGGGCATTGTGGGGTCAGGCAGGACCATCCCTGTCTCTGAGGGTGGCTTCTCTAACCAGTATCAGGTTTGCAGGACTCATTCATGCCCACTGTTAGGTAATGGGTTCTGAAAGTGGTCTGGGGGTCCCCAAGCCCCTTCCGGGGTCGCTGAGGTCTAGCGGTGAGGCTGATGCCAGGGCGCTGGTCCCCGCGTTAGGCTGTGGGCTGGGTGGTCCTTGGGCGGAGGGTCACGGCCACAGGCGTGCGGGCGCCTGACCCCCCTCAGTGGCAGCCCTCGGCAGCTCTTGGGGTTTCTGGGCATGGGAGGGAGTCGGCGTGGGGCCCGTGCCTCCTGTCACGCTGGCCTGGGCGCACCCACCCCCGGGCCGGCACGGGGCCGGGACTGCCGGTCGGGTGCAGTGGTCTTACACCCTGCCCTCGTCTGCGTTTCCCTGGTTTCCAGGAAGGTTGGGGGTACTTTTTCACGTGTTTACTTGCCACTTGGATGCCTTCTTTTGTGAAGTGGCCATTTAAGACTCACCCAGTTAGCTGAATGGTTGTTTGTCCTTTAAAAAGTCGCCTCACGGGAGGGGAGCCCCCGTGGCCTGTGCTGCAGTGAGGGCCCCTTCTCCCCAACGGGCTGGTGTCCTGGTCCCAGCTCGGGGGACATGCAGGCGTGCTGGGCCTGCGGGTCCTGCGGGTCGGGTCCCCGCCTCCAGCTGTGCCAGCCGCTGCCCTTCTGTGCCCAGACCCCTCACAGCTCCGGGTGTGCTGCTGTCGTGGCCCTTGTGAGGTGGCCCAGCCCCTTCCTCTGCGGCCGCTCTGCAGGACTTTCACAGGCGGTGGGTCTGCCTGTTTTCATTGGTATTTCGTTGCGTAGTCTTTTTAGAATAAGACACTACTCGACAAACTTTAAAGGTAGCATTTAAATAGAGCTGACTAAAGATAGTGGAGTCCTACGAAGAAGGTTGTGTTCAGTGGTGCAAGTTCAAAGCATTGCCAGCCAGTACTGCACAGGGCAGGGTTGTTGCCCGCTCCCCACAGCGCCCCGGCTTGGTCACTGTTGCTGTGATTCTGCAGAATGAGACCCGGAAGGGAGCTTTCATGCTGAAAAGGACGAGGGAGAGCAGTTTGCTGAGAGTGCAGCCACCCGTCTAAAGAGGGCAGGACCAGCAGAGCAGCTGCAGTAGCTCCTGAGCCGAGCTCCTGGGCCACCACGGCACAGCCTCCCGGTGTCTGTGTGGTGGCAAGGCTGGTTCGGAAGTGCAGTGACACGGTGTCAGGAGTGTCCACAGATGCGGGGGTGAGGGGAGGGTTCCTCACTGGAGCACGTGTGGAGGACGGGACGGCAGTGGCTGCTTCTCCCCCGGCCTGCCCTGAGACAGGGGTCTTTCAAGATAAGGACTCTGAGAAATAGCCACGCATCATACCTAAAAACTAGCTGTAATTCCTTAATATCACCAGAGTACTTAGTGGTAAATTTAGCAACCAATGTCTGTAACCTGTAAGGAAAGTTTGTAGCCCTTTGCTGGAAGAGGTGGAGCAGATCGCGAGTTCGTGGCGTGAACCCCGTCAGTTGCGTGAGGAAGACCTGCTGTGCTGTCTTCCCTGTGTCGTCCGTGGTTCAGAACAGTTCTCGTCAGTTCTGACGGGACTTCTGTGGAACCAGCGACGTGGGAAGTGCCCGCCGTGGGGCGGGGGCGGACTGCAGCTCGACCGCGGCCCAGCGATCAGGCAGGGCTGGGGCAGGCGGTGGCTGCCGAGCAGGGGGGACAGGGAGCCCAGCAAACCTGCCTGCCCGTGAAGACGGCCTGTAGTGAGAGCTGGGCTTCCAGCTGGCGGCCGCGCCGCCCTGGGCTTGCCAGCGAGGGTCACTGGGGGCCGACGGGTCTCTTGGGGAGAAGTGGGCGTTGACCCTTGGGTCAAGCTCACACCCCGTTCTGGAATTAGATGGGGTGACGGCTGTGCGGCTCTGAATGTACTCAGGACCGGTGAACTGGTACTTTGAGAGGGTGAATCTAAGGGCGGGTGAACGATAAAATCGTAAAGCTGATACTTAAAAAAATTCCAGATGTAAAGGGTCAACACAGGCTGTAGGACTGTGGAAAAAGTGTTGGGAATCATGTTTCTCATCTCAGGCGAAGGCCTTGCAGTGCAAGACTCACCCAGAAGCCAAGAGGGGAGAGATGAGGGTTTGACTTGCCGAATAAAATCTCTGAAGTGTTTTCATAGAGAGAAATGCCAGCAGCGAGGCTCACAGGACCTAATAGGAAACTGTTTCCAACATATTTAACAGACATGGATTACTGTCCCGTGTGTAGCTTCTACAGTGAATAAGAGAGCAAGGAGCTGGAAATACGCTTAATGGGAGAGACAGGGGCGGTGGCGCGGGAGCCGCGCAGCTCCTGTGTCCCTGTGGGAGACCCCAGACGTGTGACTGCCCGGGGGGCTGGCATTGCCTCTGTGCGCAGCGCTTCCGGCAGCTTCCTGGACGTCCACAGCCAGCGTCCGGCACAGCTGGAGCATGCCTGCTGATTTGTCCCGGAGGGTTGTGGCTTGTCTGGAACGTAACCTTAATGTGAAACTGCAAGGTGCCCGTGGACCATGCGAGGGTGAAGCTACGCAATGAGGATCCGGGCCCAAGGGTGTCGGGGGCACCGGGTACCCACAATGCTAGTGCCTTGAGACGGAGTCACCCACAGCACGGAGGAAGGCCCCTCTGCTGTTCCATTAGGGAAGGAACGTCCCGGAAGTGTCTGCTCTGCCGTCCAGCTGGAAACGCTCCGGGCTCTGGGCCGCGTGCGCGTGGCAGGGCTGGAAGGGCACTAGGTTCCTGGGGCCGGGCTGCCCTCCGGCGGGTGGGGCGGCTTTGCTCTTTGTGTCAGTTGTGGCCTCTGAGAGCCTCCTTGCCGTGTGCGCTCTGGTACCTTTTGTTGAATTCTGCCACAGGTTAGAGGCATCCGTGCACTAGCCCTCAGCAGACGCTGGACGTCCTTGCGCCCCCCAGACCAGGGGTGCAGACCAGGGACGGGTGGGGCCGGGCACCTCACGGGAAGACAGCATATCTGGCTGCGTCACCGGCCACTGAGGGTCTCTGAGTTTTTGTTTTCTCCTTGGCGCGTGGTGTGGCTGGGCAGACGGACGGGGAATCGGAAGAGGAGCAGGAGTCGGCCGGCACCGGGGAGGAGGAGGAGGACGGAGACGAGTCGGACCTGGTAAGCCCCGCTTGCGTGGCTGGGTGCTGGGCCTGTGTGGGTGACTGGGGAGCTGCGCAGCTGTGCAGCCCCTGCTTGGCTCCGTCCACGGTGGGTCCAGGGCCGTGGCCGAGCAGAGGGCCGGGGGAGGGGCCGGCGTGGGCGGCAGGGGCGCATGACCGATGTGACAGGTGAGGCATCTGAGGTAGAGCTAAGGGGCCTCTAGGGCGGATGACGCTGGGAGGTGGGGGACGGGCTAAGACAGTCCTTGTTGCTGGTGGGCAGCCCTGTGGTGACCCCACGGAGGCTGGGGTCAGAGGGTGGGGCTGTGGGAGTAGCTGATGGGGGAACTCGGAAGTGGGGATGGGGATCAGCTGAGGACGGAGCCTGGGGACACCCCACGGGCCAGCGCGAAGCAGGGAGGGTGGGGCGGCTGTGAGACAGGGAAGGAAGCTCGGAGAGTTCAGGGTCACGGGAGCTGAGGACCACTCTGAAGAGGGGAAGTGGCAGGGCTGGCAGCTTGTTGTGTGGGTGGACGAGAGGCAGGCGATAAGCGGTCGTTTCCTGGGACAGTGGATGGAAGTGGCGGCGAGCTTTGGGTGCAGTGTGTGCAGTTCTTCCCAGAGTTTTGCTGTGAAGGGGAGTGCGGGGGCACGCGGTGGGGCGTCGCCAAGGCTGCTGCCCCGCCACCTCCCGTGGGTGAGTGCGGTGCCCAGTGCGGGGGCTCGGGCACCGTGGTGGTTGTCGGAAAGCCCGGCGAGCTGCTCCCGGGTGTCTTTTCAGCTCGTGAGCCCATTCTTTAAAATTCCCCTCTCTGTCCACAGTGAGCAGGAGCTGGGAGACCCTCCCGTTGGCCCGTCGGGAAGGCTAGTGGGTCACGCTGCGCGTCTGTTTGTAACTCGTGGTAGATGCCCTTTCTACGCCTAGGCTTTAGAAGCAGACGCTCCAGAACCTGGAGATGCTGTAAAGTGACACACCCCTCCCGTTGCTCTCCGTGTAGCAGCTGTAGCTTGAACGTGGGTTCTGAAGCGGGTTGAGGCGTCTGCTGTTCCTCTTCTTGTGAGCAGGAGGAGTGGACATGTGTGGTTAAAGGTGGATTCTCTTACTGAGTTTATTTACTTCGTTCCTGGGTAGAACTTTCTTATTTATTCTTTCTTGTGCCAAACTCAAGTAAGATTTATAATTCCATTTTAAGTTTCTTGGCTTTTTTACCCCACTGGCAAGTAACTGAGGTTAGAGTGGTGTTTAGGAAAAGGATGAGCGTCTTTAAGAATGTGACCTAGAAATTGCCTGAAAGTGAAGTTAAACTCCTAGTTGAAGAGTCAAGACACAGCGAAAAAACAGCGCTTGCAGCTTTTTTCTTTTTTCTTCCTGCCCTGGGTTCTCAGAGTTCTGAATCCAGCATCAAGAAGAAGTTTCTCAAGAGGAAAGGGAAGCCTGACAGCCCCTGGATCAAGCCGGCCAGGAAGAGGCGGCGGCGGAGCAGAAAGAAGCCCTGCCCAGTGCTAGGTGAGCGGAAACGGCCGGGGCCGGGGTCCAGGGTTCTGCATCGGGTGCAGTTGGAACAGAAGGCCCACCGTTTAAAAAAAGAACCCAAAGTGTCTGAACCGCCTTTATCAGAGACGTGCTGATCCTGAAGTGGCTTCCTCCCAGGCCCCCTCCTGCGACGCTGGCTTCCTTGCCGAGTGTTCCCCACCTTCCTGCCCTCCCCCCCCCCCGTGCGCCTGGAATCTGCGACTTGCGTGGACGCTGTGTGGTCACTGCCGCTGCCTGTGATGTCCGTGGGCAGGGCAGGGTCCTTGGTGGCTCTTAGCCCCGTGGGCAGGTTCCCTTGTTCTGGAGGGAGTTTGCTGGAGGGGCTGACACAGGGAGGGCCCTGGTGGGCCTGGCTTGCAGCCTGCCTGTGGAAGGCCTGGGGCAGCGTGACGTGCCCGTGTGGTGACAGGAGGACCGCACCCTGTCGTGAGGGTCCTGTGCCCCTGCCCGCCTGCCCCACCTGGCCCTGGCCCCTCTGCTCCCCGCTGCCCCTGCAGACGGCTCGGTCTGTGTAGACCATTTACAGATGGGTCTTCCCGGGGGTGCCCTTCTCCTGGGCCCTCTGAGTGTTGCTGAGGGGCGTTGTTGGTGCAGTTGAGGGAGGAGTCCGGGGTGCACTGGCCAGGCTCTGTCCCTTGCCATGGGACAGTTCGGCTCTTTCCAGCGTTTCACAGGTAAACTCTGGGAACGTTTGTGCGCAAGTCCTAGTTGAACAAGTGCTTTCCTGTGTCTCAGGTGGATGTTTAGGAGGGCGGGGCTGAGCCACATGGTGTGTCTCACGTTTTAGGGGAACCGCCAAACTGCCCTCTTGCGTTCCTGCAGCAGCGGGGTGAGCGTCCCGGAGCTGCTGCGTCCTCACGACACGAGCCATGGGCGGTCTAGTCTCAGTGCTGCTGGTGGGTGTGGGGTGGTGTCTCACTGCAGTTTCACTTTGTATTTACCTAATGAACAGTGAGGCTACACACCTTAGCGTTTTTGCATCTATCTTTTGTGATATGTTCATATATTTCGTTCATTTTAAAACCAGAGTGTTTGTTTTCTCATTGAGTTGCAAGAATTCTTTCAATATTCTGCATACAAGTCTTTTGTCAGATACATGTTTTACAAGTATGTGCCTGGCATAAAAGTTTTAAAAAGTATTAGCTGAAGTCTAATTTATAGATTATCTTTAAAATTCATGCTTTTCATCTCAGAAATCTTTGACTTAAATAGCCCAGGTCAGAGAGATTTTGTCCCATGTTTTCTTGAAGTTTTATAGTTTCAGCCTTTACATGTGGGTCTCTGATCCGTGGTGGGTGGGTGTGTGTGTGTGGTGTGAGGTTGCTCCTTTTTTACCTGTGGATGTCCAGTTGTTCCAGCACCAGTGGTTATGTTAACTTTTCTTTTTCTCCATTTCACTCTTTGAACCTCTGCTGACGGTCACCGTGTGGCTGTTTCTGGACTCAAGTCGGCCTGGTTGGTTGGTCGATGCCTGCACCGGCACCGCCCAGCTGCGGGGCTTCGTTCTCTTTTCCTCAGTTACTTCAGTGTCTTCTGGACTCCCCGATTGGGAAGTAGGTCTGCCGAGGGGCTGCTGGGGAGGCAGAGCTGGCCTCGGGGAGGCAGAGGCTGCGGGAGGCGCACACGTGCCTCCTCTGAACCTCGTCTCCTTTCCTCAGTATGACGGCTTGTCAACCATGATCAGAGTGCCTGATGTGGTTCCTGCTGGTGGCTCACAAAAGCGTCTGTAGATCTAAGACTCAGAGTAGTTTGGGGGTGAAGGCTTCATCTTTGCCACCTTGGGTATGATGTGTAAAGTGCATGCCTAAGTACTGTTCACACAGTTTGAATTAGTTTTCCTTTCGTTAAGTGTCTAGAGTTGCAGAAGGCTACTCACGTTCTTCGCAGCGGTGGTGACAGTTTCTTACTGCTGGGCGGCTTCTCCTATCTGAGGCCTGGGTGCAGAACGTGGCATGAGCTCAGCGTCTTCGGACACCGCTCCTCTCGATGTTAGGCTCCCTCAGTCCCGATCACTGACACAGCATCAGTGACTAGTGTTTGGAGGCTCGGCTGGGAGATTCGGGCACTGGTCCTTTGCTGGTGGTAACGTCGTCCTGTATAAATGCGCATTTTGCAGGCTTCCTCAGTGAAATGCCCTTAGAGTAGCCGATACGGGTACACCTGCTGGGACATGCGGGCGGGCCGCCCCTCAGCCAGCTCCTCGCTTGCGCACCCTGGGGCAGGCTCACCTGGTGCCACCCTCTGGTGAGCCACGTGCTTTGAAACTGCCTGTCTGACAGGTGGATGCTCCTGTGACCCCGCGTCTTCCCCCATCATCCTGACACCCAGGGGTCTGCGAGGCTGGCCCCTTTCCCAGCAGCCCCATGCGTCTGCAGCCTCTGCATCTCCTGCACTTCAGCTGGTCTTTCAAACCTGTGTTTCAGATTTTTCTGTTCTGTTTTAAGTCGTATTCATGGAACATACACTTACGACATTTTTATTCGTGTCCTGGAGTATTTGGTCAGCTCTTACCTGGTCGGTCTAGTTGCAGACAAAGGTGTTTCCAAAGTCAGGCCTTGCCTTTCTTGGCACAGCCCCTTCCTACGAGTGCTCTGTGCAGAGGGAACCGCCTGTGAGAAGAGGCAGGGGCGAAGGGGCCAGGAGGGGGTGGTGTCTGAGCCTGTCGTCTGCGTAGGCTCCCGCGCAGCCCCGTGGCGGCGCAGCCCGTGGCGCGGCTGGTGCCTGGCCCGCTACGTGGGTGCCTTTGGAATGCAGGTGCTGAAGCCTATGCGTCGTCTTCGGGGAGCGTGGAGCCGACGGCACCAGGAGACGGCTCGGGATACATGGAGGTGTCCCTGGACTCCTTGGATCTCCGTGTCAAGGGGACACTGCCCGCAGAAGCAGAAGGTGAGCTCCGGGGCCGGCGCCTCCCTGCTCTGGGCTTGGAGGTGCCTGCCATGCTGGTGTGGAGGCCGGGCAGGGCGTGGGGCGTGCGAGTCAGGTACCAGGACGCAGGCGGGTGTGCCGTGTCACTGCGTGGGCCGGTCCGGAGCCTCCGGGGATGGGGCAGTGGGCATCCCCCTCAGTCAGGTTGTCCCTGAGAGTCACACGTGCTTTTACATCGTGTCCTAATGACACGGTGGACTCCTGCCCGGGCTGCGCTTCACCAAATGCGGGCTGGCGTCATTGTGAGTGGCAGGGCTTTTCTGTGACCTCTGACTCCGGTTGTGGTTGGTGAGATGTGGCACCATTGGGCTCAGGTACGTTCTGCAGTGGTGAGGTCTGCACTCCAGCCGGGCCCAGGGCTGCAGGAGCAGGTGGAGCTGCCCTCCCCGCCACCCGCTTTCTCCCCGCCGCTGAAAACCCTTTGTTGGCAAAAAGTAATTAAAGGCTGTTTGACTCTTTGGAAAAACCTATTTGAAATGTAGTATGGGGAAAATATGAAGTCCTCGTTATTTACATTCAGCGTGGACTTTGCTTCTGTGGAATATAACCAGTCATTCTGTTTTTTTTTTCAAATGAATTATAGTCAGTTTACAGTGTTGTGTCAACTTCTGGTTACAACCTAGTGTTTCAGTTACACGTGTACACACGTATATCTGCTTTGAAATTCTTTTCACCGTAGGTTACTACGAGATGCTGAACGGTTCTCTGTTCTCTACAGAGGAAACTCGTTTATTTTATACACAGTGGTTAGTATCTGCAGGTCAACCAGTCAGTCTTTAAAGGACAGCGCCCGCTCTTAGGGTCTGGGCATTGGGGGAGCCCTTCCCTGCTCCCTGCTCAGTGCAGGGCATCACAGGCTCAGCTCACGAGGGGAGCCGGGGGCGCGTCCGGGCTTGGGGGCACGGCCCCTTGTCTCCTCACTGAGGACGGGCCAGGAGCCCCCTGCTCGCCTTGTGCTCTCGTCCACGTGAAGTGACTCCTGTGATCAGTGTTGCTACACCTGCTCTGAGATTTGTCATGGGAAATTGTGTCCATTTTACCACGTACCCCCAAGCCCTGCACTGTGCCCAAGGGTCAGAGGTGAGATGGCAGCTCACAGTGGGGTCTCCCGCTGCCCTGTTGGTTACTTGGGTTGAGCCTTGGCCTGGAAACACCTAAGTTCGTTTCTGGTAAAAGGAAGCCAAGCTGGCGAAAGCCACATCGAGGTGGTAGGGGGAGCTCAGTGTGCAGTGTCGACCCCACGTTTGTTCTCCTGGCGGGACGGCCATGTGGGTGCGTCTGGTTGACCAACGCAGTCTTGTCCGGAGGGCCTGCCTTGGCAGGGACAGTGGTGGCCCTCAGTCTGGGCATTTTTAGTGCCAGTTTCAGATGTTGAGGGGGTGACTGGGGAACCCGAGGCTGGCGGGGAGCCTGTGACCTGGGATGAGTTGCGACGGGGTGGGCCGTGGTTCCCGCCGTCCAGCCTTGAGCCTGCAGAATGTTGGTGCCGCAGGTCCCAGGCCCCTTGGTTGAGGTTGAGGTGCTGGCCCCTCAGATCCCTCTCACATTCGTGGGATGCCTGGGGGCTCGCACTGCAGACACAGGCCCGTGTCCTCCCCACGGCCTCGCTGCTCAGCCCCTCGCGATCTGTGTCCCGTGTTCGGGGTCACCGCAGGCACCCGCTGGCTGACTCGTGGTCTGACCTGGCGTCCCCATTTGCTCTTGGAGAGGCCTCCTCCCACCACGAAGGAAGGGCCTGGGCGCCTTGGGATGTGGGGTCACCCTCCTGCTTTGTTCCCTCCTGATCACGTGAGCTCCAGCCCTCAGGGTGTGACTGACCCTGTGTCCTGAGTGTGTCTTGGCAGGGACCAGCCTTGGCTCCCGAGCAGGGGGAGGGGCAGCAGCCAGGGCCTGTCCTGTGAGCCGGCCTCTGTGCTGTGGGCCGGGAGGCGGAATCCACTGCTCTTCGCTGGGGGGTGGGGTGCCCAGCAGGACCCCCACCCACCTCACACTCTTACTGTGACCACTTCACGAGGAAAAACCTGAAATGTGACTTCCTTTGGAAGCTTCTGGTTGGGTTGAGCGGTCTTTCTGGCAGCCAGCCTGCGCCCCCCCCCACTGCCTGGGTGGGGTGCCCCGGTGGGCTTAGAGGAGCAGACCTGGGCTCCCTCCCACCCCCGCCCCTCGCTGCTCCACCCTCATCCGTAGAACGGGGGAGGTGGTAACAGGCTCTCCTGATGGTTTCCCCGACTTCCCGCCTTCGGCCTGACCGCAGGCTCTGCGCACTGTTGCTGCGGGTGAGAAACAACAGGTAATAACTAAATAAACAAGCTGCTTCCAGATCCTTCCACGTCGGGGAGAGAGCACATGCTTAGCATGCACGAGGTCCTGGGTTCAATTCCCAGTACCTCCGCTGAAAAACCAAATAACTAAATAAACCTACTCACCTCTCCCCGCAAAAACAGAAATTCAAAAAGGAAGGGAAAAAACAAACGTAAAAACTGGCTTCAGATCCTTGCAGGTCCAGTCGCATTTGTTGTGCTGCTGTGATTTTCTGGAACCGAGTGAGGAAATCAGTGCTCTTCTGTTGGGAGCGGCAGGGCTGCTTCTGCAGACATGTGGGCTGCGTGCGGCGGGGACACGGGGACCTGCCAGGGCCACACTCACCACGTCTGTGTGACTGCAGGGCTGGCCAACGGTCCCGACGTGGGGGAGACGGACGGCCTCCAGGAGGTGCCCCTCTGCAGCTGCCGGATGGAAACCCCGAAAAGCCGAGAGATCACCACTCTGGCCAACAACCAGTGCATGGCCACCGAGAGCGTGGACCACGAAGTAAGTGGGTTTGTGTCCGCACTGAGCTCGGCCAGTGCCCCCGGTTATGGAATCAGAGCCTCGTGCCTGGTCTGGGGGACGTTTGCAGAGCTGTCTCCACGTGGCGGTCAGCTGGCATATGGGCAGGGTGCGTAGTTCTGCTGCCGCCACCCCCCCATGCCACTCCTCAGACCCCCTTCCCTCCTTGAGAAGAGCTTTCCATGATGGAAAAGTGGTGGCCGGCCTTCTGAACCTGCTCCTCAGATCCGAGTCACCAGCATGTGGGTCCGCCCCTCCCTCCTGTTCTCAGGGTTTTGACCTAGCGTTTTGAGCAAACCCGACTTTACCACTAACTGTCTCGGTGCGCAGCCCTCAAGAAGTAGGAGAGCATTGTCTTGTGTAACAAAAATAGCAGTAATTCTCTGTTATTACACAATGCCTGCTTCAAAGTCAAGTGTCTCTGAAAAATGCCATGTACGGTTCTTTCCTCTGGTTGAATCCAGGTAGGTGGGATCCGTCCTGGAATCCGTCTTCCACCTGCTGTAATTGGGGTGCCCCACTGACCCCTGCTGCAGGCCTGGGCTCTCGGCTGGTCACTTCTGTTGGAGCTCAGTCCTTCCCCTTAGCTCCCAAAAGTGAGGGCTGGAGACCAGAGCACATCCAGGCTCTAAGATTTTAATCTCATTCTGACCTAATTTTGGCAAGAACGCTTGGGGTAGGTGCTGTGAGGTCACCGTGCCGAGTGGGTCAGGGCGTCCATGGCCGCCGCCGATCCCTTGCTCACGGCTCCTTCCCTGCCATGTCCCTGCCTCGGTCCCTGTTGCCTGAGTCCACCGTCTCATTAGAAGTGCACGGTGGTGATTCTGTGGCCCTGGAATTCTCTGGGGCGGGAGAGCTTTGCTCACCTGCTGGGCCGCTTGGTACCCTGAGATGCGTGTCAGCCTGGGTGCGTGGACTGCACAGCGACTCGGGGGGCTCTCTTTCACTTTCCAGAGCGATGCGTTGGTGTCTTAGCGACTTGCCGCGGGCTTGGCTTTGCTCCCCCGCCCTCCCCGCGTTCGTCCTAGGGACTCGAGCTCTTTTTTGTATTCAGTGTTTGTACGTGAGATATTTGGTCATAAAATGAAACCTGGATCCAGAAAACAAAACAGACGTGTGGCCTGATGAGTCTCTGGGATGGGCACCCTGGGAGCCACCACCGAGGGTGAGAAACAGACTCAGCCCCAAACAGCAGCCGCCCCCACCCCCCACCCCTGCCCCGTGGTGGTCGCGTCCCCGTGTTTTCTGGGCGGCATCACCGTCCGTGCGTGTGCCCCAGACGCCATTGCCCGCTTGCCTTTTAATTTACATTTGCCCTCCCTCCTGCCCCTGCTCCCCCTTTTATCTGTGGAGCAGCTGGGCCGTCTGACCTGCCGTCTGAGGCGGTGGCCCCCGTGCCCTGGTGCCTCTAGCCCACGTGCCCCTCGCGTGTCTGCGGCTATGAGCGGCCTGGCCCAGGCCCAGCTGAGGGCCTGGCTTGCTGTCTTCCTGACGGGAGCAGCTGTTGGCCTCAGTGCTGCGGGCGTTCATTCATCAGCAGTTCCAAGGTGGTGGCGGCATGCCTCTCACTGTTCACTCACAGCTGGCTGGTTTTGCAGAGACTTGTCCCTCTGCTGCTCCGTTGCGCGCGGGGTGTCTCGAGGGAGGTGGCACAGGTGTTTGAGTCTTTCTCACTTCCTAGTCTCTCAAGTGATGAGTTTGTTCTCTGTCATCTTCTGAGGTTGACCAGTTCTTTCCTTTAAAACGTCATTGTGAACTCCTGTGTTTAAAGCTATTTGACGGACTCTAGTCTTGGTGTCATCATCGTGATCGTTATTAAAGCTTCAGCTCCACTGGACTCTTCCATAGGGTGTGCGAGGTCAAAGCTGTTTTTATGACGAGACTGAAAAGGAAGTGCCTCCTCTACTGTCTCACAGCGTGGGGTTTGCACGTCTGCAAGGCCTAGTGTTACAGAATCATCCTCGGGCAAGACACACGGGCGGGTTAGGTTGGGGTCCTGAAGCTTGTGGAGGATTGAGGTTTGCACATTGCAGCAAGTTTTTTAAGAAACTCCCCTTGTAGAGTTTTGCTGTGGTGTCGAGGTAGAATGCCCACGGTTGCCTGCTCAGGGCGCAGAAGCAGACATGAGGCCCCGCTGCTGGTTAAACCAGGTGTTACTACTGAGTTTTATGCTCAGTCTAAAACATTGACACGCTTCTCATTAAAATTTCTAAAACATTTTTATTAAAACGTAGTCTTCATGTAACAAGTTTATTGCTATTTTTAAATTTGGTAATTAAAAAAAGTTTTTTAAACATTTTTTTATTGAGTTACAGCCATTTTACAATGTTGTGTCAGATTCCAGTGTAGAGCACAATTTTTCAGTTACACATGAACATACATATATTCATTGTCACATTTTTTTTTAGCTGTGAGCTACCACAAGATCTTGTATACATTTCCCCGTGCTACACAGTATAATCTTGTTTATCTATTCTGCATATGCCTGTCAATATCTACAAATTTTGAACTCCCAGTCTGTCCCTTCCCACCCTTCTCCCCCTTGGCAACCACAAGTTTGTATTCTATGTCTATGAGTCTGTTTCTGTATTGTATGTATGTTTTTTGTTTTCTTTTTCTTTTTTTTTTAGATTTCACAAATGAGCGATCTCATACAGTATTTTTCTTTCTCTTTCTGGTTTACTTCACTTAGAATGACATTCTCCAGGGACATCCATGTTGCTGCAAATGGCGTTATGTTGTCGGTTTTTATGGCTGAGTAGTATTCCATTGTATAAATATACCACATCTTCTTTACTCAGTCATCTGTTGATGGATATTTAGGCTGTTTCCATGTCTTGGCTATTGTAAATAGTGCTGCTATGAACACTGGGGTGCAGGTGTCTTTTTGAAGTAGGGTTCCTTCTGGATACAAGCCCAGGAGTGGGATTCCTGGGTCCTCTGGTAAGTCTATCCCTAGTCTTTTGAGGAATCTCCATACTGTTTTCCACAGTGGCTGCACCAAACTGCATTCCCACCAGCAGTGCAGGAGGTAATTCCCTTTCCTCCACGGCCTCTCCAGCATTTATCGTTTGTGCACTTTTTAAAGATGGCCATTCTGGCTGGTGTGAGGTGATACTTCACTGTGGCTCTGACTTGCATTTCTCTGATGATTAGCGACATTGAGCACTTTTTCATGTGCCTATTGATCATTTGTATGTCTTCCTTGGAGAATTGCTTGTTTAGGTCTTCTGCCCATTTTTGAATTGGGTTATTTGTTTTTTTCTTATTAAGTCGTATGAGCTGCTTATATATTCTGGAGATCGAGCCTTTGTCAGTTACATCTTTTGCAAAAATTTTCTCCCATTCCGTAGGTTGTCGTTAAATTTGGTAATGTTTTAAAACTTTCTTTTTTCTCATTTCTAACATGTTAAATGTTAATCGATGCACCCCCTTGGACAGAAGCTCTTTGGGACCTTCAGTAATTTTTCCGAGTAAAGAACGTGGAAATGAGAGGTTTGAGAACCTCTGGTCTTGATCTTCTTTTCTCTTCAGTTCTCTTGTTTGGCCTGTTCTGTTCAGTTCGGCTTTGCCTGGTGCTCGTGCCCTGCTCTAGAGGGGCCCTGGCGAGTTGGTTTAGTTGGGCAGCCCCGTGCACATGCTGGGACTGAGTGGGGTCTCTCCCAGGCCTTCTCAGGCCCAGGGAGGACCGTTGGGCACCTCGCTGCCCTCCTGTCCTTGGGTGCTGCCTCCGTCTCCCAGCCTTCCACCCCGTCTCGCAGCCTCACTTGCACCCGCTTGTGTTCTGGGGCCTCTGGTTTTGACATCAGCGTCTGTGGGTTTGGTTTTGCCGTTGAGGTGCTGTCTGTTTTTCGTGGGATTTCAGGAAATTCTTAAGCTGGTGCTGTTTTCCCAAAAACATGTTGTATCTTCCAACACTTAGGCTTCCTCGTCTCAGCCCCATGTCCTTTTGTCTCTTCCAGACACACTGGTCAGTCGTGTGCCTGCACAGCTGGGGCCCGGCGGCCCGGCCAGTGCTGTTCTGCCGACGGGGCGCTCCATGCCTTCAGGCACAGTGGGTCTGATGGCCGGCCCCGGGCTACGTGCACTCGTGTCTTGGTGGCTGCACTGTGTCCTTGGCATTGGTGCTGACAGCTCTTACCCCCGCACCCCACTCCCTCCTGCCGCCTATGCCTTGATTGGGCAGGACCTCCCGACTGCCCGGCATTGCCACGGGGCTGGCAGGTTGGTTGGATGCATGTCGGTGCCCCTCCTGCGGTGACAACCGCGAAGAGTTCCTGATGCAACATTTCCGTCTGGCCCTCCAGCCCGCCCGAGCCGACTCTGCGCTTTTCTCTGCATCGTGAAGTCCCGTTTCCCCTCTCATCTCCTGGCCTCTCCTCGAGGTGTCATCTGAGGTTTCTTGCTGGGGGACAGGCCCCTGAGCCGGCCTCCGTCCGCATGGAGGTGTCTGCAGGAACAGTGGTTTGCTGGGCCGTGACCTTCCTGAGAACCTTTCGTTCTCACAGCTCTTCTGTTGTTCCCTTTGCGCCCGTCACAGGGTCCGTCCCCGGCTGGTGGGCCCTCAGGTCTGGGGCCGCACAGTCCTCTCCTCCGTTCACTCCTCAAGACAGTTAGCTTGAGGGGAGGGAGATGTGCTCTGAAGACGCCTCCGCCCAAGTCTCGGGGGCCCAGTGTTGTTTCCTGGCATGTGGAGACCACGTCTTCTGCCCGAGCTCTGGTCCTTGCCTGGGCCGGGTTGAGGGGTCACCTCAGAAGCTCTAGAGAGACGTTGACTCGGGCCTTGGCCGCATCCTCTCTGCCTCATCTTAAGTCTCAGGCGGAGCTGCCGGTGCTCTCCCTCCTTCCCGTTTTCTGAACTTGGGAAGCTCTGTCTTCAGCACCTCTATGGAGCCTCTCATGTCTCCTGCCTTGTTTCTGATGCTGAGAGCCCGTTTCTGCTCTCCGCCAGGTCTCCCTCACAGCCTCCTGTGCGGCTTCAGGGCGGCCACGAGGCCTGTTTCTCTGGGCGTCAGCGTCGTGTCTCTTGCCCGCTCCCCCAGCTCTTCCCTGCGCCCTGTGAGCCCCTCACTGGAGGACAAGGCCGATGGGCTGGCGGGGGCTGCCAGAAGGCGCCTGGGCAGTAGCCGGCGTGGCTGGGCTGGGTCCCAGGTCTGTGTGGCTGACCACTGGCCTTGGTCCGGCGTCTTGCTTTGGCCACCTCGACTGCCTGGGGGTCCCGTGGGTTCTCTGCATCCCTGCTTCTGGCCTGGGGTTCTCTCTGTCCGGCCTGGCTGTGTTCCCTGGCATGTCCTGCTATCTTTCGTGTGTCCTGCCCGGGACGCTCTCCTGGCGTGGCCAGTGACCACCTGCTCCTTAATGCTGTGCGGGTGCAGCTCCTGGCAACGTTGGTGGTCCTCCTCCCGTGGATGGGGGGATCCGTGTCCCACTTCATGCTCCTGACAGCCTGCCCCTCCCGTGCTGTGTGTGGCAGCTGCCGGGCGCTCGGTGGCCGAGCCCTCCTCCGGGCTGACCGGTCTTGTCCAATTGCAGCTGGGCAGGTGCACAAACAGCGTGGTCAAGCACGAGCTGATGCGCCCGTCCAGCAAGGCGCCGCTCCTGGTGCTGTGTGAGGACCACCGTGGCCGCATGGTGAAGCACCAGTGCTGCCCCGGCTGCGGCTACTTCTGCACAGCGGTAAGTGGCCCAGCACCGAGGGGCAGACGTGGCCTGGCAGCCCGGGCCGCCGGCACCCCCACCCCCCGCCCCGTTCCCGGGCCTGAGCACAGCGCCTCTCGCTGGCAGGCCCCTCCGTGGCGCCTGGGCTTTTCTTCCTCTGGTCCTTCGTCCACAAACGACTGTTCACAGTGCGCGGTGCCTTCCCCCGGCTCACCCAGCCCTCACTCGGCACTGCGGGCTCCGTGCGGGCTCCGTGCTGTGGGCCGAGAGCTCCTCCAGGGCCTCCCGGGACGTGACGCCCGTGTGCCCTCACGGTCCTCCGCGTCCTCTCCTGCTTCTCGGGTCTGGGAGCTGCCGCTCCCGGCAGGAGCCCGCTGCCCTCGCCCTTCTTCCGTCTGGAGGTTTGCTCGCAGGCATGCTGCCTGGAGAGCCATGGCCTGAGGCCGGCAGTGATCCCCCGGCTTTGTCACAGCGCCTGCTCCTAGGGCTCGGTTCCGAACCTGTCGTCTGACCCGCCCTCCTTGGGTTCCTCTTTGGACCTGGTCTCGTAGGCGGCTTCCCCCTGGTCAGAGCGGCCTCTCCCGCTTGGCTTTCTCCTCTTTGGGTCCAGGCCTGGGGAGGCCAGCAGACGTGGGGCCTGGTCCCCTCCTCTCCTGGCAGGGGCTGGGAGCTGCTTCCTGGCGGCTCAGTCGTGCTTTGCTCGCTTTTCTGCCCCAGTTCCAAAAGCTGATTCCTCAACACTCTTTCAGGGTAACTTCATGGAATGTCAGCCTGAGAGCAGCGTCTCTCACCGTTTCCACAAAGACTGTGCCTCTCGAGTGAACAATGCCAGCTACTGTCCGCACTGTGGAGAGGAGACCTCCAAGGCCAAAGAGGTGACCGTCGCAAAGGCAGACACAACCTCCACCGCGATGCTGGTCCCCGGGCAGGAGAGGAGCCCTGCACCGGAGGGCAGGGCCGACACCACTACGGGCAGGTGCGTCCGGCGTCCTGCGGGGCCTCCGGGGGGTTCTTCCGGGGAGGCCTGTCTGGCGGCTCCCAGCCAGTCCCCCAGCTGGCTTTGCGGGGGCGCCGGGGTTCACTCGCTCGGTGCCACTGTGCGTCCGTCTCTTCTGCCCTCGGCGTGGTTCTGTGGAGTCGTCTGCCTGTTCCCGAGCCAGTGTTACCCTGCCCTGCTCGACGTGGGGCAGTGTTTTCTGTCAGCCCAGCACGCCCGCGGGCAGCTGTGCAGACGCCTGCACTCACGTCTGTGCACATCTGTGCCCACGGGTGTGTGTGCAACGTGAAACACCAGTGTCCGCTGTTGGAGTCCACTCCTGCCGCGTCGCGTCTGAAGGCAGGCCCTGGCTGAGCAGGGAAGACGCGGTCTCAGAGAGAAGGGCTTGTGCTGGAAACTTGGCTTTTCTTCCTGAGAGGGTTCAGGAGAAGCAGCTGAGGAACTCGCGGAGTTAAACAGAGCCAGACAGATGGTCAGGCAGGAGGAGGGGTCTGGAGCCTTGCTTCCCCGACGGTGTCCGGCCAGAAGCCAGGGCTGGGGAGCCCTTCCCGAGCAGCGAGACCTGCAGACTGCATGGAGGGGACCCTTGGTGTCTCACTGACGGGAAGGGGCCGTGACACTTCACTGGTGGTCACTTCAGAGACTCAACTTGTAGACAAAATTAGAAATTGAATGTTGGGAGGGGGTCGATTCCATCGTGGCATTCCATACTAGTCATGTTAATCTGTAAATTAATGCTCTTTGAGTCAAAATTCCAAGGGGATTTCCTTCTGTTGGGGAGGGCGGTGGCTTTGGTGGATTCATCCTGAAGTTCACTCACTAGAGCAGATCCGAACATTTGGTGGAAAGCCCTGGACAAGCCGCCCTCCCTTCTGCGTGTCCTTTTTCTCTGGGAATGTGATCCTCAGTCGGGCTCTTCCGTCCAGGGACTGAATGGAGGAGCTGCGTGGGGGTGGGGGTGGGGATCGGGGCAACTGTTCCATATTCATGTCGGTTTATGTAAGAGGGAGGGTCTCCCCATGTCTCAACTCGGATCCCTCTGTCTTTTCCCCGAAGCACTGCTGGAGCCCCGCTCTCAGAGGACGACAAGCTGCCTGGTGCCGGCCCCCCCGGGCCCGAGGGCCTCGACCCTACTGGGCCGGCCGGGCTGGGGAAGCCGGCCCCCGGGAAGGAGACCCTGGAGAGCGCGCTCATCGCCCTGGACTCGGAGAAGTAAGGCCGGCTTGGCGCTCGCTCCCACAGGCTCTACTCCCACCCTCCCACGTGCCTGGCAATCCTTGCCCCGTGGCGTCAGGGACTTGCCCGGCCCTCCTGTCCCAGGCACCTGCACCACAGCAGGGTTGCTGGACAGCCCCGGGAGGTCACTGAGGCGTGTGTCAGTTTCCATCAATTTTGTGCCCCCGGGGCTGCTTATGTATTCTCACATTATTTGAGAGAATTATTGCAAGGTATTGTCAGTTTTTTTAAGAGCAGAGTGACCCTTTGAAGTCATAGTGGGGACGTTTCCCCGGACACTTGCCTGTGGCCCCAACCTCAGGGCGTCAGAGCAAATGAGGGGTTGGACTGAGCGGTCCTGGTCTTACCTGCGGCTCCCAGGTAAGGCAGCCCACTCTCCGCCCACAGCAGGGCCTGGCATCCCTGACCCCCAGCCCTGCAGGGGTCCTCTGCTTGCGGCCACGGTCAGGGCTCGGACTGGGCTGCCATCGCCCTCCTTGGGCGGCGTGTGCTCTCTCTTCCTGGGAATTTGTGATGTTGAGACCTGTTCCCAAGTCTCTCAAGCTCTGGCCCTGCTCTTCTGGTGACTGTCCGGCCTCATGTCCCCTCACCAGGCCCCGACTCTGCACTGGGAGGAGGGTGGGCGTAGCTGGGGGTGACATGCTGTCCCCGCCTCCTTGGGGCTCTGTGGACCTCATGCCACAAAGAAACGGTTGGTCTGTGCCCTGTGGCTTGCAGAAGCCTCAGGAAGCTTGTGCTGTGGGTGGAGGAGGCAGCTGATCATTGTTTTTTTTCCCTGTAAGAGGCCTCGGGCCTAGTGGGCATGGCATCCTTGACCCTGAGGACTTGGCACGTGGGCACCACCCACCTCCCCAGCCTGCAGCTCAGTGTGTGCGGTGTAGGTGTGTGCGGTGAGTGTAAGTGGTACGTGTGTGGTGAGTGCAGGTGGTGAGTGTGTGCGTGGCGAGCGTGTGCGGTGAGCGTGGCGGGGCCTGCGCTCATGCTGTCCTGTGCTCTCTCGGCAGACCCAAGAAGCTCCGCTTCCACCCGAAGCAGCTGTACTTCTCGGCGCGGCAGGGGGAGGTGCAGAAGGTGCTGCTCATGCTGGGTAGGTGGCCGTCTGCCCTTCGCTGGGTCCCGCCCGGCTGGCCGGTGTGGTCGGTGTGGCAAGGCCACCCAGTGGTGGTCAGCTGGCTACTGTCCGTGGTCACAGTAGTGGGAGCATCCCTCTGAATTGAGGATGAGCATGTCATTATTAAGTTAAGAAGAAGTGTGGATTCAGTGAACGCAGAGTCAGGGAGCCAGGCTGTCGTGCTCCTGGGGACGTGGAGGCAGGAGTGTCCCCTGTGCTGGTGCTCCAGGAGGCAGGAGTGCCCCTGGGGAAGGCGGCAGCTCTGGGGACAGAGAGGGCTGCGGTGACGTTAGTGTGGAGCTGGCTTCTGCAGGCTCCTTGGTGTGTCCCTGCTGTCGTGGGTCCTCACCTGAGCGCGCTGGCCAGGCCCCCAGCCGCGTCCCGTGCGGAAGAAGGGATGGTGGTTTGATTCTGAACTCGTGGCCTTGGGCTTGAAGAGGTGATTCAGAAGCCTCGGCTTGACAGCGAATCAAGAAGGAAGGTTAACAGTTTGCTCTGAGGGGAAAAAGGTTTTCCTTTACGTTGGCCAGAACGGCAACTTGAGTCATTTCCCCGCAGACTTCGTGTGGTGCTGGGTGGCCTCTGCTCCGGGGTGCCTCTTGGCAGGGCGACCGCTTTGGGAGCTGTGCTCCGTGAGCTGCACTTCCCTTGGGCCTGACCTACAGTGTGCCCACCCGAGGCTCAGGCTGGTGCCTGGTGGGGACATGGGAGAGGCTGCCCCAGGGAGCCCCAGAGTTAGACCGGGAGTCGGGGAAGAGCCTGTGTTGTTGGGGGGCTTCCGAGCAGACCTGCCCATCAGTGTCATCCAGACCTGGTCACTGCCTTCCGGTCTCCCCCCACAGGACCGGTGGTGCCATGTGACGGTCCCCTGGGGCGGCAGTGTCCACGGTGCTCGGCTGGGGGTCTGTGCCGGCCGCCATGCCTTCCTGGGGCCCCAGAACAGAGACTGCACGTGGAGTAATTGGTACAACCCTGTTTGTTCACAGTCGACGGCATTGACCCCAACTTCAAGATGGAGCACCAGAACAAGCGATCCCCCCTGCACGCCGCGGCGGAGGCCGGCCACGTGGACATCTGCCACATGCTGATCCAGGTCGGACGCGGTCCCGGGAGTCCCCACGCGAAGTTACGCGGCCTGCGGTTCTGAGAGCTGGGAATCGGTGGTGCGGGAGGCTTCCAGGGAAAAGCAGCCCTCCTGTCACTCCCGCCGGGACCGGCCTGGTGCCAGTAACCCTGGCTCTTTCTCCCGCCGTTTCCCGCCATTGGCTCCGCGTTTCTGCGTTGGTTGTTTCGGTTCACTCTCTGTGTCTAGTGTGCTTTTGACTGCTGGGGCAGGAGGCTTGGCCCAGGCTGAGGGCGCCTCCCTCCCGGTCACCACCCCCCATGCTGCTCTGCGTGCTGGCTGGTCAACGCTGGGCACTGTCATGGGGTCAGGGGCACGTCCCAAGCTGAGCCGCACCTGCACCTCCTGCCCCCCTCGTATCTCTGGGGTGTCCCTTCCCTAACCCTGTGTCCCAAGACTGCATTTTAGGCCTGGTTCTTTACCTCCAGACCCTTCAGGAGTCCTTATGCCCACTGATCTGAAGTTTCTGTCCTGCAGGCTTCCCGCCTGGTCTCCTGGGTTTGGACGTTGGCCTGTCTGGACCCACCGTCTGGGCCCGGCTTTCCCATCGCGGGCCAGCTCTTTGTCTTGATTGCGCGTTCTGGGCAGTGCTCTCGGTGTGGCCCTCGGCTCCTCCCGGGGTGATACTCTGCGCCGCCACGCTTTGAAATCCTGAGTCTCTTCTTGCTCCCTGACAGTTCCTTTTCTGTAGCCTCTGGTTCTCTTCTTGCTTCTCCCAAGGTGTCACAGTGTTTTGAAGCTTCGTGCCGCCCCATTTGTTTTGGTCTTATTTATTTTAGATCTTCCTCAAACAAGTGGAACCTGTTTGTATTTAAAGGAAAGGACTGAGGGCTGGTGGTGGGTTCCTGACTAGGACCGTCAGCTGGTGGCCTTTCCTGGCACCAGGAGAGGGCTGTGCACATGGCTGTCCCCAGGGCGCCGTGATGGGGTCCCCGCAGTGCCGGCCGTCCACGTGCCCATCTGCTCTGCCTCCTGTCCATCCACAGCCACAGCCACTGCCTCAGGTCACCGTCAACCAGAGCGGCGGCCTCAGCCTCTGGTCCTCGCCTGGCTGTGTGGAGACCGCGTGTGCGCTTCACAGCGGTCGGGCTTGGTTCAGATTCCGCCTTGTGGGGTCCCTCAGCTTCGTCCCACCACAAAGCTGTGTTTGGGCGTTTCTTCGAACGGCATGTGACCGAACTTGAAGCAGCTCGGGCTTTGTGCTTTCATGGGAACCTCTGGCTGAGCTGTGCTGGCTGGGATTTGGGGCGCTTATTTCTAGTTTCCTACATTGTGGTTTTGATTCTCAGCCTGTGGAACATACCTTTTTCACTCTTGTCTGTTTCTTCCTCTCGGGTTGACTTTTGCTTCATTTCACTTCTTTTCTCTTTATTTACTTGGAGGCTACCTGTCGCTTTCTCGCCCCTGGATGTTGCTCTGTGACCCTAAGGAACTACGTTCCTTGCTCAGCTGGAGCCTGAGGGAGGAGGGGTGCAGGGGGCGCAGGGACCCTGGAGGCCGAGGGGGCTTTGGTGGAGGGGCCCTCAGGGCTGCAGGCGTGAGTTCCACAGAGAATATGAGGGGGTCCAGAGCCAGCAGGTGGGGTTCTGGTCGCTTAGGTGTCCATCTCGGCCGTGACCGTGAGAGAGTGGCCGAGCTCGCTGCAGGGAGGCTGGGCTGGCTGGCGGGGCACCAGTGTGGACTTGGAGGCAGTGTCGGAGGGGCGGCCTTGGGGAGACCAGCACCGAGAGCGCCGGCCCCCGCTCTGAGAAGTCACGGAGGGTGTGCAGGTCGCTGCGCTCCTGCTGAGGGTGGCTGCGACGGCCGGTGCCCGAGGGGTTGTTGCAGGACCAGGGGAGGCAGGGGGCGGGGCGGGGCGGGCTGGCCCCACCGTCCACAGCACTGCCAGGCAGGGCCGCGACCCAGGCTGCTCCCCATCCTGGGCGGTGGCTTCCTGGCTTTGGACGCTGGGTCGTAGCTGTCTCCCTCGCTTCCAGGTGGGGATGGTCCCGTCTTCTGACTCCCTTCTTCCTCTTGAGGAATTAGCTTGTCACTCCTTTGAAAGGACCGGGCCTTCCCCTCCCTTACGTTAAAGCGTGTGTGCGTGGTGGCGGGGGACATACAGAAAAGTCTTTAAAGAGTAAATCTCTGGTTAGTAAGTGGCTGCAAAGGGGCCGTCCTGAGCTCAGGTCAGGACTCAGTACCGCTCGCGCCCCAGAAACACCGCGTCCCGCCCCCGACCCCCACCCCCGGGCAGCTCTCCAGGCTTTACTGTGATGGTCACGTGTGCGAGGTTCTGTGTGTTTACTGGCATGTGAGCCCCTGGAACAGCGTGGCCTCGCTCTGTCCCGCCAGCTTCGCTTTAGCTGCCCAGTGATGTGAATTCTTTGCCTGTTCCAGTCAAAGAGCTAAAGCCTGACACAGGGCCCAGTCGCTGACACTGACGCCCGTTCCTGCCCTGCCTGGTGGTTGTGAACAGGCCGCTGGAGCCCTGTGCTCTGCTTTGCAGCTTCTCGTGCAGAAAAGACACTGTCTACACGGGTGGGCGGGCTTTCTTTACGACTCCGTGGAGCCTGGAGTTGTGATTAGAACTCGATGCCCCAGGCTGCAAGCTCCCTGAGCCCGGGGGCCGTGCTTTTGTGAACTTGTCATCCCCCAGGACCTCAGCAGGAGGGACACCGAACAGATTTACTCCGTTCTGACCTGAATCCAAGGGTGGTGTTTGCGGGAGGCTCAGCCCTGTGGGTGGGCGCCCCCCCACCCCCGCCGGGCCTGGCTCTGCAGCAGCAGGGCTGCCACCGTGCCGCAGCCGCGGGCCCTCGTGGGCAGCAGCCCCTGCCTCAGCGGTGTGGGGCCGGGCTGACGTTCTTCCATCCAGTCCTGTCTTGTTTCCGAGTCCTCGCTGGGGACTGTGGCCCCGCTGCACGGCGCTTTAAATGATGAAGTGAAGTTAAACCCCAGCAGGACCCCGCCACTGTGGGGCAGCCGTGCCCTCGGAGTACCGGCTGCGGTCACTCCTGTCCTGGGCCCAGAGCTGGTCCCCACGGACAGTCGCTCAGGGCTGCTTCAGCCACTGGGCGCCTCCACCTGCTCCCGGATCTGTCGCTGACGTCGCATCCTTACGTGTTGGTGTGTTTGCTTGTGTCTGGGGTCTGTCCTGTCTGCTTTGCTTTTAAATGCTGTGCAGGCTGTAAGCCCCTGAGGCATCTTCTCATAGAAAAAGGTGTGTTTTCTGGTGGCTATAGGGCCAGAGGGCCACCTGCTGCAGTGGCCCGCTGCGAGCCGGGGCCTGCCGTGGGCTGCACACAAGTGCACACCCTCGGGGCCCTGCACACATACCCCTCGTGCCCAGAGGGGCCTCTGCGCCCAACATGGGGGACTGCCTTGGTCTGGCACTGGCGACGTTGCAGGGGTGTGTCTAGAGCTGCATCAAGTCCACCTGCTGGACACATCTCCTGTGCTCCCCGTCTCTGGGTGGAGACCCCCGGTTGATGCCCTCCCCCTGCCTCCTCCCTGTGGCTCAAAGCTCTCTCAGCCTCCCCTGGGCTTCCTGGTGACAGTCACTCTCCTATCAGGGTCCTAGTTTGCTTGGGGGGATTCAGATGAGCACACGGAGAGTTGGTAGTGGGTCCACCCTGCTGGCCCTCACTTGCACCTGAGTCTCAGGGAGCTCTTGATCATCAGACCGTCCAGGCCTCCTAGGCGCTGCTTGGTCGGAGGCTGGCTGGCGTGTGGGCCCCACCGTCCTGGGCTGTCCTCTGGGTGGGCCCAAAGCTGGGCTTCTCGCATTTGCTTTTGGTGCCCACGCCCGGCACTCCTGTGCATCAGGGAGAGGCCTGGCCAAGTGTGTGCCGTCTGCAGGCAGCACCTGGCCTTTCCGCGGTAGAGGGTCCCTCCGGCTCTGTGCATCCTGGCTGGAGTGTGGCCGATCCCACACTGGCCTGGTTAGTGCCTGGCCCTCACTCTGCACCTGCCTTGTTTCTAAGTTCATCTGTTTAAAGTCACTGCTGTGGAATCCCACCTCTGCTTTGCCCTCAGGCTGGGCTGTCGGTCCCGTGTCCCTTCCCGTTTCCTTCCTCGGGGCTCCGCTCTCTGATCTCAGCTCTGCCCCGTGAGGAGGGAGCCGCTCTCCGAAACAGCCCGGTCTCCCTCAGGCCCCTGTTTTCCAAGGCACCATTCTAGGTCTGTTTAGAAATTTCTCACTAAATTGTGTTACTTTTGAAATGTAATTGTTAATAGTAAAAATAGTATTGTTTTCAACCTTATAAATACTAGCTCTTTGCACATCAGCCTCGAAGTTACTTTCTCTCCCGTGTGGAGAAGGTTCAAGCGCCAGTTAATTTGCTTGTAGCGCACAGCCTACTTTGAAGTTGGGCTTCTTACGAGTCAGACAGCCGTTTACTCACATATACCTGCTGGCTCATTGGTTTTCAAGTACACATGTTACTAGAAAATTAGAATTTTCTCCAAAATGCACATTGGAAATCAGTTTTTGTTCAGTTTATTTTGGCAGGTGTTAAATTAGCTGGCGGAAGAGGCCTCGGAGGCCACTGAGCCAGGTCCTCAGTAACCAGGCCGGGTCTCTGCCTGCCTCCCGGCCCAGCCTTGCTGAGGCCCCCTCTGCGCCACTTCTCTGCCTGCCATAGCGGGTCTCACCTTTCTTATTTCTGAAAGTGTTGTCGCTGATGTGCTGTAAACACTTTTTGCCAAATTAACTTAGAAATGAAAGGCTTTCTTTGAACTAAAGGTCTGACGGTGGTAGTGATCCTGTCTCTGAATTCAGCTTTGGGCGGCTCAGCCACGGTCCGCAGGAAGAGCATAACGTAGCTCCTGAGACTCCTGATTTCGGGGTCTGAGCCTGGGGGGGCGTCCCCTCACCAAGCAGCAGCTGTCACACCTGAGCTGTCCCTTGTCTCACCAGGCGGGCGCCAATATCGACACCTGCTCAGAGGACCAGAGGACCCCGCTGATGGAGGCAGCCGAGAACAACCACTTAGACGCGGTGAAGTACCTCATCAAGGCCGGGGCCCTCGCAGACCCTAAGGTACTCATGGGCCAGAGGCACTGTCTAGGGTCGGGGTTTCTCATGAGGAGGAGCAGGGCTCGGTAGCCGTCAGACAGACACTGCAGGGTGTCTGGAAGTGGCTGGTTCACCCTGCCTGGTTGCCGGTCTGTTCGCAGGAGATGCTGGTGAGCACTGGACCTGACGGCGGGCTGCGGCTGGTGGGGGCGTGCAGAGGCGTGTCCCCCCTTGCCTGGTGGCTCACCCGCCATCTTCTGCCTTCTGCCTGAGCAGGTGGGCAGAGAAGAGAAGTAGGAGAAGGCACTCAGACGGGCAGGGGGACCTGGAGGGGGCTCTGCTCACAGGTGACGTGCTCCTGTGTGTGGAAAACCATCAAGAATCCACACAGAAGATCGTTAGAACTAATAGGGGAAGTTGTAAGGCACGAAATCAGTACAGAAAGACCAGTTGTGTTTCTGTGCACTTGCAATCAGCTATCAAAAAAGGAAACTAAGAAAACAGTTCCATTTACAATAGCATCAAAAAGAATAAAACACTTAGGAATAAATTTGAACAAGAAGGCAAAAGATTTGTGCACTAAAACGTTGCTGAAAGAAATTGGAGATACAAATAAATGGAAGCGTATCCTGTGTTCACAGATTGAAGGGAGACTGTGCGTTCATGCCCTGGTGTCGGCGGAGCACTGGTCCCAGGACCTGCCGGTGCTCAGGCCCCTTACTACGTAAGGTGTGCCGCAGTCAGCCTCTGCGCCTGGGGGCCTGCACCGGGGATGCTGGTCGTGTCGTCACCGCCCAGAGTGACCTGCACTTCAGTGCAGTCCCCCTCCGAATGCCAGTGCCGTTCCACAGCCTGAGACTCATAGCGACTCTCACGGGGCCCTAAACAGCCAACGCAGTCCTGCAAGAGAACAGAGCTGGAGGTCTCACCCTTCTGACTTCAGAACTTATGACCAAAGAACTTATGACTTCAGAACAGTGACCAAAGCAGTGTGGTCCCGGTGCAGAGAATAGACAGCCAGAAATAAACCCGCACACGTGCGATCATGGGATTTTTGCCAAGGGGCTGGATCGTCCATTAGGAGGAGAGATTGGTCTTTTCAGCAAGTGGTGCTGAGGAAACAGGGTGTCCACACACAGAAGAGTGAAGTTGGGCCCCTGCCCTACAGTGTGTTCAGAATTAACTCACAGTGATCAGAAACTGAAACTTAAGAGCTAAACCCGTAAGACTCTTAGAAGAAAACAGGAAAATCTTTGTGACATTGGATTTGGCAGTGATTTCTTAGATATGACACCAAGAACAAAGAAACAGTAAAAGAAAAAAATAGGTAAGATTAAACTTGATCAAAATTAAAAACTTTTGTGCATCGACGGACACTAGTCCAGAGAGTGAAGGAACAGCCCACAGCAGGGGAGGAATGTTCGTAAATTTTGTGTCTGAGAAGGGTTACTCTCCCGAGTATATAAACGTCTCCTACCACTCAGCAGCAAAATCCAGCCCAGCTCAAAAACAGGCAAAGAGTTTGGGTAGACATTTCTCCAGAGAATGTGTATGAATGAACGGTCAGCTCACACAGGAAAAGATGCTCCGCGGCATTGTGAGGGACTCCCGGTCAGAACCGTGGTGAGGCACCACCTCATGCCCTGAGGACAGCTGTTAGTGAAAATCAGAAGAGAAGCGTTGGAGGTGTGGAGAAATTGAAATTCTCGTATGGTGCTGGGGGAGCGTAGAGCGATGCAGTGACTGGAAGGCAGTTTGCTGGTTCCTCAGAAAGTTGAGCTGTGGGTCACTATACAATCTGGCAGTTCCAGAGAAACGGGAAGCAAAGACGCGGGCAGGAGTGCCCCCTTGTTGCAGCGTCGCTCACAGGGACCACGGGGCGTCCACCGGCGGACGGTGGACAGGCCGGGCGGGGCCGTCCCCACAGTGGAGGATTGCTCAGCCTCGCGTCAGGAAGGAGGGGCGTTCTGGTGCAGGCCGCAGCGTGGGTAACCTTGACAGCGTTGTACCAGGTGAAGAAGCCGGACACAGGAGGGCAGGTACTGGTGGCTGCACTCGTGTGAGGGCCTGGAACAGGCCGGTCTGCAGATCCAGAGTAGTGGATCCTTGCCTCCTGGGCACCGGCCTCTGCTTGGGGGTGGAAGTGCCGAGCAAAAAGAGTGGTGGTGCCCCAGCGCTGTGTGGGTGGTCAGTGCCCTTGACGGTGGTCAGAGTGGCGAGGTTTATGTCTTGTGCAGGCGTGTGTACGTAGTTTTACCACACCAAGAATGGGAAGGAAGTCTTGTAGTCTCACTGTAACACACATTTTTTCCAATGAAAAAGTGACCACACTGTTCATACTAATTTATTAACTCCTTTTTCCCATCAAATTAAATTCTATTTTTTGTTAATAAATATTATTCTACAGCATTGTTTCAAGTGGCTACATTATTTTTTCTTGATGTAATTTTTAATCTTTACAGATTTGCTTATTTAGTGTTTGTCATTTTCAATTTTTATTCTACAGTTACTTAATAGACATTTTCATAGCTAAATCTTTGCAAGTGTTTCTTGTTTTTCTTTTTAAGTTCTTTTTTACTTCCTATTTTTAAAATTTTTATTTATTTAATTTTGGGGGGGTAATTAGGTTTACTTACTTATTTTCAGAGGATGCACTGGGGCTTGAACCCAGGACCTTGTGTATGCTAAGTAAGCATCTGCTCTGCCCCTGAGCTACACACTCCCCACATGTTTGGTTTCTTTAAGTCAGATTTCTGGACATGGAATTGCTCATTCAAAATACATTCTCATTTTTAAGGCTTTGATACCTGTTTCTGAATTGCATCTGGGAGTGTCTGAGCACTAATTTCCCTGCAGTTTTACCAGTGCCCACTATTAGTGTTTTTTTTAGATATTAACAATTTGATATGCAAAAGTGGTTATTCGTTCCTTTTTTTTTTAGTACTTTTAATTTGCTTCTCTCAGGTGAACATGTTTTCACGTACAGTTATTTACATGTGTTGTTAATATTTTTTTCAAGCTTGTATTTGGCCTTTGTTCTGGGTGAATTTTGAGATCTGGAAACCTTTAGTTTTTCTGTAAATATGGGTAACTTATTAATCCTCTGTCATGGTGGGTGGGCAAGCTCTGCCCAAGTCTCTCCAGCAGACGGTTTCCAAGCTTCGTCGCGGGAGTCAGTGCCCGCCAAGCAGAGCACCACCGAGGGCACAAGGGCAGTGTGCGGGGCCTCACAGAAGCAGCTGGCGCCGGCAGCTCAAGGGACTGGAGCGGTGGTGGTTTGGGGAGCGAATGCTGACGTGGGCAGGCTGCCCACGCCCTTACCAGCAGACTGAGTGCAGCAGGGAAGGGCCCTTGAAGTTGGAGCCCCGTCAGAAGTTCCTCTGTGTGAAAACCAGGCTGTAGATCGTCAAGCTGTCTGACGTGTAGCTGGAGTCCCAGAACAGAGAGAAAACCAGTGGGGAAAAATACATTGAAGGGAAGGTGGTCATAAATTTCCCAAACTTGGTGAAAAATAACCTACAGATCCCAGAGCCTCTGCAGACCCCTGCTGGACACACACAGGCTGCCGCCCCCGACCTGCCGTTGATACCAACACCAAAGACGAAACTACCTAACCTGCAGAAGTTAAGACCAGAGGTGGTTTTTGTGATTTCGCATTGGGAAAGATTTCTTCAGTGAGACACAGAAAGTACAGAAATGACGGATATGATCAGGTGCAATAGAACTCAGAATTTCTGATCAGCAAAAGGTGTCACGAGGCACAGAGAAGGCAGGCTGCCACCCGAGAGGGTTTTGCAGCCATAGAGCATCAGGCTGCCTTCGATGAGGAGGGAGACCAGGCAGGTCCCAGGAGAGGGCGTGTGTGTGACCGAGGGGTGCAGGGAAGGCGCCCGGTCTTTCAAACACCCAGACACACCCATCCTCTGGCCGCTGAATCCATAAAGGCCGTTTTGGTGTTGCGTGCCGTGCCAGCTCTCGCCCGAGGAATCGGAAATGGGAACAAAACAGCCCGAAACCACAGCCTCAACCAGGAATGGGCAAAACCAGACCGTTTTTTCAGCATTGACATAATGTGCTACCTGCCCTGTACAGAGGTGAATCTCAAAGACAGAATGTTGAACTAAACATGAATGCAGAAGGGTATATGATAAGTTATCTGTGGACAATTTAAAAACATAAAACCATCATTTAGGACCACCTACATTTGTAGCAAAAGTGTCAAAAGAGGTGTCAGTGTAACAGTGGTTGGATTCCCTGGGTCTGACTGCACACTGGAATGGGCTTGGATTTGTTTTGAGATGGCTCGGCTACTGTGGTGCATCGAGTGTCCTTGAAGAGATGGAGCTGAAAGCCGAAGGAGACGGGCCCCCTGTCCCCGGGAGCGGCTGGAGGCGGTCAGCTGTCAAGAGGGGTCAGGCTGCAGGACCAGCTGCCCCAGCCCCACGGGGTTTCTCTGGTCCTAAATGGCGTTTGTGTTGCAGGACGCAGAGGGCTCTACCTGCCTGCACCTGGCTGCCAAGAAAGGCCACTATGAGGTGGTGCAGTATCTGCTTTCAAATGGACAGATGGACGTCAACTGTCAGGTAAAGCCTCGCCTTCCCCTGCGGCACTCACAAGACGGTCTGGCCACAGGGCTCCCTTGGCGGCAGTCCTGGCCTCAGCCGCCATCCACGGCCTCCCCACTGAGGTCCTGGGAGGCCTGGCCTTGTCCCCCCACCCTCCTGGCCTGCCCACTGGCTGCTCTGCAGACTCACATACTCAGACTCTGTGCTGCTGGTGTCTGCCTGGGCCACCTGGTGTCCCTGAGGCCTGTGTTCAGATGCTGCTCCCTGCAGCAGGACACCCTCCCAGCCCCCAGTCTTCCTTCCTGGTCCCAGCCATCGGCTGATAGTGCACCTCTCCCCGGGACCTGCCTCTCGTCTGCCTGTGTCTCCACCACTGCTGGGCCCCAGGGTGGGCTTGGTGTGGCCTCGGTGTGGCCTCAGAGCCTGGTGTGGGGCAGGGCCTGTTAAGTGCCTGCTGAGTGAGCGGCTGGGAGAGCAAACCCAGGGGCTTCCAGGACGCCCTCAGCGGGACCCCTCCACCATCCCTGCTCTCTGGGCCCCCCCACCAGCTCTCTGGGACCCTCCATACTCAGGAGCCAGCGCTCTGAGATGACTCCATTGTCACAGCGGCCCATCTGCTACCCCAGCTCCTAGGCCCCTGACCCTGTCTGTGAGACCCTCCCAGGTGGACAGAAACACAGTTCCCTATGGTGTGGTTTGTGGGCTCCGTGGGCCTGACCCCCTCCTGTTTCATCTTCCATCTCCCATCTGGTCAGACTTGGTGACTCGCTACGGCTGGGCTGGCCCCAGGGGCGGACTTGTGCTGTCTCTGCCGTGTCCCCAGTGCCCCCGGGAGGCCCAGAGTGAGCTCGCTTTAGTTGCAGAGGCGTGTGTCCCCCGGGGAAGTGTGATCAGAACGTCAGGAAGTCGTTAGGGTGTTTGGAGGATTGAGCCTTTGGCCACCAGAACAAGAATTGGCCATGTGGTTCCCTTTTCCCGAGTTGCCGCCTCCTGGTTTAAACAAGGAGCTCGTTGGAACCATGACCCAGCCTGCAGGTGGGGTCTGCGGGGGGCTTCTGCTCCTGCCCTTACCGAAGGGGCGGGAGCTCTTCATGGCCTCCGTTAGTCTCTGGGCTCCGGTGTCTGTCTGTCCGCAGTTCTTGGCTGCTGTTCTTGCTTCGTGCTTGGCGTCCGTCCCTGGGACCCGCAGGACAGGCAGAGCTTCCTGCCACCCAGGCGCGGACGCTGCGAGTCGGGTCTGCTCTGTGTCACCCTGGCCCTTTACCTAGGAGATTCCGACGTCAGGGGTGCCCGGCGGCCCCGGGCTGCCCAGCAGGCTCCGCCTGCGCTCCCCGCCCCCGCCTGGGGCCGCCTTGCAGGGTCTGAGCGTGCTGTTCTCAGGCCACGCGTCTCTGGGAGCTGTGCCGCATTTCTGTCTTTCTTTTGGAATCAGGACGATGGTGGCTGGACGCCCATGATTTGGGCCACGGAGTATAAGCACGTTGACCTCGTGAAGCTGCTGCTGTCCAAGGGGTCCGACATCAACATCCGAGACAACGTGAGTGTGGCCTCCGTGTTCGGGCCTGGCGAGGGGGCGCGCGGGGCGACGGCCGTGGTGGGGGCGGGCGTGCGGGGTGACGGTTGTGAGGAGGGGGGCGGGCGTGCGGGGCGACGGCGGGGGGGGGCGCGGGGCGACGGCCGTGGTGGGGGGAGGGCGCGCGGGGTGACGGTTGTGAGGAGGGGGCGGGCGCGCGGGGCGACGGCGGGGGGGGGCGCGCGGGGCGACGGCCGTGGTGGGGGGAGGGCGCGCGGGGCGACGGTTGTGAGGAGGGGCCTGGCACGCGCGGGGCGACGGCTGTGGCTCCTCCTCCTCGAGGCGGGACCCTGGCTCCTGGCCGTGGCTCTGCCCTCTTCCCGCTGCGCTGACCCAGCCGGTTCTGTGCTTACTCTGTGTGCGGGCGGGTTACTGGGTGTGAATCGAAGGGTAGTTTCCCGACACCCGGCCCTTGGGCGGGTCTGCGTTTTCAGAGGTGTGTCCGGGCTGTGACCGCGTCTCTGACTCCCAGCTGTGTGCTGGGGACTGAGGGCCCCGGGGCACACCGCACACTTGGCGGTGCAGGTGTGACCGCTGCTGTCACCGCAGCAGCCTGCTCGGAAGGAAAGGAAGGGGGAAGGGTTGGCTGCACCGTGGTTCCCGGGCTGTAAACTAAGGTACCCGCCGGTGGTTTGTTTCATAGCACAGATTTGTTTGCCTGGAAAATGGGGTTTCGGGCCTAGGTCAGAGGACTGGCCAGTTTCTCTGGGAACAGGCCTCAGCCACGTGTCAGTGTGGCCGTTAGGTCACAGGAAGCACTAGGCAAGTCTGAAGAACTTCAGGTGGGGGTCGTCGGGGACCCATAGGCCAGTGGGGTGCTGGG
The DNA here is from genome assembly GCF_048564905.1 of Vicugna pacos. Taxonomy (NCBI): domain Eukaryota; kingdom Metazoa; phylum Chordata; class Mammalia; order Artiodactyla; family Camelidae; genus Vicugna; species Vicugna pacos. The sequence goes on from NC_132990.1 coordinate 80,110,355, forward strand.
GGTGGGAGGGTCGTGGGGCTGCCCTGCATGAGACCCTGTGCTGCCCCCAGGCAAGAGAAATGGGCTCCCAGGACCCAGACAGGGCGTGGCCTGCAGAGCTGGGTCCACCTTTACGTAGTTGCAAGGCCGCGAGTGGGAACTCCAGCACAGACCCATCCGGCTGATAAGGAAATAAGAGGCCCACTGGGCCCCCAGAGAGGAGTCTGAAAGCGCTGTTATGGATGGTGTGTGTCTGCGCGGCACCCCAGGGTGTGAGGCTGGAGGGGGAGCACACCCACCCTCAGCTCTGAGCCCCGCAAAGACCTGCTCGAAGGAAGGATGGAGCAGTGGCTGGTCCTTCCTCGTGGCTTCTCAGCCCGGGGACCCTCCCCACTCAGAAACTGGGGCTGCAGCTCGCGGCCGAGGTCCCAGCGTTGGGAGCAGGAGCGGCTGTGAGCGCGAAGCCCTGGGGGGATTGGGTGAGGATGGGCAGGAGGTGCCTGGTCCCACGTGGCTCCTTGGGGGATGTGGCCGTGTTTGGGGCAGCACCAACCCCATGTCCTTAGGCATGCACAACCTCGTGGCATCCAGCAGTGTTGGCTCTGGTGCTGGTTTTTCTGGCGAATTGGAAGAGCTGATTGAACTGTGTATTTGTTTTTTGTTTTTTTTTTGTGATTTATCATAACATTTTGTGTATATTTCCCTGTGCTATACAGTGTAATCTTGTTTATCTGTTCTACAATTTTGAAATCCCAGTCTATCCCTTCCCACCCTCTATCCCACCCCCCACCCCAGTAACCACAAGTCTGTATTCTCTGTCCATGAGTCCATTTCTGTCCTGTATTTATGCTTTGTTTTTGTTTGTTTGTTTGTTTTTGTTTTTTAGATTCCACATATGAGCGATCTCATATGGTATTTTTCTTTCTCTTTCTGGCTTACTTCACTTAGAATGACATTCTCTAGGAGCATCCATGTTGCTGCAAATGGCATTATGTTGTCGGTTTTTATGGCTGAGTAGTATTCCATTGTATAAATATACCACATCTTCTTTATCCAGTCACCTGTTGATGGACATTTAGGTTGTTTCCATGTTTTGGCTATTGTAAATAGTGCTGCTATGAACATTGGGGTGCAGGTGTCATCCTGAAGTAGATTTCCTTCTGGGTACAAGCCCAGGAGTGGGATTCCTGGGTCATATGGTAAGTCTATTCCTAGTCTTTTGAGGAATCTCCACACTGTTTTCCATAGTGGCTGCACCAAACTGCATTCCCACCAGCAGTGTAGGAGGGTTCCCCTTTTTCCACAGCCTCTCCAGCATTTGTCATTTTTGGATTTTTGAATGACGGCCATTGTGACTGGTGTGAGGTGATACCTCATTGTAGTTTTGATTTGCATTTCTCTGATAATTAGTGATATTGAACATTTTTTCATGTGTTTTTTGATCATTTGTTTGTCTTCCTTGGCGAATTGCTTGTTTAGGTCTTCTGCCCATTTTTGGATTGGGTTGTTTATTTTTTTCTTATTGAGTCGTATGAGCTGCTTATATATTTTGGAGATCAAGCCTTTGTCGGTTTCACTTGCAAAAATTTTCTCCCATTCCGTAGGTTTTCTTCTTGTTTTATCTCTGGTTTCCTTTGCTCTGCAGAAGCTTGTAAGTTTCATTAGGTCCCATTTGTTTATTCTTGCTTTTATTTCTTCTAGGAGAAAATTTTTGAAATGTATGTCAGATAATGTTTTGCCTATGTTTTCCTCTAGGAGGTTTATTGTATCTTGTCTTATGTTTAAGTCTTTAATCCATTTTGAGTTGATTTTTGTATATGGTGTAAGGGTGTGTTCTAGCTTCATTGTTTTACATGCTGCTGTCCAGTTTTCCCAACACCATTTACTGAAGAGACTGTCTTTATTCCATTGTATATTCTTGCCTCCTTTGTCGAAGATGAGTTGACCAAAAGTTTGTGGGTTCATTTCCGGGCTCTCTATTCTGTTCCATTGGTCTATATGTCTGTTTTGGTACCAATACCATGCTGTCTTGATGACTGTAGCTCTATAGTATTGTCTGAAGTCTGGGAGAGTTATTCCTCCAGCCTCATTCTTTCTCTTCAGTAATGCTTTAGCAATTCTAGGTCTTTGATGGTTCCATATAAATTTTATTATGATTTGTTCTAGTTCTGTGAAATATGTCCTGGGTAATTGGATAGGGATTGCATTAAATCTGTAGATTGCCTTGGGCAGTGTGACCATTTTAACAATATTGATTCTTCCAATCCAAGAGCATGGAATATCTTTCCATTTTTTAAAGTCTTCTTTAATTTCCTTCATCAATGGTTTATAGTTTTCTGTGTATAATTCTTTCACCTCCTTGGTTAGATTTATTCCCAGATATTTTATTACTTTGGGTGCTATTTTAAAGGGGATTGTTTCTTTACTTTCTTTTTCTGTTGATTTATCGTTAGTGTAAAGAAAGGCAACTGATTTTTGAACATTAATTTTGTAACCTGCTACCTTGCTGAATTCTTCGATCAGCTCTAGTAGCTTTTCTGTGGACCTTTTAGGGTTTTCTATATATAGTAACATGTCGTCAGCATATAATGACACTTTTACCTCTTCTTTTCCAATTTGGATCCCTTTTATTTCTTTCTCTTGCCTGATTGCTGTGGCTAGGACTTCCAGGACTATATTGAATAGGAGTGGTGATAGTGGGCATCCTTGTCTTGTCCCAGATTTTAGTGGGAAGCTTTTGAGTTTTTCACCGTTGAGAACTATGCTGGCTATAGGTTTGTCATATATAGCTTTTATTATGTTGAGATATGTTCCCTCTATACCCACTTTGGCGAGAGTTTTTATCATAAATAGGTGTTGAATTTTATCAGATGCTTTTTCTGCATCGATTGAGATGATCATGTGGTTTTTGTCCTTTCTCTTGTTGATGTGATGTATTACATTGATTGATTTGTGTATGTTGAACCAACCTTGTGTCCCTGGGATGAACCCCACTTGGTCATGATGTATAATCTTTTTTATGTGTTGTTGGATTCTATTTGCTAAAATTTTGGTGAGGATTTTGGCGTCTATGTTCATCAGTGATATTGGCCTATAATTCTCTTTTTTTGTAGTGTCTTTGCCTGGTTTTTGTATCAGGGTGATGGTGGCTTCATAGAAAGAGTTTGGGAGTATTCCCTCCTTTTCAATCGTCTGGAAGAGTTTGAGAAGGACTGGTATGAGTTCTTCTTTGTATGTTTGGTAGAATTCCCCGGTGAAGCCGTCCGGTCCTGGACTTTTATTTGTAGGGAGGTTTTTAATTGCTATTTCTATTTCCTTTCTAGTGATCGGGTTGTTCAAGTGTTCAGTTTCTTCTTGATTCAGTTTTGGTGGACAGTATGTTTCCAGAAACTTGTCCATCTCCTCTAGGTTATCCAGTTTGGTTCCATATAGTTTTTCATAATATTCTCGTATGATATTCTGTATTTCTATTTTGTTTGTTGTAATTTCTCCATTTTCCTTTCTTATTTTGCTAATTTGTGCTCTCTCTTTTTTCTTCTTTGTGAGTTTGGCCAGAGGTTTGTCGATTTTATTTACTTTTTCAAAAAACCAACTTTTGGTTTGGTTGATTTTTTCTATGGTCTTGTTAATCTCTATTGTATTTAATTCCTCTCTGATCTTTATTATTTCCTTCCTTCTGCTGCTTTTTGGGGCTTTTTGTTCTTCTTTTTCTAATTGATTTAGGTGGTGGGTTAACTTGTTTATTTGAGATTGTTCTTCTTTTTTGAGAAAGGCCTGTATCGCTATAAACTTCCCACTTAGCACTGCCTTTGCTGTGTCCCATAGGTTTTGAGTGGTTGTGCTTTCATTATCATTTGTCTCAAGGTATTTTTTAATTTCAGCTTTGATTTCCTCATTGATCCATTGTTTTTTCAATAACATATTGTTTAATCTCCATGCTTTTCTTTTTTTCTCCTTTGTTTCTCTGTTGTTGATTTCCAGTTTCATGGCATTGTGGTCAGTAAAGATGCTTGAGATAATTTCTATCTTCTTAAATTTGTTGAGGTTTCTTTTGTGTCCAAGTACATGATCGATCCTGGAAAATGTTCCATGTGCACTTGAAAAGAATGTATATTCTATTTTTTGGGGGTGTAAAGCTCTGAAAATATCCACCAAATCTAGTTTTCCTATTGTAGTATTTAATTTCTCTGTTGCCTTGTTTATTTTCTGTCTGGAAGATCTGTCTAGTGATGTTAATGCAGTGTTAAAATCTCCAACTATGATTGTATTCCCATCAATATCCCCCTTTATCTCTGTTAGTAATTCTTGTATGTACTTAGGTGCTCCTATATTGGGTGCGTATATATTAACGAGTGTAATATCTTCATCTTGTATCACTCCTTTAATCATTATAAAATGTCCTTCTTTATCTTTCTTTATGGCCTTTGTTTTAAAGTCTATTTTGTCTGAAATCAGTACTGCAACACCTGCTTTTTTGGCTTTTCCATTTGCATGGAATATCCTTTTCCATCCTTTCACTCTCAATCTATATGTGTCCTTCTCCCTAAAGTGGGTCTCTTGTATGCAGCATATTGAAGGTTCTTGCTTTATTATCCAGTCTGCCACTCTATGTCTTTTGACTGGAGCATTTAGTCCATTAACATTTACAGTAATTAATGATAGATGTGTGTTTATTGCCATTTTGAACTTATCTTTGCAGTTGAATTGGTATATCCTCTTTGTTCCTTTCTTCTTCCTTTTGTGGTTTGGTAATTTTCCTTGGTATTATCATGGATTTTATTTAATTTTTGTGACTCCCTTGTAAATTTTTGACTTGTGGTTACCCTTTTTTGTAAATCTATTAACCTATACCCGTTTTTAATAAACTGATAATAACATGATCTCAAACCCATCCTACTGTTAAAAAAATTTAAAAAAGAAAGAAAAAAAATTCTATATTTCCCTGCCTCCCTCTCCCACTCTCAGTGATTTGTATGTCTTCTTTTATAATTTCGTGTTTTCTTTATTTGTAATTCATGAGTTATCACCTTTCCAGTTGTACGTTTCTCATTTCTGTAGCATCCTGCTGCTTTTCTATTTAGAATAGCCCTTTCAATATTTCTTTTAGCATGGGTTTAGTGTTGCTAAACTCCTGCAGCTTTTTTTTGTCTGTGAAAGTCTTTATTTCTCCTTCTATCCTAAAGGATAGCCTTGCTGGATAAAGTATCCTAGGCTGCATCTTTTTTTCATTCAGGGCTTTGAATATATCTTGCCACTCCCTTCTGGCCTGTAGTGTTTGTGTAGAGAAATCAGCTGAGAGCCTTATAGGGGTTCCCTTGTAGTTCACTCTTTGCTTTTCTCTTGCTGCCTTTAGAATCATTTCTTTATCCTTGACTCTGGCCATCTTGATTATGATATGTCTTGGTGTGGGTCTATTTGGGTTCTTCCTGTTTGGGACCCTCTGAGCTTCCTGTACTTGTATATCTGATTCCTTCTTTAAGTTTGGGAAGTTTTCAGTCATGATTTCTTCAAAAACCTTTTCAATCCCCTTTGATCCTTCTTCCCCTTCTGGGACCCCTATTATGCGAAGATTGGGACGCTTTATATTATCCCATAGGTCCCTTATGCTATTATCATTATTTTTTATTTGCTTATCTTGTAGTTCTTCTGAATGGGTGCTTTCTGTTGCCCTGTCTTCTAGATCACTAATTCGTTCCTCTGCATTAACTAGTCGGCTTTGCACAGCTGTTAGATCATTCCTCATCTCTGTCATTGAGTTTTCCCATTTTGCTTGGCTCTTCTTTATAGCTTCAATTTCATTTTTGACATTTTATTTCTCTAAGCATTATCTCTTTTAATTCCTTCAGCAATTTGATCACTCCTTTTTTGAAATCTTGATCTAGTAGGCTATCGATGTCTATTTCATTGAGCTTTCTTTCAGGGGATTCCTCTTGTTCTTTTAATTGGGAAAGGTTTCTCTGCTTCTTCATCTTGCTCATACCTCTCTGGCACTGTGGTTTATGAAGTATCAGTTGTCTTATTTTGTATCTTAAGGATTTTATCTATCTAATGCCTATTTAGGAATAGAACTTAGGAAAAAAAAGAGAAAAGAATAAGAGAGAGAGAAAGATTTTTAAAAGAAGGGAGAAAGAGGGTTTGAAAACAATGTATAAGGAATAATAGAAGAACGGGTTGAAGCAGAGTATTAATCGGGTGGAGAAGTCCTTTTAAAACCTTAAAAAAAAAGGGGGTGGGGGTGGGGAGATGAATATATGTGTTTGAAGCCTGTGTCTAATCAATAACAGGACATCAAAACCCAAGAGAAATAGAAATGAATTAAGAAGTAAGAATTAAAAGAGTAATTGAAAATAGAACAGGTAAAAACAGATTAAAACAAAACAAAACAGAAACAAAAACAGAAAACAAAAAAACAAAGCAAAACAAAAACCAAAAAAAAAAAAAAGGGGGTTGTCGGTGTTCTCCTGGAGTCTGTGTGCTTTTTAATGTGAAGTCCTTCTGTCTTCGTCCTGTTTTGGAAGCTCAGCTTGTTTTCATACACCCTCCGTTGGCGCCCTCTTCTGTGCTGCTCCCAGCACCTGTCGGCAAGCAGATCGCGCCTCCTCCTAACACGGGGTCAGATGCAGCTCTCCTCTGCTGCGGGCGGGCGGGTCACTGCCCCTCTGGATGCCGCAGTCAGATGTTGCAGACTGGCCAGGCAGGAGGACGGGTCGTGCCCCTTCCCAGCACCTCGGTCAGGGGTTGTGTTCCTGCCCGACAGGCGGGGGGCCGCTCTCCCCCTGCCTGCGCCGCCGGTAGCTCCGCTGCTCTGTGCGGCTGCGCGCTCTGCGCCGGCGCTCCGCCCCGGCCGGCGCTCCGCCCGGGTCGCGCTCCGCCCGGGTCGCGCTCCGCCCGGGTCGCGCTCCGCGGGTGGGCTCGGGGAAGACCCAGGGGCAGCCTTGTCCCTGCTCCGAGCCAAGACCCAGCTGCTTGTTTGTCTTTGTGGAGCAAGTTCTCTGGGGGACCAGAATGGAAGGGTCCTATCTGCCCAGGGCTGTAGGCCCGTCTCAGTCTGGCCCTTGAGGCTGCTAAGCCCTTCGGTGCGGACGCAGGTTTCGCCTCTGCCCCCGCCTGGGTGCTAAGCGCCGGGGAATATGGCGGCTCTGCCTGGGCCCCGCCCCTCTTCCCCTGAAAAGTTTCCGCGTGTTTTCAGAGATGGGGGTATGCACCCTTCCCCCGAGAGCACATCAACCTTGCTGTTTTATGGAGGGCCCAGGTTGTTCTGTCCTGTACACCCACAGCCCCGGCGCCCAGCCCCTTGCAGTCCCCTGGAGTTTCCTCCGTGCAGCCGCCCCCGTCCACCGCCCAGATTATGCAGCCTGGCCCTGCCCGCTGCTGCCGGCCTGTGTCTCAGGCTGGGTGTCGGGGGGACGCTCTGTGCCGTTTAACTTAGTTCTGTCAGACAAGGGCTGCTCTGTACAGATCCGAGCCTCGGAGGCTCCCCCTCCGTCCCGCTGGCCTCTCAGTTGGAGAGGGGAGACCCAGCGAGCAAGCGCCAGTCCTCCTTTGCCGCTCCCTCCCCACGGGACCCGTCCCGCACTGCTTTGCCTTTTGTTCTTTCTTTTTTCCTTTTCTCCTACCAGATTTTTGGTGTCTTTATCTTTTGAAGAGGGCGATGATCTGTCGGAGTTCCGCAGGTGCTCTGGTTGGCTGAGTGGGTCTGTAGATGTGGGTCTTGGTGTATTTGTGGGAGAGGGTGGCTTACAAGCGTCCTTCTACTCCGCCATCTTGCCCGGAAGTGTGTATTTGTTATTTGTGTGAAGAAACTTTACTGTTTTATTTTACCAGCTGCATTGATGCACAGCTGCACTGTGTAAAGTGTGCAGTTGGGTACCTGCTTCCCCAGCCTCCCTCACAGGAGAGCAGAGGGCACTTACCCCAGGTTTCCTTCCGCGCCTCCTAACTCGCCCCCCGTAACATCTGCCGCCGGCGGGTTCTCTCTCAGCCCTCTCCTTGCAGGCCTGCCCCGCATCAGTCTCCCTTCCTGTCCCTGCAAGCTGCCCCTGCCTGCTTGTCCTGCTCTTGTGGCTGGCAGCCGGGTGTCCTGGTTGGTGGCATAGCAACTGTGTGACTTTCCTGTCCGGCGATTCCCCTCCTGTGTGGGGCCTTTCCATGTATGAGAAACCCAACACTTTCACAGTCAGTCTTTATCTTCCCTGGCAGTGGGTCTGTTCAGATCTTTTGCTGGTTTTTCGTTGGATTGTTTATTTTTCATTCTTGAGTTGCGAGAGTTCATGTATAGTGGATGTGAGTTTTTGTCACCAGTCCTAATCTCTGTCTTTGGAGCAGTGTGCGGTCTGCATGGTCAGGCCCCATTTATCCGTTGCTCCTGTGTGGACCGTGCTTCGCTGTCCTGCTGGAGAAGGCGTTGGGATTAGCCAGGACCTCAAGCCCGTCCACACCCTGTAGGGTTAGATGCTGGCGCCCCACACGGGCCTTGGCTTGTGGCCTCTGGCTGCTCCTGCAGTGTGTTTGGAAAGCCACCCTTCCTCTCTGGAATTGGCCCTGGCCCTCTGCCGCGCTCAGGGCCCAGGGATGGGCCCGATCTCCTGGCCCCAAGCAGGGCGCCTATCCTTGGGCCAGGATCCGGCTTCCTGATGACCGTAGTAGCTGTGTGGTCTGCGGGGAGAGCCCTCCAGGAGCAGCTCCCGGCTCCCTCCCCAGTGGTGAGCATTCCTCTCCACTTTACACTAAGCACTGTGGCACATCGTTGGTTTACACAGCAGTGACCTTTTGAATAGACAGTGACCACACAGGTCCCGTGCATCAGCCGGTGTCCCCTCTCCTCTAGCTCCTCCTCGCCTGCTTGGTCCCTTGTCCGTGGCCGCATTTCCTGTAGTGCCGGGCACCTTGTGATGGAGCTGCTCAGCTTTTTAGTACCCGTGAGGTCCTTATTTTACCTTCACTCGAGAAAGGTATTTTGCTGGATACAGAATTCTAGCATGACAGTTTTTAATTTCAGTACTGGAAGTGCATTGCTTCCCCGAGTCCTCACGCGAAATGTTTCCAGTGAGAAGTTCCCAGTGGCGTCCTTGTCTCTATTTCTCTGGACAGGACTTGCCTTTTTTCTTTTGGCTGCTTTTGAGATACTGTGTTTTGCAGTTTGATCACGCCATGGCTGGAGGGGTGCATGTGCTCAGGGTTCGTGGAGCTTCTAGGATCTGTGTGTGCGGGGTTTGCATCAAACTTGGAAGTTTCCTGGTCGTCATTTCCTCCAGGGCTGCTTCTGCCCCACCCACTTCCCAAGGCCCCAGTTCCGCGGGCGCCACGCGGCTGAAGCTGCTCCATGCTCGCTGACGTGCTTTCTTTGTGAGTTATTCTCACTCTGGGTCCCGGCAGGGGCTCTGTGCTCTGTCTCCGGGCTTGCGGCTCTCTCCCCTACGCTGACCCCACTGCGCTTCCATCAGCCCTTGTGGTTACCAGCTCTGAGTGTCCTGCTTGGGTTTTCTCAGTATTTTCTGAAATACGTCTCTTCTCAACATACCAGCTGCTTTGACTTCCTCGTTTGCTGGTCTAACTTCTGTGTCTGTTCTGGGTTTGACTGGGCTGGTTTTGCTCTTCATTGTGAGTCCAGTTTCTTGGATCTTTGTGTGTTTGGTCACCTTACGTTGGACATCAGACGTGAAATTACCTCATGGGGAATTTGTATTCGTGGAACTGTCTCCAGCCTTGCTCTGGGTTCGGCGAAGCTGCTTGGAAACGATCCAGTTATTTTGGGTTTTGCTTTCCAGGTTTGTGAGGTGGTCCGAGGAGGTCTAGCCTGAGGCTGGCCAGCCCTCCTGTTTGGGGCCAGTGCTGAGTCTCAGGTGTCCCCCAGAGGTCCAGGGCAAACGCACAGCTCTCCAGAGCCCCTTTCCTGCCCCATACTGCTGCGAAATTCCCAGGGCCTCCCCTCCTCGTGGCCCCTTGGAGCAGTGAGTGGTGGTCACAGGCCCCTGGCTGGTTTCCCTCCTGGGGACAGCCCTCCGTTGCTGGTGTCCGGTTCTTGGAAACTGTTCTTTCACATATTTTGACTGTCTTACTCTTTGGTTCTTTCAGGTGTGGGGTGAACTCTGTGGTCCCTCTTGCCCCAGCTGTGCTGGGACACCCCCCATCAGATTTGTAGGCCTGTCACAATGTGACAGGTGGACCTCAGAGAGGCTGGGAGGTGGCACGGCCCACTATGGGAGGGCTAGGGGCCTAGGGGGTTCTCAGGACAGATTTCTGACGATCAAGACACAGACCCTTCTGATGGAAGGAAGAGGAAAGAGGGCCCTAAGGAGACTGTTTGGCACAAAAGCTCACAGATGTGTGGAGGGTGGAGACGAGGGTGGGGAGCTTCTGAGAGTAATACTCGGGGAGGGGCCTGACAGGGGCCGGCTTCTCAGGGATCTTGAGTGTGACCAAGGCGTCTGCATTCCTTTGGGAAGGAGAGAGAGGGGTGGTGGGGGGGGCACGAGACCACTTAGCTCCTACTTCACTCTTTTCTTTCCCGAAGTTCATGGGGCTGGAGGGGAGAGTGGACGCGGGGGTGGAGGTGGGGCGCAGGGTGTCCGCATGGTGGGTGGGCGGGCCTGGCCCCCTGCTGGCATGCATCCCTCTGGCTGGTTGTACCTGAGGAAGGAGGGAGAAGGGGAGCTGGAGGCTCAGGAGGAGGGGCCGGAGGCTGCTCATCCTGGTGGCCTGGCCGGGGTGTGCGGGGCTCTCCTGTCATTCAGCTGTGTCCCCAGCAGCATAGGCCGAGCGTGCCTGCTGCTGTGATTACAGCCGTTGCTTCCAGGCGGGGCCGGGTGTTTTCTCCTTTCCCTGTTTACTTCTCAGTTTAATTTTATGTAAGTTGTTCTTTACTTTCCTGTCCTTTGCACGTTCAGTGTTTTCAAAATTGCAGTGTACTGTAACTTAGTGTGATGGTTTTACAGTCATGTGTATGGTCTGTGTGTGACAAACCATGTATTGTTCAAATGGCACAGCTATTTTCCCCATTTCTCTTCGCTTCATTAGTGATTTTTATTTGATAGAGGCCCTGATGAAATAAAACTTTAATTTCATCAGGGTTATCTGTTCAAATCTTCTACAAGTATAATCCTGTCCTGCAGTTATAACTCTGCTCCAGAGTGAACGTGGTTCTAAAACTAAGTAAAGCGCCCTAGACGCTACATTAGTGACATGCTGTATTCAGGGTGGTCTGATTCTGGCTGACTTTTTCTTCTACTTGTGACATATTCTGTACTGTGACAATGTCACTTTTATAATGAAAACAAGATAAAACAACAGTCTTGGTGCCGCATGTGCCCTGGCCTCACGCGCCCACTGTCTTTTGCGCAGGAGGAGAACATCTGCCTGCACTGGGCGGCCTTCTCGGGCTGCGTGGACATCGCCGAGATCCTACTGGCCGCCAGGTGTGACCTCCATGCCGTGAACATCCACGGTGACTCGCCACTGCACATCGCTGCCCGGGAGGACCGCTACGCCTGCGTCGTGTGAGTGTCTGCGGGGCCCTGGGGAGGTCAGCATGGCTCGAGGAGGATCCTTATGGAAATCCCCAAATCCCTAGGTCGACCGTGGCGGGCCCCCACTTGGGGCCGGAGGAGTGGTGCCCACGGGAGGGCCGGAGGGGCTTGCAGAGCTGTTCCGGGTCCCCTTCGTCCATGAGCGCCACCCAAGTCGCTCTTGTGTCTGCTGGGCACTAACCGAGCACGTGGCCGACTGGGCGAGGTTTACCTCCACCATCTCTGCCCATTCATCCTGAGCGTGCCTCTGAATGGGAAAACTGAGAAAAGTCAAATACCGGCCTAGTTCTTATGTGCTCTTTCTGCCAAGGGGCAGGTGACTTGACAGTAAGTGTTGGGGAGCAGGGTGAGGTGAGCTCTTGGTCCAGCACAGACTGGTCCTTCTGAAGCCAGGGCACCTCCCTTGCTCTCCCTGACCGTAGTTGCCGTGTGCATCTCCCTCGCTTCTTCACTTGCGGGTCTGATCATGGTGTTGATACGTTGTTCTTCAGCCTCTTCCTTTCGCGAGACTCCGACGTCACCCTGAAGAACAAGGAGGGGGAGACGCCACTGCAGTGCGCCAGCCTCCACTCGCAGGTGTGGAGCGCCCTGCAGATGAGCCAGGCACTCCGTGACGCTGCCCCCGACCGGCCTGCCCCGGTGGAGAAGATGGTGAGCAGGTGAGCCTGAGCCCGAGGCCGGGTCCACGGCGAAGCCCCGGGCCACAGGGTTCAGCCCAAATCTCCGGGCCGGGCCTGGCTTGGGGCAGCACTGGTACAGGAGGGTGACTCCCACTTCCCACTCAGAGACATCGCTCGGGGTTACGAGCGAATCCCTATCCCATGTGTCAACGCCGTGGACAGCGAGCCGTGCCCCAGCAACTACAAGTACGTGTCTCAGAACTGCGTGACGTCCCCCATGAATATCGACAGGAACATCACCCACCTTCAGGTCAGCGGGGGTCCCAGGGAGGCCCGTCGCAGGAGGACTGCGCTGTGGGGCTGGGGAGGCTAACAGAGCTTCCAGGGAACGGGTCCTGTGTCCTGTGCCGTGAGCCCCCAGGGCTGGCCCGGCTGCCTTTCCCTCTGGCTGTTGGCCCAGGTGCCCCGGGTCCCCTCCCTCCCAGGCCGCGGCCTGGTGCCTGAGCGCTTTCTCCTGCCCGCACTCCCCCCTTCCTAGGGGCTGCACCCCAGGTGTCCTTGAGAATTGGGGCGGGGGGTTGTGCAGCTCTGTTCAGAAAGCACACGTCAGACTCCGGTGCGGCGTGGAGAGCTGGAGCAGAACTGCCGCGCCCCTGACGCCTGCCCGCCCGCCCCCCAGTACTGCGTGTGCATCGACGACTGCTCCTCCAGCAACTGCATGTGCGGCCAGCTCAGCATGCGCTGCTGGTACGGCAAGGTGAGCCCGCCGGGCCTGCCCTGCCCGGCCCCGGGGTGGGAAGCTCGAGGCCCCTGGCTGGGCAGGGCCCAGGTGTCCTGGCTACAGGGGAGACATAGGCCCCAGGTGGAGTCTCCAGAGTTGACACTGGGACGTGGGTGGCAGCAGAGTGTGTTGTCTGAGCAGGAGGCTGAGGGTGTCATGGGCGGGGTTCACATGTCTACCTGTGCTCTCCGCGGAGGGGCAGGTTCTTACTGTTCAGAGTAGCCTCTGAAGCTGCTGGGGCCTCAGTCTCGGCCTGTACAGCCTGGTCACTGCCCTATGGCTTTGATGCGTCCAGGTTGTAGGACAGAAAGATAGGTGCCTAATGCCCCCAGAGCTAGGGGTTTGCAGGCAGCAGGGCTGAGGGTGCAGAGTGGCAGTGGGTGTGGACAGATGGTCCAGCCTGGAGGCTGCAGGACAGGAGTCCAGGGCTGCTGGCCAGTGAAGGAAGTGGAAGATCCCCGCAGCTGGCAGCCTCGATGAGGCTGAGAGAATGAGGGGAGGCAGAGAGGCTGATTGGGGGGAACAGAGACTGGCCACAGTCGGGGGCCAGGGAGAGCTGTCCAAGAGGTTTCAAGCGCTGCGTAGAGCTCTGGTGGGAGCCTCCCAGTGGACTTGGACAGAGCTCCTATCACCCTAGGTGTAGAGTTGACCAGGAGCCGTGGTTTCCGGGCCAGGGCTTTGGTCTGCAGAAGTGCATTGGTGTTTGTTCAGCGAGGGTGCTGAGCGCCGGGCCTCACTGCGTGTGTCCCCAGGACGGCCGGCTGCTGCCCGAGTTCAACATGGCCGAGCCACCCCTGCTCTTTGAGTGCAACCACGCCTGCTCCTGCTGGAGGACCTGCCGGAACCGCGTAGTGCAGAACGGCCTCAGGTGAGTGCCGCCGGGGTGACACCAGGGTCTCTGGAAGTTTGGACGCAGTTGAATCCCTTAGCAGCTCGCTGTGTCTCACGCGGACGAAAGGGGCATGTGGCTGGGTGCATGTGTGTGCGTGCGTCAGTGTACGTGTGCATGTGTGTGTGTGCGTGTGCGTGGAGGGAGGTGCACCCCAGCCCTTGGCCTCCGAGGATATTACAGGTGTTACAGAGAACAGAAGCCCCACCTCCTGCCTGCCCGGATGGCTGAAGGCGTTGACAGTCTCGCCAAGCAGTTTCCAAGCCCAGACCTTCAACGTCGGCCCTGAGTGTGGCCACCCTGACCCTGTGTTAATGCGTGTGGGGTCCCCAGTGCTTCGTCCTCTAAGTGTCTCACAGCTGTGGGGCACAGCTCCTCCCTCAGACACATGGGTACCTGGTCCACTGACTCCCCAGAGCCAGACCCTGGGCTTCTTGTCATGACCCGTCCCTCCGTGAATGTGCCCAAGATTTGAAAAATCCAAGGTTATAAGGGGAGATTCATATACAATGTAAGTTTAGCCGAATAGTATTTTGGGGTCTCTCAATATCAGTAATTTTATAGTACTCATGACCAGTCCCTACTTCTGTGGCCTTGTGTGGCAGGAAGTTGTTTGTCCTTTGGGGGTGAGGACAGACATGTTCATATCCCACAAGGGCCACTGGACACACAGATGCAGGTGGGATGCCCATGGCTCTCAGGGCCTGGGCGAGGCCTCCGTGCCTTCCTCTGGAGCCAGTCCCGCCCCGTGGTTGCCACACTGCTGGAGCTCACCTGCGTTGCAGCCTAGGGTCAGCAGATGTGCTAACCCCTTTGTCCTGTCACAGCCCCATGGCTTGGCCCAGACCTGAATTCATGTTAGGGGCGAGGACACAGGTGCATAGAGGCCGGGGCTGCGTTCCACACGCAGGCCTCCCGGCCCCTGGGGGTGTGAAAGGTGCCATGAGTGACCCTTGGTGCCCAGGTGTGTGGGGTTGGGGCTGCCCTTGGGGTCGCTGCTCCATCGCACCTGAAGGTCTGAAGTATCTCCGGACAGGAGAGCTGGTTACTCACTTGTGTCCTGATGTGAGTGTGAGCTGTGCCGTGGAGTGTGGCTGTGAGTGGCTGACCCTGTCTTCCAGGGCGAGGCTGCAGCTCTACCGGACGCAGAACATGGGCTGGGGCGTGCGGTCCCTGCAGGACATCCCACTGGGCACCTTTGTGTGCGAGTAAGTGTGTGCCCGGCTGCTGTCCTGGGGAGGGTGCTGCTGGGTAGGGGGCCCCAGACTCACTGAGGGGGCAGCCCTGCCTGCCTCTGGTGTTCCGCCTGCACTTTCTCACCATCCTGTGGCTTACTTGAGAAGACCCGCTGGCATTTGGAGATTTCGGGGGTCTGTCATCTTGGATCCCTGGTCAGATGGAGAGTTTCTGTGTCCTCAACTTCACGAACCCAAGTTAAATCCCAGTTTGGTCCCAAGCAGAATTGTCCATGATGCTCAGGCAGTTGTGTTGGTCCCCTTGGTTGCTCTGAGTCAGGGGTAACCAGGCAGCTCGCCTGCACTTCTCCAGGTACGTCGGGGAGCTCATCTCTGACTCGGAAGCGGACGTGCGGGAAGAGGACTCGTACCTCTTTGACCTTGACAACAAGGTAACGCGCCAGGGGTTGGGGCAGAGGGGTGGGGGTGTGAAGGGACTGTCAGCGTGGAGGCGTCTGTTCTGGCCAGGTAGGGCATTAAGGAGGTTCGCCCAGCGTCCGGCACTGGCCTCCCTTCTGGGACCTCGACCTGGGAGGTCCTAAGCTTGCCCAGTGAGCCTGGTGTGAGAGCGAGGGGTCTGGGACGCATCACTGAGCCCCACCTCCCCGGCGTGGGCTAGAGCCGCTGAGTGTGTGGGGGCCAGGCGTGCGGGGTGAGGGCCACACACGTGCACGGGTGGGTGCCTCCTCCCATGGCCCCGGCCATGGATGCAGGTGGGGAGTGGGACCCAGGCTTTGTCCACCGCAGGGCCCTGCTCTCCAGAGCCTCTTGAGACCACTGCACGCTGCCCCCTCGCCCCAGCCTCGGCCCGCCGTTCCTCTCTGAGTGTCGCAGGAGAGAACCCTGGGCTCCAGGAGGCTGTGTCTGGGGCATGGTGACCCGTCCTGTGCCGCGTGCACGTGCAGAGCTGTAGCCACGAGGTCACCCCTGCCGCCACATCTGCTAAGTGATCAGCCTCTTCCTGCTTGGGTTCTTATGGGCTCGATCACGTCGTCTGTGGCTGCTGGCTGCCCCGGGTGGGTTGCGCGTGTAAGCTATCCCGGGTTACGTCCCCTTCCCTTGGGGTTCTCAGGCGTGTCTGCTCTGTTTTCTCTCTTGAACTTTCTGTGTGAGTTTTAAAACCGACTTGCCAAGTTCCACAGAACTCTAGTAGGGGTGTGATCGGCACAGCCCTGAGCTGTGGGTCGGGTCGGATCACCAGGTCTTCGCCACCATTTGTAGGTTGTGAACACAGAATATCCCTTCACTTGTTCACACTTTTAAAGTTACCCCTAATAATGTTTGTTTTTGTTTTGATGTAATTTGTATTTTCTGTTGTTTTTAACAGTAGGTTTTTTTAAATCAACTTTATTGCCAATAATTTGCATACAGTGAACCTTCTTCAGATGTATGTTTTAGTGCTGACAGGCGCGTCTGCCGCTATAGTCACCTGCACAAGGAAGACGTGGCCGCCTCTGTCACGCTGAAACCCTCCGTGGGCTGGGGCCCCGTGGCTGGAACCCTGTAGGTGAAATCTGGTCGCTCTCCTGTGTCTGGCTCTGCGCCTTCCTGATGGGCTAGGTGACCAGGACGGCCGGCTGGGCTGCGCGCTTGCCCTGGGCGGACCACTGGTTCCAGTCTGTGCTGTGAGTGGCCTGCGGTGGACTGACTTGGCATCTGTGGGTGCACGCGTCTGTTTCTCTTAGGCGAGTTTTTGGGGTGGAACTAGCCACCTGGTGGTTGCGCTCAATCGCTTTAGAAGAAACACAGTTCCCACTGCGGTGGTCTGTGCCACCCACACTCCACCAGCCTGGAGTGGTGCTCGGACCCCAACCAAGGAGGCCCTGGGCGCAGAGCCCTGCCCACACCCTGGTGGGGGCCTCCTTGGTCTTTGTGAGCAGCGGTTCGCCAGCCTGACGGGGCCTGACCACCGGACCACAAGTCGTCAGAGCGTCACAGGAAATCTTTTTTTTTTTTAACATTTTTTATTGATTTATAATCATTTTAAAATGTTGTATCAAATTCCAGAGTAGAGCACAATTTTTCAGTTGTACATGAACATATATATATTCATTGTCACATTTTTTCCTCTGTGAGCTACCATAAGATCTTGTATATATTTCCCTGTGCTACACAGTATAATCTCGTTTGTTCTACAATTTTGAAATCCCAGTCTATCCCTTCCCACCTTCTGCCCCGTTGGCAACCACAAGCTTGTATTCTATATCTATGAGTCTGTTTCTGTTTTGTATTTATGCTTTGTGTGTGTGTTTTTCTTTTAAGAGTCCGCATATGAGCGATCTCATATGGTATTTTTCTTTCTCTTTCTGGCTTACTTCACTTAGAATGACATTGTCCAGGAGCATCCATGTTGCTGCAAATGGCGTTATGTTGTCAGTTTTTATGGCTGAATAGTATTCCATTGTATAAATATACCACCTCTTCTTTATCCAGTCATCTGTTGATGGACATTTAGGCTGTTTCCATGTCTTGGCTATTGTAAATAGTGCTGCTGTGAACACTGGGGTGCAGGTATCTTTTTGAAGTAGGGTTCCCTCTGGATATATGCCCAGGAGCAGGATTCCTGGGTCATACGGTAAGTCTGTTCCTAGTCTTTTGAGGAATCTCTACTGTTTTCCACAGTGGCTGCACCAAACTGCATTCCCACCAGCAGTGAAGCAGGGTTCCCTTTTCTCCACAGCCTCTCCAGCATTGGTCATTTGTGGATTTTTGAGTGATGGCCACTCTGACTGGTGTGAGGTGATACCTCATTGTAGTTTTGATTTGCATTTCTCTGATAATTAGTGATATTGAGCACTTTTTCATGTGCCTATTGATCATTTGTATGTCTTCCTTGGAGAGTTGCTTGTTTATGTCTTTTGCCCATTTTTGGATTGGGTTGTTTGGTTGTTTCTTAGTAAGTCGTATGAGCTGCTTATATATTTTGGAGAATGAGCCTTTGTCGGTTTCATTGTTTGCAAAAATTTCCTCCCATTCCGTAGGTTGTCGTTTTGTTTTACTTCTGGTTTCCTTTGCTGTGCAGAAGCTTGTAAGTTTCATTAGATCCCATTTGTTTATTCTCGCTTTTATTTTCTATGGCTTGAGTAGACTGTTCTAGGAGAACATTTTTGAGATGTAGGTCAGATAATGTTTTGCCTCTATTTTCTTCTAGGAGGTTTATTGTATCTTGTCTTATGTTGAAGTCTTTGATCCATTTTGAGTTGATTTTTGTGTATGGTGTGAGGGAGTGTTCTAGCTTCATTGATTTACATGCTGCTGTCCAGTTTTCCCAACACCATTTGCTGAAGAGACTGTCTTTATTCCATTGTATATTCTTGCCTCCTTTGTCGAAGATCAGTTGACCAAAAGTTTGTGGGTTCATTTCTGGGCTCTCTATTCTGTTCCATTGGTCCATATGTCTGTTTTTGTACCAATACCATGGTGTCTTGATTACTGTAGCTCTGTAGTATTGTCTGAAGTCTGGGAGAGTTATTCCTCCAGTCTCTTTCTTTCTCTTCAGTAATGCTTGGCACTTCTAGGCCTTTTGTGGTTCCATATAAATTTTATTATGATTTGTTCTAGTTCTGTGAAATATGTCCTGGGTAATTGGATAGGGATTGCATTAAATCTGTAGATTGCCTTGGGCAGTGTGACCATTTTAACAATATTGATTCTTCCAATCCAAGAGCATGGAATATCTTTCCATTTTTTAAAGTCTTCTTTAATTTCTTTCATCAATGGTTTATAGTTTTCTGTGTATAATTCTTTCGCCTCCTTGGTTAGATTTATTCCCAGATATTTTATTACTTTGGGTGCTATTTTAAAGGGGATTGTTTCTTTACTTTCTTTTTCTGTTGATTTATCGTTAGTGTAAAGAAAGGCAACTGATTTTTGAACATTAATTTTGTAACCTGCTACCTTGCTGAATTCTTCGATCAGCTCTAGTAGCTTTTCTGTGGACCTTTTAGGGTTTTCTATATATAGTAACATGTCGTCAGCATATAATGACACTTTTACCTCTTCTTTTCCAATTTGGATCCCTTTTATTTCTTTCTCTTGCCTGATTGCTGTGGCTAGGACTTCCAGGACTATATTGAATAGGAGTGGTGATAGTGGGCATCCTTGTCTTGTCCCAGATTTTAGTGGGAAGCTTTTGAGTTTTTCACCGTTGAGAACTATGCTGGCTATAGGTTTGTCATATATAGCTTTTATTATGTTGAGATATGTTCCCTCTATACCCACTTTGGCGAGAGTTTTTATCATAAATAGGTGTTGAATTTTATCAAATGCTTTTTCTGCATCGATTGAGATGATCATGTGGTTTTTGTCCTTTCTCTTGTTGATGTGATGTATTACATTGATTGATTTGTGTATGTTGAACCAACCTTGTGTCCCTGGGATGAACCCCACTTGGTCATGATGTATAATCTTTTTTATGTGTTGTTGGATTCTATTTGCTAATATTTTGGTGAGGATTTTGGCATCTATGTTCATCAGCGATACTGGCCTATAATTCTCTTTTTCGGTAGTGTCTTTCCCTGGTTTTTGTATCAGGGTGATGGTGGCTTCATAGAATGAGTTTGGGAGTATTCCATTCCCTCCTTTTCAATCTTCTGGAAGAGTTTGAGAAGGACTGGTATGAGTTCTTCTTTGTATGTTTGGTAGAATTCCCCGGTGAAGCCGTCTGGTCCTGGACTTTTATTTGTAGGGAGGTTTTTTTTATTGCTATTTTGATTTCATTTCTAGTGATCATTTTCTTCAAGTGGTCAGTTTCTTCTTGATTCAGTCTTGGTGGACAGTATGTTTCCTGAAACTTGTCCATCTCCTCTAGGTTATCCAGTTTGGTTCCATATAGTTTTTCATAGTATTCTCGTATGATATTCTGTATTTCTATTTTATTTGTTGTAATTGCAGGAACTCTTGATGAGCCCGATTGGGCCCTTTGCGAATGTTTCCCCCCAACCTCCCCTGCCCCTGCCCGTTTCATGGAGCAGAAGGCACTTCTCATTATTCCTGCTTTATGTGCCCTAAGAAAACTGCTGCAAGGCTGTGAGGATCTTCTCAGAATTTTTACATTTTTAGCAAAATTATGTTTGGATCCACGATCTGTTTCCAGCCAGCCTCTGTGTGTGGTTGGAGATGAGATTTGAGGTTCACTTTTTTTTTTTAAGTCACTTTTTTTGGTTTTTGGGGTTTTTTTGGTGAGAACAGTTAAGGTTTCGTCTCTTCTCTTAGCAACATTCAGTTCTACAAAACGATCTCATGAACTGTAGTCACCATGTTGTACGCTGGATTCTCAAACCTTTCACCTTGTAAGGTGACCAGCCTCTCGTGGTTCCCCCACTCCCAGCCCTGGCGACCACGGTTCTGCTGTGCTTCTGTGAGTTTGCTCCACATGGACAACCTGCAGTGCATGTCTCTGGCTGCTCCCGTCCAACAGCGCAGTGTCCTCAACATTCGCCCACGTGTCCCAAATGGTGGATCCCTTTTTTTTGTTTAAAGGCTGAGCAGTGCTCCATGGTCTGTATACACCACACGTTTTTCATCTTTTCATCCATTAGTGGACACTGAGGTTGTTTCCATGTCTTGGCTGCAGTGAACACGGGGGTGCAGACGTCTCTTCAGGATCGTGGCTTTGTCTCCTTCGGGTTAATACCCAGCAGTGGAAGTTCTGCTCTTAGCTTTTTTGTTCTGTTTTGTTTTGTTTTTTAACATTTCTTATTGAGTAATAGTCATTTTACAATGTTGTATTAAATTCCAGTGTAGAACACAATTTTTCAGTTGTATGTGAACATATATATGTTCGTTGTCACATTTTTTTTTTTTTTGCTATGAGCTACCATAAGATCTTGTTTATATTTCCCTGTGCTATACAGTATAATCTTGTTTATCTATTCTGCATTTTAAAATCCCAGTCTGTCCCTTCCCACCCCCCGCCTCCTTGGTAACCACATGTTTGTATTCTGTGTCTATGAGTCTATTTCTGTTTTGTATTTATATTTTGTTTTGTTTTTAGATTCCTCATATGAGCAACCTCATATGGTATTTTTCTTTCTCTTTCTGGCTTAATTCACTTAGAATGACATTCTCCAGGAGCATCCATGTTCCTGCAAATGGCATTATGTTGTCGGTTTTTATGGCTGAATAGTATTCCATCGTATAAATATACCACATCTTCTTTACTCAGTCATCTGTTGATGGACATTTAGGCTGTCTCTGTGTCTTGGCTATTGTAAATAGTGCTGCTATGAACACTGGGGTGCAGGTGTCACTTTGAAGTAGGGTTCCTTCTGGATATATGCCCAGGAGCGGGATTCCTGGGTCCTGTGGTAAGTCTATTACTAGTCTTTTGAGGAATCTCCATACTGTTTTCCACAGTGACTTTCCTTGCTTCCCTCTCCCACTCTTAATGATTTAGATGTCTTCTTTTACAATTCTGTGTTTATTCTTTTTGTAATTCATGGTAGTTATCTCCTTTCCAGTTTTGAGTTTCTCATTTTTGTAGCATCCTGCTTCTTTTGTATTTAGAGTAGATCTGACAGTTTTTCTTTTAGCATGGGTTTAGTGTCACTAAACTCTTTTAGTTTCTGCTTGTCTGTGAAGTTCTTTCTCTCTCCTTCTATCCTAAAAGATAGCCTTGCTGGATAGAGTATTCTAGGCTGCATCTTTTTTTCATTCAGGACTTTGAATATATCTTGCCACTCCCTTCTGGCCTGTAGTGTTTGTGTAGAGAAATCAGCTGAGAGCCTTATGGGGGTTCCCTTGTAACTCACTCTTTGCTTTTCTCTTGCTGCCTTTAGGATCCTTTCTTTATCCTTGACTCTGGCTATCTTGATTATGCTATGTCTTGGTGTGGGTCTGCTTGGGTTCTTCCTGTTTGGGACCCTCTGAGCCTCCTGTACTTGGATATCTGATTCCTTTAGGTTTGGGAAGTTTTCAGTCATGATTTCTTCCAATACCTTTTCAATCCCCTTTGTTCTTTCTTCCCCTTCTGGAACCCCTATTATGTGTAGATTGGCACGCTTTATATTATCCCATAGGCCCCTTACATTGTTTTCAGTGGTTTTTGTTTGTTTGTTTGTTTTTCTCTCAGCTGTTCTGATTGGGTGCTTTCTGTTGTCCTGCCTTCTAGGTCACTTATTCGTTCCTCTGCATTATCTAGTCTGCTTTGCACAGCCTTTAGGTCAGCTCTCATCTCAGCAAATGAGTTTACTAATTCTACTTGGTTCTTCTTTATACCTTCTGTTTCATTTTTGACATATTTTGTATCTCTAAACACTATCTCTTTTAGTTCCTTCAGTACTTTGATCACTCCTTTTTTGAAAACTTGATCTAGTAGGCTATCAATATCTATTTCCTTGATCGTGCTTTCAAGGGGTTTCTGTTGATCTTTTATTTGGGAGTGGTTCCTCTGCTTCTTCATATTGCTCATATCTCTCTGGCACTGTGGCTTAACGAGTATCAGTTATCTAGTTCTGGAGATGCTGTGCTGTTAATGATTTTATCAAGAGGTCTTTGTGTCTTCGCTCTGTTTCGCGAACGCAGCTTGCTGTTTCCAGAGGCCCTCTGTTGGCGCCCTTGTCTGTGCTGCTCCCAGTGGCTGTCGGCTAGCAGACTGCACCCCCGCCCAACACTGGGTCAGGTGCTGAGCTCTTACCCGGTGGGTGGGCAGGTCACCCCCCCCATGCCGCAGTCAGATGCTACACTCCAGGGAGGCAGGTGGGCGGATCGCGCCCCCTCCCAGCACTGTTGTCAGGTGCTGCCTTCCTGCCAGGAAAGCGGGTTGCTGCCTGCCCTTTCCCGGCGCAGGTCTCTCCGCTCCTCTGTGCAGCTGCCCTCTCCGCCTCCGGTGGGCGTTCTGAAGGCAGGCTCAGGGAAGACCATGGAACGGCCCCGCCCCTGCTCCATGCCAAATCTCAGCTCCTTGTCTTGGCGGCACGAGTTCTCTGAGGTTTTAGGGCAGAAGGATCCTATCTGCCTCCAGCTGTAAACAAGTCTCAGTCCTGCCTAGGAGTTTGCGGAGCCTGGGTGGGGATTCAGGTCTCGGCCCTGCCCCCGCCTGGGCGCTGCACACGGGAGAATATGGCGGCTGTGGCTGCGCCCTGCCTCTCTTCTCGCGAGAAGTGTCAGTAATGGTGGTGCAGGTCTGAGGAGACAAAGGCTATGGCGCCCGTCTCCCCAGGGCACACCAGCCATGTTGCTTTGCTTTTTTCACAATTTATGGGGGACTGAGCTTGTTCTGCTCCATATCCCATCCCAGCCGTGGTGCGCAGCCCCCTGCCAACCCCCAGGGCTGCCTCAGTGCAGCCACCCCAGCCCTCCGCCTGGCTCGGGCGGCCTGTCCCAGCCCCCAGCTGCCGGCTTAGATCTCAGGCTGGGTGTTGCAGGGACCATTCGTGCCCGTTTAACTCAGTTCTGTCAGTCAAGGGGTGCTCGGGGCAGATCTGAGCCTCGGAGGTTCCCCCTCCGCCCCACTGGCTTCTGCGTTGGAGAGGGGAGACCCAGCGAACGAGCGCCAGTCCTCCTTTGCCGCTCCCTCCCCGCGGGATCGGTCCCGCACTGTTTTGCTTTTTCTTCTTTCTTTTTTCCTTGTCTCCTACCAGATTTTTGGCATCTTTGTCTTTTGAAGATGGTGACGTTCTGTCGGAGTTCAGCAGGTGCTCTGGTTGGCTGAGTGGGTCCGTAGATGAGAGTTTTGGTGTATTTGTGGGAGAGGGTGAGCTACAAGCGTCCTTCTACTCTGCCATCTTGCTTTTCCTCTGCTTTTAGCTTTCTTTGGTGGCCACACCAGTTTGCATTCCCACCAGCAGTGCTCCATGCTCCCTGCCTCCACCTCCTTACCGACTCTTCTTGTCTCTCGTCTGATGATTTTCTCACTCGTGTGAGGTGACATCTATGTGCTTGTTGTCACATTTCCCTGATGATTAGTGATGTTGAGCATCTTTTCATGAGCCTATCAGACATCTGTGTGTCTCCTTTGGAAAAATGTCTATTCCGTTACTCTGCCTATTTTGTGGGGGGAGGTGATTAGGTTTATGTGTTTACTAACAGGGGTGCTGGGCACTGAACCCAGGACCTCATGTTCCTGAGCACGCACTCTACCTCTGACCTGCACCCTCCCCTCTTGCTGCCTGTTTTTCAAATTCGGGTTTTTTGCTTCTGAGTTGTAAGAGTTCTTTATGTGTTTCCAGTATCAGCCGGTTTTCATATGCATGATTTGCAAGTATTTCCTCCCATTTGGTAGCTGCCTTTTCATTTTGTTGATGACTTCCTTTGCCGTGAGAAGATTTTTAGATTGATGTGGTCCCACTTGTTTATTTTTGCTTTTGTTTTTGGTGTCAAATCCAAAAAATCATTGAGTCCAATGTCAAGGGGCTTTCACACCTGTTTTCTTCTAAAAGTTTTATGGTTTCAGGTCATATATTCAAACCTTTAATCCATCTTGCATTGGTTTCTGATTTGGTGTAAGGTAGGGGTCGAGGTTCCCTTCTGTTCACGTGGAGGTGGTTTTCCAGCGCCGGCTGGAAGGTGGGCTGGAGGTTACTCCTTGTTCCGTTGAAGGGTCTGTGTCTGGACTGGAATTTGTCCCTTTGCCACGTCTGCTGACTCGGTCCCACATCTCACTCTCCTGTGGCTGAGTCCAAGACCCCACGGTGAAGGAGGCCCTGCATGCGTTTCTCTGGTTCCAGGCCCTCTAGGAGTCAGGTTTACACTGCAGTCTAGGCATTGTGTCTTAAACATACCTTATTTAAAACACTTCACCGCTGAGAAATGCAACTTGAAATACTGTGAGAATTACCAGAACATGACGCAGATAGGAGGTGAGGGGCTGCTGGGAGAAGGGCCGTGGACCTGCGGGCGCAGGCTCTTCTGTGCGCGTGGCCGTGTCACGTGTGGACAGGGCTGTTTTGCTTCTTCCTTTCTTGTTGGTGTCCCCGCCATAAGCCGGGCTGGGATCCTGGTCGCGGCGACAGGAGGGGCACCCTTGGCCGTCTGTCGGGAAGTGCAGTCGCTCTTGGACCGTGAGGTGTGATGTGCGCTGGAGGCGTGGTGGGCCCCCCAGGACTGCGCTTCTGGTG
Organism: Vicugna pacos; assembly: GCF_048564905.1. NCBI lineage: Eukaryota > Metazoa > Chordata > Mammalia > Artiodactyla > Camelidae > Vicugna > Vicugna pacos. The sequence continues at coordinate 80,135,442 of NC_132990.1, forward strand.
CTGGTTTGCTGAGGATGTTTATCGCTGGTCTTTTAAGCCAGGTTTCCTGAGGTGCAACTACGCCTGCCTGGGCGTGTCCAGCGCTGTCGGTCTTGACAGGTGTCTCCCGCGTTGCTGCGGGGGCTGCAGACAGCGCCGGTGGCAGCCTCAGTCTGCGGGCCTCTGCCCAGGGTCCTGGCCATCCAGCTGCGGCCAGGCTGGTCCTCCTTGCACCTTGGACCCCGGGGACCACAGGCTCACTGCTCAGTTCTTGGCTGGGAGCAGGGGCCCTGGCGTTGGGATATTTCAATGCTCCTGTGAATGGGGTTTTTTCCCTGACTTAGTTGCTGGATAAACAGAAATACAGGTAATTTTTTTCAGCTAACTTTTAAACCTGTGACCAGTTAGACCCACGGCCGAGATGCAAGCATCTGCCCCTGAGCCCTTGTGGTCCCAGTGGGTGCGTCATGTCATCAGCACAGGGTCCCCTCCTGGCCGGGCCGCGGTGCCGTGGGCGGAGGAGGCTTCCTGAGCCCAGGCTCCCTCCTTCACCAGGAGTTCCGTGGGTGGACATCAGGTCGTGTTGAGTATTTTCTGCAACTGTTAAAATGACTCTGCGCCCTTTCTCCTGGTCATAGCGTGCTGAACGACCTGACTTTGTCCATTGTCACTGATCTGTGACCTCATGTGACATAGGGCACCGTTGCTGCCTGTGCTCAGCCTGGAGGCGTCCACGCACTGGCTCTGTCTGTCCTGCAGTTCCCGAGCCTGCGGGCCTGTCTGGTGTCTGGTTTCCTGCTTATTTTTGCTATTTCCCGTGTTGCCTCTTGTTCCTGATGGTTTCTGTGTGGGATCCACACACTGTTTGCAGACCTGCTTGAAGACGTGTGTCCAGGCTTGGGCTCCCAAGCTGCCTGGGGACCACGGCCATCCCGGGCTGAGCCGTGCCGCTGGCCTCTGGTTCCAGCCAGACCCACCCTGGGTGTCCCCCACCCTAAGGTGTCCCTTACTCTGGGGTGCAGGGTGCAGGAGGGTCCACTGGGCCCATGGAGGTGGGGAGAAGTGTCCCTGAATGCCCCAAATTGTCTTCCACCCCTAGACTGCCTCTGTTCCCCTTTGAGAACTGGCTCCCACATGAGTCCACCCCCCATGTCCCTCTCCTGTCTGGAAGGACCCTCTGTGCTCCCAGGCCGTCTGGGCTGTGGCTTCTATAAAAGGACTGTAGATCCAAGCATGCTTCTTGATGAGCAGAGCAGATTGCTATGCAGGCTCCTCAGTCCCTCCCCGAGCGGCTGCTGGACCCCTGTACCCCCGACCCCTCCCTCCAGCGACCTCCTTCTCTCCTCCTGTGTTGAGGCTGCTGCTCTGACCTTGGCCTTTCACCCCCTGTTCAGCTCTGTCCACCGGGCTGTGCCCCTGGGAAGGTCCCAGCTCCCTGTGCCCTCAGCCCCTGCCCAGCTGTACTGGGTCTCTTCCTGGTCCAGCCGCCCCCTGGGCCTGGCGAGCAGCTCCCCTCATCCTCACCCCATGGTCCTTCATTCTGCACACATGAAAGGCCACCCCGACCCCCTCCAGCTCAGAGCTCGTGTCCCCAAGTGTTGGTGAGTCAGGAACTGAACCTGCTGGGCCCACCTGCCTGCCCACTCATCCGAGCCATCAGGGAACTGCCCTCAGGATGTTTCCTGGATCTGACCACCTGTCTTGCACCGCCTGCCCACACCCCTGCCACCCTGGGCCGCGGTCTGTTCTTCTCCTTGCTGTTCTAGAACCTTCCAAACACCCTCCTGCGCTGTCCCCATCTCTGCCTCAAGCCTCTGCCTGAATTCCCCTGGGTGGCCAGGCACCTGCGCACCCTCAGCATCTCCGACTTGTGACGTGGGTGGGCTCTTAGGGGGCAGGCCTGGGCTTGGGGCTCCCTGCCCCCAGAGCCAGGTGTGGGTTGCTTCTGGAGCAGAGACGCTTTCAGAGACTAGTACATCCATCTGAAAGGACGCATTTTTAAAGACCTGAGAAAGGTCTTTTGTCGCAGGAGGGATACAGTGTTCACGGGGTGCGTTCATGGTGACCAGGCTGTGTGGCGGTTGGGTCTGGAAGGGCCATTTGCTCCAAGGACGGGTGGCCCTCACCCGGCAGGGCCTCTAAGCTGGTGCTGCGGGCAGCCAGGAGCCCAGGACACGCCTCGTCAGGACAGTTCTCGGGGCGTGGTCCTGGGAAGTGTGGGCGGCGTGTGGGGGGCCAGGGGCAGCGGGTGCACGACACCTGAGGGGTGCATGGAATCCCCACTTGTCCTGAGAAGCCCCAGTGTCACTGGGGTCTACCTGCGTGTCCTGCAGACCTTGGGCGGGGCCTCCACGTGGGACCCTCACAGGCCAGATGCCTCCCCTTAGGGACCCCGGGAGAGGGAGTGTCCTGGCTGCCTTGGTACCCCCTGGGGGCAGAGCCTGTGTCTCTACTGCTGCAGGGTCCAGCCTTCTTCCTGCCTCACAGGGTACCTGCCTCCCACCTTGTTTAGCTCTTGTTTAACTTAGAAAGAGAAGAATAGAAAGTGAAAGCATGTTTCACTTTCTCCAAGGGTTCATTTTTCCCAGCTTTATGGATAATTTCTTTTTTACTTCACGTTGTGAAAATCCTCACATGTGCAGAAGTGCGGAAAGTCCGTGTCGTTGAGCCCCTCCTTGGCCCCCAGCTGGGAGGCTTAGGCTGCGGGACTGTGTGAAGTCGTGGTGTCCTGGGGAGCACCTGCTGGTTCAGGGCTTTGGGTCAGCGCTGGATGGCTGATGTCAGCTCTCCAGGGAGAAAGAACCCTGCTTAGCTCAGAACACCCGCCCTGTCTTGTCAGGGCAGCCACACGGGGAGCCTGGCTCCACCACGCTCCTCTCTGCGACCGCTGGGTTGGCAGGTTTTGCCGTCAAAACCACCGCCATGAAGGGTCTGGCAGCCCATGGCCCAAGTGAATTTTCCCTCCCTCTGTCCGTCTGTCCCTCTGCCCTGCCCGGCACGCCCGGGTCTCCCCGTGCCTCCGGATTCTGCCCTTCCTCCTCTGTCCCCGGGGCACTGGGGGCAGCGCTGCCCCGGGATCTTGACGGGAACACACATTCCTCACCCACCCCTGCCCCATGCTGTTCGCGTCGGTATTGAGGGGGCGGCCTCATCGACATGGGGCCATTTGGCCGGCCATGGCAGTTGGGGGGGCGCCCCTGGCCCAGGCTGAGCGCATGTCCCCCCAGGATGGGGAGCTGTACTGCATCGACGCCCGCTTCTATGGCAACGTCAGCCGTTTCATCAACCACCACTGCGAGCCCAACCTGGTGCCCGTGCGCGTCTTCATGTCCCACCAGGACCTGCGCTTCCCCCGCATTGCCTTCTTCAGCACCCGCCTCATCCAGGCCGGCGAGCAGCTGGGGTAGGTGCTGCCCAGACCGCGTGCCCAGGGCCCTGGGAGGTGCTGGTGGCCAGGCCCCTAGCTCTGCTCTCTCCCCAGGTTTGACTACGGGGAGCGCTTCTGGGACATCAAGGGCAAGCTGTTCAGCTGCCGCTGCGGCTCCCCCAAGTGCCGGCACTCCAGCACGGCCCTGGCCCAGCGGCAGGCAGGCGCCGCCCAGGGGGCCCAGGAGGACGGGCTGCCCGACACCAGCTCCTCCACCGCCGATCCCCTCTGAGACCCCGTGGCCCAGAGCGGATGCTGTCCTGCTACACTGAGGAACAGAGGAGAAGCCACCTGAGGGCCCCGACCTGGCCCAGAGCAGGCGGGCGGGGCTAGAGCAGGTGCCGAGGAGCCTCTGGGACTCTGCACCGGTGCCCCTGCGAGTTTCTGATGGTGGTTTTGTCATTTCCCTCTCTCCGTCTGCCCAACTCCTCCGTGGGGCCCCACCAAAGCCACCGTCACCTGCCAGCTGCTCCATTCGACCTGCCCGCCCGCAGCCCACCTGGCCGGTGCTGGCTCCCAGCTCCCGGCGTGGCACAGACACCATCCTCACCGCAATCTGAGAGGTCAGGGCCAAGCTGCCACTGACTTTGGAGAAAATTTGGGTTTGCTTTTTAAAGAAATCCTGTATCTAGTCCTGTATCTCAGACCTCTAACACGTTTCTTTCCGAGGAAGCAGTTTGGTGGGTGCCAGAGGGCGCCGCAGCCCACGGAGGCCCTGCACCTGCCCCGCCAGCGCCATGAGGCCGGCACCTTCTGTCGATTTCTAAGCCACATGCTATGATGATGAATAAACTGATTTATTTTCTACCATTACTGAACATTAGGACAAACAAAAAATAAAAACACAAAATAGACAATGGTGCTGATTCTGGTGTGGTTTCTACTCACCATGTGAAAATAACTATCAACTGTATAAAGAGAACAAAGTGATTTTAGAATAAAATGCAGGAAAAAACTTTTTTAAAATGTTAGTCTTGTAGTGTGAATAAATCTGCCATCACCTTTTGTGCGATGGCCTGCCAGGTCACATACTTTTTTTTGGCATATACTTTTTTAAATACTGTAATCAGTGCAGTAACAGTGGGTTTTTTTGTGCGACTCTTCTAAAACATTCATAATGCAGTCATGTTTATTTTTTCTGTTAAAATGTTTTTGACAGTTCTAAGAGCAGTCTTTTGGCTCAGACCATTTCTTGTTCTGTTTTCAATGAAATCAATAAAAAAAGAAGTACTTTACTTGAGGTTTTTATTATATCCTGTTTCATCCGGTTTCTGCAGAACACCTGCGCTGTCAGGGGACGAGGTGCTGGGGGGTGTCACACCCAGGCCTGTGCTCCGAGTCTGAGCAGGCGGACCACCCCACCCCCCACGCCCCGGCAGAAGTCAGGAGGGCCTGTGTGTGCGTCCGAGTGTGTGCACGCAGGTCTGCTGTGTGTGTCCAGCGCCCTAGAGGCTGGTGGAGAGTCTGAACCACATCTGTGCTGGGACGTGGCGAGTGAGGCTGGAGACGGCAGAGCTGGGGCCCGCCTCCTGCTGCGCAGGCCCAGCCTGTGCCTATCTCGGGAACCCACCAGTCCCAGCCTCACCCAGAGCTGTGAGCGTGAGAAGTGGCGTGGATGCTCCGATTTTATACACGAGTCATTCAGTTAGCAGACACTTTGAGACATTCACCCAGAACCGCAACTGCTCCCCCGCACTTTACAAAAGGCCACAGAAGTGCTTCCCCTGGGGCCCTCAGACCAAGCCCTGTGTGGCAGGAGCACGGCTGACCCGTTGGACTGTGTTGTGCCCAGTTTCTGAGGGCTCAGGCTGGGTCCTCAGGGCTCCAGGACCGCACTGGGGGGGCTCTCCAAGGAGCGGGGCTTTCAGACCATGAGACCTGCCAGCCCTGTGCACCACCACCCCTGCCTCGGGCTGGGAGCCCAGTGCTGGGCAGGTGAGGACTTTGTGTTCTGAGGGTCCACCCATTCTGTGCATTGGGCCAGTGCTCTGTTGACTTAAGACTCAGTGTAGTTGCAAACCTCTGGGTGCTGGGCAGGCCTGTGGGGTCTGGGCAGTGGGTGTCTGGGCTGCGGTGTGTCACCCGGCCCTGGGGGCTGGCAGGGACCTAAGTGCCAGCAGATGCTCCTCAGCCAGTCCTGCCAGCGGGGCCTGGAGGGAGAGGCCACGGCGGGGCTGAGGAGTGAGTGGTACAGGGTGGTGGCAGAGAGCAAGGCCACCACGGAGGGGCCACCGGCACCTGGCGGGGACGTGGGCACAGGCGGAGTCTCCCCCAGGTTGCAGTTACTTCTGCCAAAGGCAAACCTTTTGTTGCCCAAAACCCAAGTAGCACATGAACACTGGAAGAAAACACAGACCCCAGAAGGCCCCTCCTGCGGGCCTCAGGGGTTGTCTGTGGGGCTGGCCCAGCCCTGCGATGCTCCCCACCCTGTGTCCTCCCTGGTGGCCATGCCAGCTGTACCCCGAGGTCCATGCAGGGTTTTCCAGCCTCCACTGCTGGAACAGCGCCGGAAAGAAGAGCTCTGAGCACGATCTTCATCGCTTGAGTGATTGTCCTCACACAGAAGGCGCTGAAGGGCGCTGTGTAGCGCACACTTGAGAATCTGTCCCCCCAAACCCCATCCCTAAAATGAGCTGCCTTCTGCCTCCACCGAGAGAATACACTCCCGTGTTCAGCGTTGAGTGTAGTCAGACTGCCTTTTCTGATCGTCCAGAGAAAACATGACCTTCATGCGCCGCACCACGCTTCTCTGATAAACTGAATGTCTTTTATATTTATTACAGGTTGACCTTTCTTCTTGCATGAATTGCATTTGCGTGAAATGTTATTGTGTGGTTTGTATTTTCCTTCTTGATTTGTACGAACTCTATATATTGTGGCTTTACACCCCTGCTGAACCTGAATTTTTTACGTGGTTAAAACCTGTCTTGGGACCTGATTTTGTAGTATGTTTAGAAAGGCCTTCACCTCCAAATTATAAAAATATTCTCCAGTACTTTTTCCAGTGTTTTATTTTCAAGTTTAGCTCTTGCATCCATGTGGAGCTATTTGGTGTGGAGTGTGAAATAAAATTTAAGGGGTTTAATTGAGGAGTCATTTTTGTGCAGTGCAAGGCACAGGTCTTTTGGGGACCACTCAGTGGGTGTTGAGAGATGCCTTTGCCATGTCACCCACCCCTTCTGGAGACACACAACATCCCATTACCCAGGAGACCCGGTCCCTGCATCCTTGAGGCATGCCTTTTCTGGGACCGCCTGTAATTGGAAGGGCAGTCAGCTTATCTTTCTTTCCGGCTTCTCTTGCTCCCCTGCTTCTGGCTCACGTTTCATAGAGCACCAGGTCACCATCCTTTGTGTCGCTGAGGCTTCCACAGTCGGAACGTTCCAGGTTTGTGTATCCATGCTGCAGTGCAGGCATGTCCGAGTTGTTTCCAGTTTGGGGGCGCTGCAAACATCCCGTGCCAGTCTGTGTGTCTGTCTGTCTGTCTTGTCTGTCTGTCTTGGTGGATGCCCAGAAGTGGACTTGCCAGACCAGGTGGTGAGAGTGCATTAACACCACTAGTGGGGCCGGTGCCGCATGTGTCACCCCGCCGTGCACCAGGGTCTTTTCTTGTGTCCCCACTGTCGTTCCATGTCTGTCTCTTTAATCCTGCAGGTTCTGGTGGGTGCATGGTGGCATCTCACGCGTTTTGGTTCATTTCCCCCAAGTGACGTTGGGCACTTGTCAGCTGCTTGCTGTCTTCCTTTGCCGAATGCCTGTTACGTCCTCTGTGCCCTTTTGAATTGGGCTGTCTTTCCATTATTGAGCGTAGGAGTGCAAGTGCTCTGGCACAGAGCAGTGTTTAAGTATTTTCTCTCAGTTTGTAACTTCTTGCTCATGTTCTTAGGAGAAATTAAAAGTTTTGACCACATCCAATTTATGTTTTTTCTTCTTTGGTTAATATTTTCTCTGTTGTCAAGTGTCTCGGCGAACCGTGAGAACGTGCCAACTTTGAGAAGACACTCTCTTGCTTTCTTCTAAAGCGTCACAGTTTCACCTTTTATATTTGGGCGGATGACCCACCTTCATTACTTTGCATCGGTAGAGTAAGGTCGAGATCCAGATTCGTGTTTTTCGGCATGGATGTCCAGTTGTCCCAGCCTCGACTGTTGATTTTTTAGGAAGACTTTCCCCCTCCCACTGGCCTGCGTTGGCTCCTTCCTAGAACACTGACTGATGTGCTGATGTGCAGCCTTTATCCCACTGGTCTCTTTGCCTGACTCTGTGCCAGCATCGTACTGTCTTAATTCCTGTAGCTTCATTGTAGGTATTAAAACCGCATGTAGTGTAAGGCCTCCACCTTTGTTCTTATTCTTAAGGATGATTACAGTCATCCCATGGAATCCATGGGGGATTGGTTCCGGGACGCCCTGTGGCTGCCAGAGATCTGCAGATGCTCAGGGACCTTCCAGTTGGTCCCTGGATCCACAGATGCAGGCCTGCACACACACAGGGCTGTTTTCCACCACTTGGGTTATTCTTCCCATTTTTGTATAAATTTTAGAATCGGTGTATCAGTTCCGATGAATGTCAGTCTTCTGAGGAAGACTGGTGGAGTGTTTTAAACTTTAAAAGCCCTCTTTATTGAGATTCAGTTTGCATATCATAAAATGCACCCATTTAAAGTGTTTCATTAAGTTTGACAAATTATCTACTTGTGTAACCAGCACAGTCCGGGCATGCGCACATTTCCTCCCCGGAGCTTTCCTGGTGCTGCTCGTGGTCGCCCCGCCCTGCCCTGCCCCGGGGGACGCACGTCTCCTGCCCTGGGACCTGCCGTGATTGGGCCACACGTGCACGGTGCTGTGTCTGGCTTCTTGGGCTTCACGAGTTCCTGGTGAATTTTGAAACAATCTCAAACGTACAGGGAAACTGCAAGCACAGCACAGACAACTCCTTCCCTCCGAGCCGTCAGGGAGCAGACTGCCGACGTGATGCCCCTTCACTCACGACACGCTGCCTGTGAAACCCGGCCGTGCCCCAGCACCAGGGCTGGTGTTGCCCTGACGACTGGTGATGCCAGGTGTTTTTAGTGCACTTAATAGCCACCATTGGACGTCTTCTCTGGAAAAAATGTATATTCATGTCCTTTGCCCTTTTAAAAATTGAATTCTCCTTTTATTGAGTTGTAAGGTTTTTAATATAATCCAGGTGGAGACTTCTTATCGGATATGCGATTTGCAAGCGTCTCTCTCTCTGTGGGTCGTCTTTCCACTTTTGTGATAGTATCTCTTGAAGCACAAAAGACTTTAATTGTGATGAAGTAGTTTATCCATTTTTTCCTTTTGTTACTTGTTCTTTCGGTGCCATGTTTAAGAAACCGTTGCCTAATCCAAGGTCGCAAAGATTGACACCTTGGTTTCCTTGTGAGGGGTCTGTAGTTTTAGCTGTTACTGTTTATGGCTTAGCTGCTATTTAGATCTGTCATGTACTTTGAGGTAGTTCTTGTCAGTGGTGTGAGGTAGGGGTCCAGCTGCATCCTTCTGCCTGTGGACGTCCAGTTGTTTCAGCTCCACTTGTTAAAGAGGACGTTCTTTCGCCATGGAGTGGTGTTGGTGCCCTCGTCAAAAATCAGTTGGCCAAAACAAACAACCCAGTCAAAAAATGGCCAGAAGACATATATAGAATTTCTCCAAAGAAGGCATACAGATGGCCAATAAGCACATGAAAAAAATGCTCAATATCACCAATTATCAGAGAAATGTAGATCAAAACTACAGTGAGGTGTCACCTCACACCAGTCAGAACGGCCATCATTACAAAGTCTTCAAACGATTAACACTGGAGAAGGTGTAGAGGAAAGGGAATTACCTCCTGCACTGCTGGTGGGAATGCCGTTTGGTGCAGCCACCGTGGAAAACAGTATGGAGATTCCTCAAAAGACTGAAAATAGACTTACCTTATGATCCAGCAACCCCACTCCTGGGCGTGTATCCAGAGGGAACTCTGATTCAAAAGACACCTGCACCCCAGTGTTCACAGCAGCACTATTTATAGTAGCCAAGACATGGAAACAGCCTAAATGCCCATCAGCAGATGACTGGATAAAGAAGATGTGGTGTATTTATACGATGGAACACTACTCAACCATAAAAAGGAATAAAATAATGCCATTGGCAGCAACACGGATGGACCTGGAGATCTTCATAGTAAGTGAAGTAAGTCAGACAGAGAAAGACAAATGTATGATGTCACTTATGCATGGGATCTAAAAAAGTGATACAAAGGAAGTTTTTTAAAAGCAGAAACAGACTCACAGACACAGAAAACAAACTTATAGTTACCAAAGGGAAAGGGGAGGAGAGATAAATTAGGAGTTTGGGATGAACATATACACACTACTATATGTAAAATGAACAACAAAGTCCTGCTGTACAGCACAGGGAACTATGTTCAATATCTTGTAATAACCTATAATGGAAAAGAACCTCAAAAAATATATATGTATAACTGAATCACTACACTGTACATCAGAAACTAACACAACATTGTAAACCAACTATACTTCAATAAAAACAGCCTGGAATCCAAAAAACAAAGTTTAAAAATATAAAAAAATTTAAAAAGAATTACAAGAAATTAAGTTGCGCATTTGTGTGTGAGCGTGTGAGCGAACGTCAGCTGGAGAAGGGAACGGGGTGATTTTGCTGGAGCCACGCAGTGTCTCTTACCTGCTTGGTGCAACCAACGTAGACTCCTTTCTCCATCAATATCGGCTGGAGAGCTTTTTCAAAATTCACGGCAGGCACCCCTACAGGGTCTATTCACCACGTCTGGCACGAGGCAGCCTCTTTGCTTAAGGAGTCTCCGAAGGTGATGTCGGTGCCCATCCAGCAGGGAGAGCTGCGTGTTTAGACACTTTGAACACGGAGACAGAGCAGTGCATGAGAAGAGGCTGACTTGCACCCAGGGCAGCTGCTTTAACACTGCTGGCCCGCAGTGGGGCTGATCACGCAAATCATGAGATGAAGCAACTCGAACAACAGCTGAGAGAGGCGCGTGGAGTTCACGTCATGGAAACGCGCACAAGAGAGAACGGCACGGAGGCTGTGCCTGCTGACGGCTGGCGGAGTGACGCGCCCCGATGCGGAGCCAGGAGAACAGCCGCAGTATTGTAAACTAGGGGATTTTGTTTGTCTACAGACTTACTAAGTGTGCAGCTAAGATTTAGCTATAAATATAAAACATTTTTGACAAAATAAAATTTACTTTGTGTTATGTAAAACAAAACTAAAACCAAATAGACTCACAGACATAGAGACAAGCTTACAATTACCAAAGAGTTAGAGGAGCGGAGGGGTAAATTAGGAGTCTGGGATTAGCAGGTGCACACTGCTGTGTAAAACATAGACACACAAGGTCCTAGGGTAGAGCACAGGGAGCCATTCAGTATTTTGCAATGAGCTATAATGGAAAAGGGTCTAAAAAAGAATATGCGTGTATAAGTGAGCCACTTCGCTGCTGTACATCTGAAACATTGTAAATCAACTGTGCTTCAGGGTTTTTAAAAGCTGGGAAAAATCAATTGCCAATAGACACTGGGTCAGTTCCTGGACTCCAGCGCCACCCCTGCGATCCCTGCGGGAGTCTCTATGCAGAACCGCGCTGATCGGACGTCCGCACCTTTGAGATGGAGAGATGCGAGCACTGCAGGGTTTCTTCTTTCTTTTAAAGGCTGTTTTGGCTACTCTAGGTCCTTTGAGTTTCCATCTGAACTTTAGGGTCCGTTTATCCGTTTCTGCAAAGAAGCCAGCTGTGGTCTGATGGGATTGTGTTGACGCTAGCCGGTCATCCCTTTTAAAATAGACCTTTTACAGAGTTTTTTGATTTACAGAAAAGCTGAGAAGATAGCGCAGAGTTCCCGAGCACCCCGCACCCCACGTCCCTCCTGCCGACATCTGTTGTTAGCCATGTGGTGAATGTGTTACAGTCAGCGAATTAGTATGATGCGTTGTTATTGACTGAAGTCCACAGTGTGTTCAGATTTCTTTAGATTTTACCCAGCTTTTTCCGTTGCCAGGACTCCTTCCTGGTGTCATGCTGCCCGGCTGCCAGGTCTCCCGAGGGCCCCTTGGCCGTGGTGGGTTTTCTTGGTGGTGGTGATGGGGAGTGCCGTGGGTGCTGGTCTGTGTCTTGCAGCCCCAGCGTGGGGTCTGTCCAGTGCTTTCTTCCACTGAGACTGAGGTGATGGGCGGGTGGGAGGGGGACACCACGCTGTGCACTTGCATCATGTCACATGGAGCTGTGTCCTGTCCATGTGACATGACCTGCTGGTGACCTTGGCTACCTCGACAGTCACTCCCCCCATCCTGCTCCGGAGCAAAGGGGAGGCAGCCACCCCTGCGGTGAGGGGTGTTCCCATCCTCTGTCTACACAAATTATTTGGAATTGTCCACACTCGAGATTCTGTGTCTTCTGACCCGTTTATTCACTTATTTCAGTCATTTATATCAATATGGACTCATGGGTATTTATTTTATACTTTGGGCATTTATCTGCTCAAAATGGCTCAGTTTTAGCCACAAGGAACTGTTTGACAGGGCTCCTGTGTACCCTCGGCCCACCCCACGTGTGTGTGTGTGTGTGTGTGTGTGTGTGTGTGTGTGTCCCCGGCACTTCCTTACTTTGTGACATTTTCCTCTAATCACTGAATAATATTTCACTGTCTGGATGCACCATAGTGTGTTTTTATTCACCTGTCGAGGGCCATCTTTGTTGCTTGTGGGTTTTGACGATTATGAATGAAGCTACTGTAAAGGTTTGTGTGCAGGTTTCGGTGTGGAACACCAAAACTCAGATCTACACAGACAAAGAAAGTGTCAGAGAGGGAATAAAAGCAGGGAAAGTAAACAATTTTTATGTTACCCGTTTCCACATCAGGCAGGGAGCTACGTGGGGGTGAGGACGCCGGGTCGTGTGGTCAGACGGTGTCGCGCTCTATCGGGAACTGCCCGGCTGTCCTGCGGCGTAGCTGCCCCCGTCCTGCACCCCTTCGGCCACAGGTGAAGGTTTCCACACCCTCACCAGCATTTGGGGCCGTCAGCTTTCTCTTCTGGTTGCGTGTTCTTGTTTTAATTTGCAGTCGGTGCCCAGATGACAAGCGACACTGAGCCCCTGTCAGTGTGTATCTTCTCCGAAGTGTTCTTTGCGATCTTTTGCTGTTTACTTGGTTTCCTTGTTCTCCAAGCGTTGAACTTGAGGGTTCTGTGCGCACTTTTGGACGCGGCTGTTTGTCAGACGTGCAGTTTGCAGGTACTTCCTCCTGCTCCGGGACTCGTCTTTCCTCTCTCAGTGTCTTTTTGCAGAGCAGAAGGTTTTAATTTTTCAAAGTCTGAGTTATCAGTTTTTCCCTTTTGTAAATTATGTTCTTGTTCCTCTAGGAAAGAATCGCCAGACCCAAAGCCGCGTAGGTTTTCCCTGTGTTTCTTCTAGGAGTTCACAGTAGGGTTGCATCTTGTGCCCAGGCCTGCGACCACCCTGAGGTAGTTTTTGTGAAGGGTGTGAGTCGGGTGTGCGGCCAGAGTTTTTTGTGTGTGTTGACGTCAGTGGTTCCAGCATCACTTTGTTGAGAAGACGACGGTTTTTACATCGAATCGCTTTTGCTCCTCGGTCAGAGTTCAGCTGGCTGCTCGCGTGGGTCTCTCTGGGCTGTGTTGGGTTCCGCCCGCAGGTGCGTCTGCCCACCGTGTCCTGCGTGCCGTAGCTTTGGGAGAAGCCTTGATGGCGTCAGCCTTCAGACCTTCCTCTTCCTCGGTCTTTGTTGAACCCTTTTCCGCCGTTTGACTTTCCGTGGAAGCTCAGAATCAGTTTGTTGCTGCCCACGGAATAGTTTGCTGGAATTTTGGTTGGGAGCGCGTTGACTTCATTGGTCAAGACAAGAGGATTTGACATCGTAACCTCACTGGGTCTAAGAGTCCACGAACACAGACTATCTCTCCATTTATCCAGATCTTTGAATTTTTCATCAGTATTATGGGTTTTTTTTTTTTTTGCAATAGATCCTGGGCCTACTTTGTTGGATTCATACCTATTTCCTCCTCTCGATGTTTTATTGTATCTATTACAGTTCTTCTTAATTTGGTGATTGCGGTGTGCGTTTGTGACTAACCTGAGCCCACGTTCAGGTGACACTGTGCTTCGTCACAGGTGGTACAGGGGCCGCGTGACAGAGTGTGCTCCCAGGTCCCTCTTTCCGGGCGTTGCCACATGCCGCCGGGCGTTGTCACACCCCGCCATCCGTCTCACAGACCCGAGTGTGTGAGAAGAACTGAGCTGGCTCTTTCTCGGCATTTACACGCCTCCTTCATTACACGCCTGTTCTTGCACATCTGCTTTTCCCACCAGAGCACGTAGCACGCTGACCACAGCTGGTTTAAATTCCCTGTCTGACAGTTCCCAAGTCTGGGCCACGTCTGGGCCTGGCTCCGTCCCTTCTGTTTCTCGTCTTTGCCTTGCAACCTTGTTGAAAGCCAGAATGATGTGTGTGTGACGGGACGTGAGACAGCAGGCCTTCAGCCTGAGGTTTTGTGTTAATCTGACCGGGAGCTGGGCTGTATGTAGCCGTGGGTGCCAGAGGCTTCCGTCTCCTCCAGGGTCTCTGGGCTAACCTGCTTCTTGTGTGGGTTCTTGTGTACCTGGCCGCTGTTGGGGCTGCGGCCCTCACAAGCAGTGACGGGCCGCACATGGGGCCGGGGGCGGGGCTGGTGGCTGACGCCCTCAGGGGCCCTCCAGGCCCTTCCCCCGAGCAGGCTGTAGTGACCAGCTCTCTGGGTGGGTTTCAGAGGGGTTGCTCCCTTCCCTAGCCGGAAGTGTGAAGGTTTTTCCTGGCTCTTCACTGTGAGCGCCTGGTGGCGCCCCAAGAGGCTACACCCGCAAAGCAGGGGCCCGGGGGCTTCTCACTCTCCTCCGAGTCTACGCGCTGCCTCCAGCAATTTGTCCGAATTCCTAAGCGTGTCTGCCAGGCCACCAGCAGGTTCCGGCCGTGACTGCCTGTCCGTGCCCGTCTGCGGGTGTCGGGGCCGGGGGGCTCATCCTCTGACCTCAGCTCTCTGGCAGGTTCAAGGAGAGGCATGGGTTTTCAGTGTGTTCAGCTCCGTCCTTACTGCGATGATGGGAGGGACGACTCCCAGGCTCTTCACGTGTCAGACCTGAAACCTGAAGTGCAGGTATTTTCCAGAGAGACTGAAGAATGAGAGGAAAGGTATCTTATCTTCATGCCCATTTACAGTTTCTGGTGCTCCTCACTCCTTCCTGTGGATCCAGATTTCCAACTGCTGTCATTGTCTTTAGCCTGAAGGAACTTAAAAAAAATTTTTTTTTTGGCACAGATTTTTCTGGCAATGAATTGTCTCCTCTTTCATTTGTTCAAAGGTGTCTTTGTTTCACCTTAATTTTTTTTAATTTAATTTAATTTTAAAAGTTTTTGTTTGTTTTGAGGGGGAGTTAATTAGGTGTATTTATGTATTTTTTAATGTTCTTTTTGTAATGGAGGCACTGGGAGTTGGATCCAGGACCTTGCGCGTGTGGAGCACGTGCTCTGCCCCGGAGTGCCCCCCTCCCTCTCACCTTAATTTTAAAGGTCATCTCAGTGGGTCTAAAATCCTAGGTTGGACGTTCGCTTCGTCTTCTCAGGGCTTGGGAGCCGCGACCCCGCTGCCGCCCGGGCCGCCTCATTTCTGGGGAGGCAGCCGCGGTGGCTCCGCAGCGTCCCAGCTCCTGCTCCCCCTCCAGGGCTTCTCCGTTTTAGATGTCTTGACTTCCCAGTACAGACAGGCCATTGGATTCTTCTGTAGCTTCGGTTTCCGTTGTGAGATTCCCTCTCTGTTACTTCATTACGTTTATGTGTTCTCGTAACTCTTTGAACATATTCATGGTGGGTATTTTTCACCTCTGTATATTAATTCTGTCATATCTGGTTTTGTTTCTCTTGACTGATTTTCCTCCTCATCAGGGCACGTTTCTGTGCTGCTGTTCACGTCGGTTGCTTTTTACTTGGACGCTGGGCAGTGTGCGCCCTGTGCAGCTCAGCGTCTGGCTTTGTCTGTCTCTGGAGCATGTAAGGGTTTTGCTCTGGCAAGTGGTTGCTTAACTTTTAGACCAGCTTGATCACTGCACGTCCTTTTTAAAAACGCTTTCCTGGAGGAAGGTCTAAATTGGCCTTTGCTCTGGGACAAGTTTTGTTCTGCATCTAAGCTGTGGCCTCTCTAGGTTCACAGCAGGGTTTTCCTCCTGTGCTTGTTGGAGCTCGGATGTCTCCCAGTCCTGCATGAGGGCGCGTGTGTTCAAGTCGCAGCTGCTCGGCGCCTTCCGGGCCCCCAGCTTTGCGGGGTCGCGGTGAACATGGGCGCAGCTTCGTATCCTTCAGAGACTCAGGGCCGCCCCCGGCAGACTTCTGCAGCTCTGTCTCTGTAGCCCTTCACCTCTGCCCTCAAGTTCTGGCCACCTGGGCTCCCCCAGACTCGGGCCTCTCCTTCTCATCTCAGCAGGAGGGTTTTCCTCTCCTTGTGCTGTGGCTGGGAAGTCGTCCCCTTTGCACAGCAGCCCAGGGCGAGTGTGAACGAATGTGCTTCCTCCTTTCCTTTTTCTCGGAGCTGGTGTCCTGCACTTCCTGTTGTCAGGCATCTGAAAACAGCTTCATGTATTTTTAACCAGTTTCACAGTTTTTATGACAGGATGGTTATCTAGTACCAGCCACTTCTTTGTGACAGAAACAGAAGAATAATGGAATTTTACTTTCTTCCAGCGTGAAAGTCAGGTTTTCTAATACCACTTGCTGACTAATCTCCCCTCTCCCATGAATCTGAAGTCTCACGTGCTCGATTACGCACATGCACCCCGCTGTTTATATTCTGTTGCACTGCACTATTGCTTCATTCTATTCGTGTGTGTATTCTATTTCCTTATGAGTTTATGTTTTTAAATAGGAAACATCAGTTGTAAATACAGAAAGGAAACAAGTTGGAGCTCCGCTCACCGCAGCGTCTTCCTCAGATTAACCGCTGCTAACAGGTTCGTGAATGTTCTCACAGACGCTTTGTATCAAAAGCAGTAAGAGAACAATATGTAATGTTCTGAAAGCTCTTCCTGTTTTTTTTTTTTAACATAGTTCTTACCATGTCCAGACACTGTTCTGAAGTGTTCTGCACACACGATCACTCAGTTCTCACAAAGATTCTGTGTGGAGGGGTTGTCCCCGCCTCAACAGGCGATGAGACAGGCGTTCGGGACGGGGCCGGCGGCCACACAGCTGCAAGTCCGGCGTCGCGGGTGGAACCCCAGGCGCCTGGTCCCAGAGCCCGTGTCTCCCGGGGCTGCTCCCGGAACCAGGTCCATGAACTCCCAAGCCTTTTCCCACCTGAACCACTGCCTTCCGTGGTGCGCTTGCAAGTCCGTCCGTGATTCTCCGTGTCTCTCTCCGAGAGGCGGCTTTTCATGTCCTTTGTTGTCAGTGGGCTTGCTAATCTTGTTTTTAAGTTGAACTGGAAGAGCTCTTTGGAAATGAAGAAAATTCATTCCTTATTTTGTGCATTGGTATTTTACAATGTGCTTATTTCTTCTGTTTATGACGGCTTATTTAAAAATACGTATCTGTTTTTGAGTGCTTTTTTGCTGCTGCCTTGCAAGAATTTCCGTTTCTTCTGCAATCCAGTTTGGCAGCCTGTTGCCTGAATCTGGTCGTCTCCAGGCCCTGGCGGTGCAGTGTCACCGGCGCGGCAGCCCCAGGCGTGTCGTGCCGGTGTCGCACTAGGGCTTCCTGCGCTTTAACATTAAACCCCTTTCTCCTCTCCTGGCCATTTTACTTTGTGTTTGCGTCAGTGTGTCTAGAATTTCTCTTAAGGGGGATGACGACACAATGTGATTATTGTCTGTTTTTATGTTGTTGGGGCTGCTCTTTTATTGTTCTTTTCTATTTGTCGCATCATTTTACTTGTTTGCATGTCCAGGTTAGCTTTTGTCACAAATCTATCAATTTCCTTCCAACAGTTTTTAAAAATCCCACTTCTCCAGGGGGAGCATATCCAGAAACAGACGGCTCCCCGGTCTGAAACTCAGGAGAGAAATCTGCACTGGCTGTAGGATCTGGGAACCACCAGGGAGGAGTGGTGGTCCTCAGCCTCCAGGAGCAGCTGAAAGGCCGGGAGACGAATGTGGTTGTCACAAGTGAGGACCGCAGGGGAACTGAGAGGCACCTGGCAGGGATCCCGCAGGGCACCAGCAGCCCCTACGACAGGGATTCCCTGCCTCCGAGAGCCAGTGGTGCCGAGCTCGACCCGCCCTGTGCTGGAGAAACTAAATGAAATGGCGGGGGAGCGTGGTGAGGGCAGTGGGAGTGTCCAGGAGGCACCCAGGGGCACCAGTGAGACAGTGTCTGGCTGAGGACTGAGTTGTCCAGGCACAGGGACGGCAGGTGGCACCTTTGAGGGACCTGTGGACCAGGGGGACTGGCGTTGATTGAGCAACAAGGCCAGAGAGGTGGGCAGGGCCGGCAGCTGAGGGGAAACCGCGGAGGGCCTCGGGCGGGGTGGTGACGCAGTCAGGGCTGCAGGAAATGGGAGCACACTGACAGCGGGGTGGGGCGGGGCAGGCATGGGGACAAGATGGGGCCCCTGCCCCACCAGGGAGGAGGCGGCACTGGCTGAGCTGCTCGGAAGGCGGCTGTGGTGAGGAAGAGATGGAAGAGATGGAATATCAAAAACTCTGCTAAAGAAGAAAACGAGGTGGGAACGTTACCTTATTGTAAAGCTTTAGCAGTTGATTCAGGACAGCAGAGATAGACAGACACATCGATCATCTGAGCAGAGTGGTAACAGCTTCATTGTAAAAAAGTATTTACATTTTTATTTCAAGTTTTTATTGGGGTAAAATTCATGTAACATAAAATTTACCATTTTAGCCATTACAAATGTACTGTTCAGTAACTTTAATAGATTCACAATGTGGTACAACCTTCACCACTGTCTAATTTCAGAAAATTCTCATCACCCCAAGAAGAAACCCCGCACCTGTTACCCCTGTCCTCCCCGCCTCCGCTGGAAACTGTCGTCCACTTCCTGTCTGCGGACTTCCCTGTCCTGGAAACAGTCCATGAAATAGTCCTGTGCTAGGTGACCTTGTGTGTCTGGCTTCTTGCACTTGGCGCGACGTCTCTGAGGTTCATCCAGGACGAGGTGGGATTGAATGACCAGGATTTTATTGGATGATGAGGAGCAGATACTGTTCTTACCAGAGAGGAACTGGGAGGGCGTGAGGGGGGTCGCGAGAGTCAGACTGTGATGCAGCTCTAACTTCTAGTGACAAGAAAGGGACAGAGGCCGGTGGGACACCCCGGCCCTGAGCGTCTGAGGCTAGCTCAGCAGAGCCACTGCAGAGCCCTGGCCCCGCCCGAGGCACAGCCATGGTGACAGCCCAGCACAGCGTGGCCTCTTACCTGCCATACTTCCTGCAGCTGGAGGCTCGGGGCACGTTTCCAAGGAAGCCACGACGTGTAAAATAATAATAATGTCGTGTGTGTGTGTGTGTTTTAAAGAAAGGCTGAAAATGAATTGGTTAAGAATCACATAAACCTAAAACAAAGGAGAAGAGAGGAAACAGAGCAGATTTTAATGAAATAGAAAACAAACATATGATAGAGGCAATTAATAAAGCCAAAATCTGGTTCTTTGACAAGAGTAATAAAATGGCAAACCTCTGGCAAGACTGAGACAGAGACAGACAGACAGACAGACAGAGACAGAATACAAAAGGAACACAGCCACAGACATGAAGTAGATTAAAAAGGTACCATGAACAGCTTTAGGCTAGTACATTTCTGGAAAAATATACCTGAATGAACACTGACCCAAGAGGAAATAGAAAACTTGAGTAGTCTTGTAACTGCCAGATTCAGTAATTAAAATCCAGAGGAAATACCAGTGAGTTCAGCTGAACTTTCAAAATACAGATTCTCTGTAGAAATGCTCCCCAGCTCACTTATAAATCAGGCCAGTGTCTTATAACCTTGGTGCCAGACTCTGATAAGAACAGTGCAAGCGAGGAAGAGTGCGGGGCAACGTCGTTCAGAGACCCAGCCGCAGACACTCTAGGCAGACGTCAGGGACGAAGTCTCACTGGCGTGTAGCAGCAGTGATCGGTCACATCCAAGTGTGATTTAGGAACTCGAGGGCAAGAGGCTGGTTTACCTTTAGGAAACCAGCTCCCACAAGCCACCAGCCCCACAGGTAGAAGGAGAGAGAGCACATGGGCTCAGTGCAAAAGAGCACCTGACGGGCCCTCATCTGTTCACGACGCACCTCCTAGAAACTAAGGCCAGGGGACGGCTTCCTACCCTGGTGAAGTGTCTCTGCTTTTTAAAAAAGAATGTGGCAACCCTTGTAATGGTGAAAGGTTGAAAGTGTTTTATTTCAGACGAGGAATAAAACAGTGCCTCTGTCGCACCATCGGACCACAGGAAGATGAGAAGAAGAAACAAAACATTTAAGAATTGGAAGAGAAGAAATGAACCATTGTTTTAAATGTTATCTGCATGGAAAACGAAGAAATCTAACAATAAATTATTAGAATTAACCAGAAAACTTAGCAGTGTTTCTGTGTGCAGAGAGCAGCGCATTTCTAAACACGAGCAGCGGGAAATGTGACTGTGAGATGGAACCATTCATCCTAGTACGAAAACATAAAATACCTCGGAATAAACTTCATGTCAGTGCGACCTTTGTAGAGGAAATTATAGAGCTTTACTGAGATAAACTGAAGACCACCCAAATAAATGAAGATATATATTTTGCTTACGGACTGAATGTCTATAAATATCACAAAGACACATTTTTGCCCCAAATGATCTATTGATTCCATGCACCTCTTGTCAAAAGCCTGCTTGTGTGTGTATAATCTAACAAGTTGATTTTAAAAATTAGACAAATAAAAGATTAAGGACAGCAAAAATTCTGCTAAAGAAGAAAATAAGGTAGGAACATTACCTTATTGTAAAGCTTTAGCAGTTAATTCAGGGCAGCAGAGACGGACAGACACATCGATCACCTGAGCAGAGCGGTGAGCCCAGAGACAGACCCACACGCTCACAAAAGCTTGATACATGCCGCGGCCGACTTTGCAGTGGGGAGAGGCAGATACCTTTCCATACTGAGGTTCTGACAATTCAATTACATAGAAAAAACATCAAAGTGGACTTTGCCTCACATACGGAGAAATTAGGGGGAATGGGGTCTAAAATGCAAAAAGCCAAACGTGCAAATTTTAGAAGAGAGGAGAATGTATTCTCAACATTCCAACTGAATATACAGAAGAATATTTTCAATAAATTAAGAATTTTCTGTGATTCAAAAAACACAAAACATAAGGGGAGAGTTGGATATATTTGGATATGTTGTGGTTGAGAACTTCGGCACATCAGGAGTGAGGGAAGATCTTGCAACACGTCAGCCTGACAAAGTGTAGGAACGTCTACACGTGAGTAAGAAGAAAGACGATCCAGTTGAAAAGTGGACCTGGGATTTGAATGGGCACCTTGACCAAGGGGAAGCTGTAAGTGGGTAACGGGTAGGCGGAGAGCTGCTCGACCTCATTAGTGGTCAGGGAAATGCAGGGTAGACGCCACTGCGAGGTACTCTGTATGCCCACTAGATTGACAAAAATATGGACCACAGCAGAGTGTCGGGGGCGCTGGGCCCGAGCGCTGCCGGGGCCGCTCCGGGCACCGACGGGCAGCAGCACGCTCACCTGCGGCCCGAGAACCAGGAGGGCTGTCCGAAACACCGGAAACCTCGAGCAGCAGAATCTCCTCGAAGTAGAACAGACAATTCATCATCGCACAGAGGGCTGATACACGGTTACAGCAGAAGGTTCACGTGTGTGCGGGGACAGGCGTGTCGTTGAGGGGAAGGCAGGCTGCAGACGAGTGTCTACAGCTCGGCTCTGTTTATGTGACGGAGAGGAGCAGGCGCACCTGTGCAGGTGCTGCGCGGGGCGTCCCCAGAGCAGGGAGAGGGAGGGAGAGGGGTGAGCAGGGGCTCAGGACGGAGGAGGCTGCTGTGGGGAGGGGTCTGGAGGGGCCGCGGGGCTGTTTCCTGAGCTGGTCGGTGACCGCACAGGAGCTTGTGGTGCTGCGGGTCCTCAAGCCTGATACGCATTTTATAGCACGTCTGTACTCGTAGTTTGATTTCAAAATGCACACACAGAGATGGGGGCCGTGAGGGAGCGCGTCAGAAGCAGAGGGGCAAGGGCAGGCCGGAGAGGGTGCAGGGCCCTGGTTCAGAAGGGCCGGGCTGCACAGTGTTTGGTGGGTGAGGACACAGGCAAGTCCCTCTCCTTCACGGAGCCACTCCTGGCCTCTGCACTGCTTGTCCTTATTATTTTAAAAATTAACCATTAATTATATATGAAAACAAAAAAATTTTCTCCTAATTTTCCCTCCCCAGCTCCCCTCTGGGAACCCAACATGCAGTGGCAGAGGTGGGACCTGGAAGGGTGTTACATCCTGGTTACAAAGCATAAAAACCAATAAAATATTCAGAAATAAATTCAGCCAAGGTAAGACCTCTATACTGGACAGTAATAAGACGTTAAGGAAAAAAGTTGAAGACACAAGCAAATGGGAAGACGTCCCGCTTAGCCCTTGCTCACGGATTGGAAGAGTTCATGTTGTTCCAAATGTCCGCCGCGCAAAGCCATCTCTAAGCTCCGTGTAATCCGGTAAGAAGTTCCAGTGGCATTTTTCATAGAAATAGAAAAAAGTCTTGAAACACATCTAGCACCCTGCGGGCCTCAAATAGCTAAAGCAGCCTCGAGGCAGCGGAGAGCTGGAGGCACCACACCTCCTGGTTTCAGACGGCGCTGCAAGCCTTGGTCGTCGGGACAGGGTGGCGCTGGCACGGACCAGACACGGACCGACGGGGCAGAGTCACGGCCCAGAAGTGAAGCCCTGCGTATGTGACCAAACAACACGTGACGCGGCCCCGAGCACACTTGGTGGAGAAGGACAGTCTGCTGCAGACGTGGTGCTGGGAAAACCGCGTGTTCACTCGCGGAGAGTGAAAATGGGTCCCGTCTTACAGCACTCGCAGAACTAACTCCAAATGGATCAAAAACTTCAGTGTAAAACCCGATGCCATAAATCTCCCAGAAGGAAGCATAGGGGGAAAGTTTCCTGACACTGGTCTTGGCAAAAATTTCTTGGCTATGACGCCAAAAGCACAAACAACAAAAGCAAAAAATCAGCCAGTGGGATTGCTGCAACCAGCTGCAACCAGCGAAGGCAGCTGTCGCCAGACGAAAGGGCCGTCTGTAGAGCGGGAGGAGGTGTTTGCAGACCAGGGTCGGATAGGGGGTTAGCATCGAAAATGTTTAAGGCACTCTTACAACTCAGCAGCCAAAACCCCAAATAATCTAATTTAAAAACAGGCAGAGGACCAGGCATTTTTCCAAACAAGATGCTACAAATAACCAGCAAGTACTTGAAGAAGCGCTTGATGTCACTAGTCATCAGAGAAGCGCGGATCACAACCACAGTGAAGCATCGCAGCTGTCGGGATGGCCGTCACCAGACAGACAAGGGGCAGAGAGGGTTGGGGAGGCCACGCGGCAAAGGGGGCCCTTGTGCATTGTCGGTGGGAATGCACATCGGTGCAGCCTCTAGGGAGTCTCCTCAGAGAAGTGAAAACGGAGTCACTGTGAGATCCAGCAGCCTCACTTCCAGGATTTGTCCAAAGGAAGTGAAATCGGGGTGTGGAAGAGGCATCTGCACCCCCGCGGTCACAGCAGCGCTGTTCGCCAAAGCCCAGACATGGCGATGGTCCCTTTGCCCACTGACGGATGAATGGACAACGAAGGTGTGAGAGAGGTGTCCAAGGACGCATACGAAGTGCAGACAGCGTAAAAGAGGAAGCGGTCCTGCCACTCGCGACACTGGGATGCGCCTAGCCTTGAGGGCGTTGTGCTGAACAGAGTAAGTCAGGGAGAGACAAATGCTGTGTGATCTCATATGCCAAACCTAAAAAGGCCGAATTCCTAGGAAGAGTGGAGCAGCGGCTGTCGGGGGCGGGGGCTGGGGGAAATGGGGAGCTGCTGGTCACAGGGAAGAACTTGCAGTTAAGATGAGTAGGTTCTGAGCATCTGTGTCCCGCGTGGTGACCATAGCTAACAATGCTGTACTGTATACTTGGAAGTTGCTAACGGAGTAGCTCTTAAGCCTTCTCACTTCAAAAAACTAAAGGTAACTTTGTGAGGCGATGAGTGATGAAGGTGTTAACCAGCCTAACTGTGGTCCTCATTTCACGACACGTATGTATGTCAGATCAGCTCTTGTGCATCTTAAACTCACACAACGTTGTATGTCGTTTCTATCTCAATGAAGCTGGGGACTGGGGGTGCATCTCAGGAGAAGCTGAAGCTCGGAGGATGTGCTGGGCCGGGTCGGGGACAGTGAGAGAGTGGTTGCCACACTGTTGCCAGGCACGCAGCAGGACCAGCTCGGGCCCCTGAGGACTTCTTGGGGGACAGTAGGTGACACGTGCCTGTCTGGTGTGTGACCTTATGCAGGGGCTGGAGCCTGGTGGAGGCATCCCCCGAGGTTTGAGGTGCGTAGGACAGAGGGTGAGGGACCAGGGAGCCCTGCCAGGAAGGGGGTGGGGGCAGGAGACCCTGAGGTCATGGGTCAGGGAACCAGTGAGCCAGCGAGCCAGCGGGAGGCCTGGTGGGGGGAGGGGTGCAGCTGAGGGGTGACAAGGTCCAGGCTGTGTCCTGACTCCCTCAGGCTCAGTCTTCACCCCTGTCGTCGCACTGTCGTCCCACCATGTTCTTCAGTGACTCTTTTTTGCGGCCCTGGATCTGGGTTCAGACCTGCTCCTCCTCCGTCTGACCTGCAGTGCCCTTCTTCTCCCTCCCCGAAGTACCCTGTTTCTGGTTTCACTGATGCAGCAGAGCCATCAGGAGACAGTCCCCTCCCCCCACCAGTTAATCCAACAGCCCACTTGTGCCCACGCTGCCTCACCTGTCTTCCCTTCCGCTGCAGCCATGAGCCATCTCGTGCCCAGACCAGGCAACACATCTTTCTTCTTGCATCAGCCCCTGTCTCTCTGTGGAGTCATTTCAACCAGCACAGTCCGGTTACTTCCTTGCCTTCAGACGCACACAAAACTCCCTCAGTGCCGTGTCTCTCTAGCTGTTGTTCCATGTCTCTGCTGCCTTTGTAGGAAAACTCACTGAACAGGCTGTGCACCTGCTGTATGCACTCCCTCCCCCAGACAGGCTGTGCACCTGCTGTATGCACTCCCTCCCCCCGAACAGGCTGTACACCTGCTGTATGCACTCCCTCCCCCAGACAGGCTGTGCACCTGCTGTATGTACTCCCTCCCCCCGAACAGGCTGTGCACCTGCTGTATGCACTCCCTCCCCCAGACAGGCTGTGCACCTGCTGTATGCACTCCCTCCCCCAGACAGGCTGTGCACCTGCTGTATGCACTCCCTCCCCCAGACAGGCTGTGCACCTGCTGTATGCACTCCCTCCCCCAGACAGGCTGTGCACCTGCTGTATGCACTCCCTCCCCCAGACAGGCTGTGCACCTGCTGTATGCACTCCCTCCCCCAGACAGGCTGTGCACCTGCTGTATGCACTCCCTCCCCCAGACAGGCTGTGCACCTGCTGTATGCACTCCCTCCCCCAGACAGGCTGTGCACCTGCTGTATGCACTCCCTGCTGTATGCACTGCCTCATGAACCGTTCTTGTTAATGCACTCCACTCAGGCTGGTTCCCACTCCTCTGTGGGAACTGCTTTTGTTGAGGTAACAGGCACCTCTGTCTTTCCGTGCCAAGGACTGATTGAATGTTGGCCCTCATCTCTCGGGATCTCTCGGGATCTCTCAGTGTTGTCAGACCACGACGACTTCTCTCTGGACACGTGCCCCTCCTCATGGCCCTGGAGCCCTCACTCTCCCATTCCTCCCCTCCCGCAGCTCCCAGCTCCGGCTCCTCCTCTTGTCTCCTTTTCATGCTCTCAGTTCTCGCAGGCCACCCAGGGGCCTCTACGCTGTCTGCACTTCCTCCCTCATGATGACAGCTTCGGAGTCAGGCGGGGCTCTGGCAGGGCAGCATACTCAAAGGGACCGCCTACTATGAATTGTGAGGGAGCTGTGAGTCCTCCCGGGAGAGGACTAACGGCCCCAGGCATCGGCACTGATCCTAGGCTTGCAGAAACAAGGGTGGGGTGGCCGTAACCTGATCGGGGCGACAAAGAGGAGGGATGAGAGGGCCCCCGACAGGGGCTGGACCTGCAGTAGAGGCTGCTAGCCATCCCAGGCGGTCCAGCGGGAGGGAGCCAGGAATGAAGACCTTGACCTCGCTCTCTCCTTCCTCCAGGTGCAGAGGGGCCACAGGTTGAAGGAGTGAGCTCTGGGGTCACCATGTAGCCAAGTAGGACTCTGTGGGCCTTCCCAGGCACAGACACCCCTACTCCGGGTCCCTGCCTCTTGTTTGTAGAAAGGCTATAGCGCCCTGGGCCTTCCCCAAGTTCCAAAGAGCAGCATCTAATCAGAGACGCGAGAAAACGCAGAAACAAAGGGAAACAGTCAAGCAAGAAGAAATAGTCATAGTTAGCCATAAAACAAAGTCGAGCCCTTTAGTTCCCCCGCAGCACCTGTAGATCATGTTCTGAGCCATGTCTTTGAGTTGTTT
The DNA here is from genome assembly GCF_048564905.1 of Vicugna pacos. Lineage (NCBI taxonomy): Eukaryota > Metazoa > Chordata > Mammalia > Artiodactyla > Camelidae > Vicugna > Vicugna pacos. Next base: position 80,161,569 of record NC_132990.1, read on the forward strand.
GACGGACACCGAAACCCCACCAGGTGGGAGACCTTTACTGCACGCTGCCCCCACCCCCTGCACGCAGGCTCCGGGCGGTTAGAACCAGGCTGTCCAGGGTGCTGACTCCCAAACACCGCCCAGTTACCTCACCACCAACCAGTCAGAAGGATGTCCGAGAGCAGATCACACACCCTGAGACCACCCCCCACCCCCGCCCAGTCTTTACAACCTCCTCCCTGAAAGACCTCAGGGATCCTGGGTCTTCTGAGCATGAGCTGCCTTCTCCTTCCTCAGCCCCACATTGGATGCCCTGCTGTAAACGCTGCACTTCCCTTCACCACAACGCAGTGTCTGTAGACTGGCTTTACTGCGTGCGGCTGAGTGGACCGAAGTTTGGTTTGGTGACATACACAGGTCAGCACATGGCACAGAGCACAGTGGGGGCGGGCGGAGAGGATGGGAGCGGCAGACAGGAAGTATTCACACAGCTTCCCGATTCTTGTCTCCAGCTGTGACCTCCTGCAGCCTTCCCTTTTTCTTCCCAGCTGAGTACACCCTGATTTGTCTGGAGCCAGTGTTTGCCCACCTCAGTGGAAGATGGCATTTTTGTGGTGCATTGGCTTCCCCACCCTCTTGAAGCCATGAGTGGTACATGGCCCTGGTCTGCCCAATAGAATTTAAAGAGAAATTTTCTGGGAAGTGTCTGAGAAAACCTTGCTTTGCTATAAAACACTGTCATATGTTTATTTGTTTATATGGATGTCCTTTTTACATCTTCTCCTTCCTTCCTATCTGGGATGGTGGTGTAAAGACATGATGCCTTGTGCTATGGAAGCCACTTTGGGCCTTGAGGCAACAAGCACAGGGACATAAAGTGTACGTGTGGGAGGCAAGGATGGAAAGAGTCCACATTCCTCAAATGGCATACCTTACGGCTTTTTATTACACGAGGTTAACACTGTATTGTATAAGTTACTGATACCTGGGAACTGGGTTGCTTACCTCTGAGTACATCCTAGGAGGTACATGTGCTGTGCCCTGCAGTGTATTCTGCACTCAGCAGCCGGAGCGATCCTTTTAGAATAGGAGTCAGATGATGACCTCTCTACTCAGAGCTTTCCTTTGACTTCCTCCCATCACATTAAGAACAGAAGCTGGAGACCCTACCTCAGTCTGCACGGCCCCAAGATTGCCACCCCAGGGCTTGTGTGCTCAGTGTCTTGGTCTCACTCTGCCCATGTCACGTCTCTACAACCTTCAGGACCAAGTGGAGATCACTTCCTGAAAGATGTCTCCTTGACTGGGTGGTAGAGAAGCCGCCTGCACCATCTCTTGAGATCTTTTCTCCTTGTGCTGTAGTCAGGGCACTTGCTGCTGCCTGGTGTCGCACACGGTATTGATTTGCTCTCCTTGTGTTGGGGGAGGGGACACTTGCCTTCCCTCCTCTGTCACTTACCAGAAGTGATTCTGGAAAGTCTTCTTATCTGAACGCCGTGAGAACCAAATGAGCAAATCGTGTTGTGAATCGAGTAAAACCATGCCTGGCACAAAGTAAGCCCTGTGTGAACATTTGCCATTCCTTACGTAAGAATGTCTACTCCATGAAGGCAGAGCTGGGAACCTGGTGCCTAGCTTCTAACAGGTGCTTTGTGGGGATGCAGACTGGACGGATGGATGGATGAACAGCATACAACAGGTTCTTTTTAAATTTTTTACAAAAGGAATGGTGGAACACAGGAATTTCTGAATTGAATTTTGGAGCTGACTCAGTGTATGCTGATGGGAAGGTCTTGGATTTGGTTGAGTGTGGAGGGGCCCTAGGACAGGACTGAGCATCCTGAAAATCCAAGACCAGGGAGTTGAAAGCATCCTTTATACGGATGTCGAAGGCCCAGGGAAGACGGCAGGAGAGGGCCCGGGAGCCAGCATCTTCTTGGAAGAGGCCAGTGGTCACCAGCGAGGGGGAGGGGAGTTGAGGATGTTGCCGCTGGGGGAAGTGAAGTGCGGAAAGAACCGTGGGGAATCAGGGGCCTAACCCTCCTCATTTTGGGCTCCAGCGTCTGGCAGCTGGTGATGCCTCCTGAGGGGAAAGGAGGGGTTCGTTTGTGCTGCTCAGCAAGCCGTCGAGGTCTCCCAGCCCCGCCCAGCTCCTGGCCTCAGCCGCCCAGTTCGGCATCTGGCCAGCGCCCGGCTGGGGCTCGAGGCCCGAGGCCCGAGGCCCGAGGCCCGAGCCTGGCGAGCGAAGAGCGCACGCTCGCCGCTCCCGCCCAGCCTGCGCGCAGCCGGGGGGGACCCGAGGGCCGAGGCGCACCCCGGAGGGCCGGCGGCCGGACCGGCGGCGGGGCCAGGGCGGGGGCGGCCGACTGGGAGCGGGGCGGGCGGGATCCGGGCGGGCGGGGCGGGCGCGGATTGGCCGGGCGCTGCCACATGACTGGCCCCTTATAGGGCGTGGTGCGGACGGCGGAGACGGGTGCGGCGGCGGCCGGCCGGGCGAGGTCCGGTGTGGATCCGGCGGCTCCGCGGCTGTTCCGCTCCGAGCGCCAGGCGCGCCCCGCGCCCTCCCATCCCCGTGGGGCCCCCGGGCCGGGGGATGCGCGCAGCGCCCGGGAGCCATGGTCCGCTTCGGGGACGAGCTGGGCGGCCGCTATGGGGGCACCGGCGGCGGAGAGCGGGCCCGGGGCGGCGGGGCTGGCGGGGCGGGCGGCCCGGGCCCGGGGGGTCTGCAGCCAGGCCAGCGGGTCCTCTACAAGCAATCGATCGCGCAGCGCGCGCGGACCATGGCGCTGTACAACCCCATCCCGGTCAAGCAGAACTGCTTCACCGTCAATCGCTCGCTTTTCGTCTTCAGCGAGGACAACGTCGTCCGCAAATACGCCAAGCGCATCACCGAGTGGCCATATCCTGCCTGGGGCTGGGCCGGTCGGGGGCTGGGGGCCGCCCGAGGTCGCCGGGACGGGGAACGGGCGCGGCGTCCGCGCCCCGCCGGATCTGGGAGGGGCGGCCTGGGCCGGGGGCCGGGGCGGGGGCCAGTCGCGTGCGGCGCCCAGTGGCCATCTTTCCCGGGGCTGGAGGAGGGCGCGCCTTGGGGAGAGGCGCATCGGGTCGGCTTCGCGAGGAGGGGGCGGGGCGGGGCTCTGCGCCCTCTCGGCGCGCGGCGCGCGCGTGTGTCTCGTGTGTGTGTGTGTGTGTGTGTGTGTGTGTGTGTGTGGTTGTGGTTGTGGTTGTGGCGGCAACTGCAGGAGCGGGGTGGACGCTGGGCGGAGCCCCCTGCCCCTGGGCTTGTCCCTTCGTTCCCTCGGTCCGGGTGCAGAGCGCGCGGCTAACCTGGAGGGCACCCGAGGGCGACTCGGCGTCTGTGTAGGTGTGAGCATCCCGTGGACGCGAGCTCGTGCGCGCGCCTGGCTGCAGGTGCCTGCGTGTGTGTGTGCGGGCATAGCATGAACCCGGTGCTGCGCGTGCGTGCGTTCGGCACTCTCGGTACATGTATGTTCACGTGCCTGTGTAGGTACATGTGGCTACGTGTCTTTAGGCTGGAGTGTGCGCCTGCGCGAGGTCCTTCCTCCAGCCTTGCGCGGGGGGCGCACAGCCCCCTCCCTCGGGGCGCGGGAGTCGGGCGGAGCCGCGGAGGAGGCGCTGTCCGCGGTGCTGACGGCCGCTCGGACTTGCGGAGGGGCTGGCGGCCGCCACTGCGGAGGCCTCCCTCGTGGCAGCCCCCTAGGATGAGGGCGGGAAGGGCGGAGTGGGCTCCGGATACGGCCATTCTCGGCCCCTCCGGAGGCGGCCTCGGCCTGGCTGCAGCACTGCGCGCTGTCGGCCTTGGCCTCCTGGCCTCTCCTCTTCGGAGCCTCCTGGCCTGTCCTTAACCCACGCACTCCGTTCGAGTACATGATTCTGGCCACCATCATCGCCAACTGTATCGTACTGGCTCTGGAGCAGCACCTCCCTGACGGAGACAAGACGCCCATGTCTGAGCGGCTGGTGAGTGCGGTGACGGGCCTGAGGGCGGGGCGTGGGTGGCGGCAGCTTGTCTGCCTCGGAGACCCCTTAGGATCTGTGACTGAGTGCAGCTGCCTGGAAGGGTGGTCTGGGCAGCTCCTGTCTCCTTCAGTGGAGGGAAAAGATAGAACCCGGGCAGCTAATACCTCCCTCAAGGGACAGGTTGGGGGGTGGCCAGCTCAGCCCTGATGGGGAAGGGTGGCCTGAGAGAGCCCATTTTAGCCAGCAGCTGCTCTGCCCAATGCCACTAGCCACCCCTCCACCCTCTTTGTCCACAGCCTTAGGCCTTGATCTAGGAAACTCGGAGCTAGAGCTGGGGTGTGGGGTGGGGATCCGTAATGGCCCAGGGTAAGGAACGTCAGGCTCTGTGAATGGGGGTGGGCTGGCCGCCCACCCTTCCCTGCAGGGCTGTGACAGTCTTCAGCCCCTGCGGTGCAGCCCCCAGTCTAGGGACTGTCAGCCTCTCCTTCTGGCTCGTCTTCTCTGGCTCTGCCTGGATCCCCTTCCCATGAGCAGCGCTCCTTCCCGGACTTCCTTCCCAAACATCCTGAGTCGTCTTCACCGACTCCTGCCAAGAGCTGCACAGACCCCGGCGGTGTCCCCTGTCGAAGTTCAGAGTGGCGGGAGTCAGGGCACCAGGTCAGGGTCCCTGGAGAGTCGGGGCACAGGGAAGGGTGGTGTCCAAGGAGGTGGGCCCCATTCCAAAGTGAGCCCCCAGCCAACCCTGCTGCCCTGGCCCCTTTGCCTGGGCTTGGTGTCGGCTCCTGCGGGCCTGGGAGACTGAGCTTCAAAGCAGAGAGAGGGAAAGGCAGGTGCAGGGATCTGAAAGGGGCCTGGGGCCTGGCTGGAGAGCTGCTGGAGGTACTGAGGTCCCTCAGGAGAAACCACTGCCCCATGGGCACCCAGAGGCCAATCCCTCTTCCCCACACCCTGGCAAGCGGCCGACCCTGTCCCTGCTCCTTTCCCTAACTTCAGCGGGGATAAAAGCAGAGCCTGTTCAATGCTCTGCACAGGCCCTGAACTCCCGGCCAAGGGGTGGGGAAGGGGAGACAGAGTAAAGCTGCCCTGGGGGTGCTCTCAGCTGGGTGGGGCACCACAAGAAAGCACAGACGTGACAGCCAGGAGACCAGGGGTTTCACTGAGAAGTCGTTTCTCCGCGCATGAGGAAGCCAGGAGGGGTTTCTGTTGTGGGGGTCGGAGCAGGGAGTGTGAGCAGCAGTGGCACAGCCACACCACCAGGCAGAGTGGGCGTGGCCCCTGTGCTCGACTCTCGCCCAGGTGTGGAGCCAGACCGGGTCACTTGGCTTCTTTGGGCCCCAAGTTCTGGCTGGTAACATGGGCCCCTTGCCTGCTGCGTGCTGGTGGAAGGTGTCCACTCTGCAGGCCAGGGAAGAGGGTGAGAGAGAACTGGGGTTTCAGGCAGGGAGCCTCGATTGCCAGGCCACAGGGCGTGGTCATTTCTCCAAGGAGGTCCGGCAGGGGTGGGGCCAGAGGGAACCAGGCCAAGGGGTAGCGGCGGGGGTGGGGTGGGGCAGGGAGGCCAGCGTACAAGCAGTCAGCTCTGGCCTGTTTGAGCTTGAGTAAGCAAGCTGCACATTCAGCCAGGTCTGAGCTCCTGCCCCATAGGTCAGGGAGGGTTTGCTTTGTGCGGGAGGCGGTTTGGGGGCTGAACTACTGGGAAAGCGAGCGAATGTGCTTGGAGGCCTGAGGAACCCTTGACTGATCCCTGTCCTGCATGCAGGCACAGGCTGGAGGCCTTTAGGGTGGACAGAAGGCCAGAACATGGCGGGGGCAGCAGCGGGCTGGGCTCAGGCCCGAGGCTGAGGGGCTGCTGCTGGGAGGGGGCCGTGGGGTGTAGCCGGCTTGGGGTAGGGTCTCCACCGCCCCCTGCCTCTGGGGGCTTCCCAAGTGACCTTTTCCTGGAGCCCCAGCCTGCAGCCTCACTCTGGCCCCTCAGCCCCTTAGCCGAGGGCGGTCAAGGGTGGGGCTGGGGGAAGGGCTATGAGGGGAGGGATGTGGGCAGGGGCCCTGCCCCGTCTCCGGGCTGCTCTTCTCCTGTCTGTCCAGAGGCTTTCTATAAGCATCTGCTTGCTGAGGCCCAGCTGTTACCCCACGAGGTGGTCAGCAGCCTCTTCTCTCGCGGAGAGGGGACCCCCGACTCTACCAGACCAGGAGCCTCCGGGGGGCGCTCTCTGACATGAGTCGGCATCAGGGTAGCAGGACACAGGCTGGGCCCCGGGGCGGCAGATTCCGCCCTGCCCTGCTGCAGGTCAGCTTTGGGCCAGGGTGGCCCAGGTCGGACGGGAGAGCCCTGGAGGGCAGGCTTTCTGGGGAGGGAGGCACAGGCTGCCAGTCCTGGGTGGGAACTGGTGGCACCCACAGGGAGCCAGCCGGGCCCTCCCCTCCCCTGCAGCCCTGGGCAGCCAGTCCCAGGGCCCCTCTCTGGTGGAGCAGCCTCTGAAGGGCAAGTCCTCCTGGGTTCCCCTAGTCCCGAGGGCAGGACCTTCCCAGCACCCCTTCATCTGCTTCTTAGAGCAGCAGCCCTGGAGCGCAGGTGTCCGGGGTCTCCGTGCAGGCTGCTTCCAACGCTGACCTGTGACTCTGTGGTCTGGCTCCCGGGGCTCTGCCTGCCATTCTCCCCAAGTGTGTGGTGCCCAGTCATGTACCACACCATCTGTGTGACTGGTGCACACAGCTTGTCCCCACCTTGCTCAGAACTAGAGCCCCCCCACCCCGCCCCCATCGGTTCTCTGTTTGTTGATTGACAGGTTGGAGGAAAGGGAGACGATGCACTCCCGACCCCCTTCCTTTGCTCATATGGTTCCCTCTGCCTGGAATTCCTTTCCTTGCCACACAGCTAGTGCCTCACCCTCAGAGGCTCTCTGAGGCCCAGCCGTATTTGCTCCCACCAAGACTCACATGCTTTGATTAAGCAGAATATGTGCGCTGAATGGCTGAGCGGGTTCTGGGCTGTGCTGCAGGGGCTGGGGTGCCATCCAGGCTGGGGGTAGCGCCCAGAATCAGACCCAGGTCACCTCTGTGCCTCTAACAAGCTGGGAGTCTCCGGCCCGGTTCCTAGACCTCTCTGTGCTTCCATTCTCCAGCATGGGGACGGTGACAGTATGTGACGCACACGGGGCGTTGTGACTGGGATCGCCCCGGTGCACACAGGATAGCCCACAGACGTGGTCACTGTAGTTTACCCTGCCAGGCCTTCTGGAGCTGGGAGCCCCGCCCCATCGTGGTTAGGTGTTACCTGCTGTGGGGGCAGGGCCACCTTCCCTGCTGGGGGGACTTGACAGCGAGCAGACAGGCCCATGAAGGAAGTGTCAAGCCGAAGTCGGTGGGCCCCATGGCTGGGTCGGGGGGTCGGAGCTGGCACAGCAGACGTGGGGCCCTCGCCAGCCGTGCGCTGGGCACTGGTGACCCTTGCTCTGTGCTTCTCCCCAGGACGACACGGAGCCCTATTTCATCGGCATCTTCTGCTTCGAGGCTGGGATCAAGATCATCGCCCTGGGCTTCGTGCTGCACAAGGGCTCCTACCTGCGCAACGGCTGGAATGTCATGGACTTCGTGGTGGTCCTCACAGGGTGGGTGCCGGCCCGCGGGCACTCTGCGTGGGGCAGGGCGGGCAGCAGTGTCCACGCCGTGGCCCTGACGTCTTGGTGGTCCTCACAGGGTGGCTGCTGGCAGGGTGGGCACTGTTTCTCCCCAGGAGGTGCCTGAGCTGCAACCTTTGCTGAAGGACCACTGGCTGTGCTCTGTCCTGGGGCAAAGCTTGCCAACGGACCACTGTGCTGTGGCCAGGCCCCTAGGGCGGGTGAGGGCCCTGGGCCTTATTTTGGAAACCCTGGGCTCCAACCTTGCTTCTGTCGACCCATGACCTGGGAGGCACTTTTGTGCGCCTGCGTTTCCTGTCTGGAGGGCTCGCCGGCTCACGTCTTCCTGGGGCTCTGGGGCTGAGCTTGGACGAGGCTGCGCCTGTGTCTTGTTACGGTTTCTGGTTCCAGGAAGGTGCTTAGTTAGTGTGTCCCACCCTTCCCCCACTTTCCTTCTCAGATGGACCCTCATGATCACCAGCTTGTGATTCCCAAACAATCCAAGAGATCCGGAAAGTCGATTTGGGATGGGCCGGGTTTGGGGTGTGGGGAGAACGCCCTGCTCTTCATCACGGAGTCCCCCTCCCACTGCCTTTGAGGCTTCAGTCTTTGCACCTGCCTGATGGTGGAAACTACGCGATGGGTACTAAAGGGTCTCTACCCTGTTTCAGTGGCTGATAGGCTGAGGCCGGGGCTGAGCTGATGTTGCCCCGGCTTAGGGGGGGATGGAGGTGAGTGCCTAGGGAGTTGGCCCCACAGAACCTGTTTGCACAGCCCAAGGCCCAGGGGCCCCACCCTGCGGGACTGCCGCTGCTCCTCCTGGGGCCCTGTGGTCTCACGGAGGCTGGGAGCCAAGACCAGGGAGCCCAGAATGCCCCTTCCAAGGGAGAAGCCCTGGCTGTGACCAGGGCCTCCGTCCTGTGCTGCCTGGTGTGGGTGGGGACGTGTGCGGAGGCGGTTTGGCTGAAGGCAGGGGAGGGAGGGGGTGATGGGGAAGCCCCCGGGTCTGGGGCTCCAGCCTCTGCAGACTCCCTGCTCGTGAGGATAAACAGACTTGGCTAAGTGGCCTCTGGCCTCCTGAATGAGGACCTGCCCTGTCCTGACCCTGCCCAGAGGTGCCCGGACCAGAATCGAGGTGGCCCCGTCCTCAGAGTCACTCCCTGGAGAGATGACGGAGCTGTCGGTGGGCCCTCCTGCCCCGGCTTTCCTCTCGGTCTTTGGGCCTGTGGCTCCAGCCTGTCACCAGCTCTGATGGGATGGGCACCTCTAAAATGGATTCTCTGGGCAACTCTCTGGTTTTCTTCCATTTCTTCCAACTGGCTGAGAGGGGAAGGCTGAGAGGGGAAGCCTTCTCCTGGGTCACGGTTCTGCAGCTCCGCCCACACCTGCCGCTGGCCGGGGCTCCCTGCCCGCAGCTGGGCCAGTCTGGGGCCTTTACAGAAAGCCCTCTGAGGTCTGCTGGTGCTGCTGGTGCGGGCCGGTGAGTCAGCTCCCGGGGGGCAGGGTGCCCCACCCCATCCAGTGGGCTCCGTGTAAGCTATCGGGGAGCCTGCTGGCTGTTTACATCTCCCTCCCTCTAGACATGTGTCCCTGAGGACAAGAATGGCGTCCCCAGGGTGGCTCGGGGCAGGCCCCCTGGGGAGGTCATGGAGCGCCTGCTGAGTTAATGGGTTATTGAAGCGTCAGCCGCCTGGGAGCTGGGCGGTGGGGGGCCTGCCTCCTGGGGTGCTGTCCTCAGGCTTGAGTGGGCCGCTGGGAGGACCCCTGGGTCTTCCAGCCAGCACCTCCTGACTCCTGGTTCAGGGGGCCCAGTCCCTCCGGAAGGGCTGGGGGAGACCTCCTGAGGGTGTGGCTCTCCCTGGCCAGTTGACCCCTGGGCTCAAGAGCGAGTAGGATGGGCTCACCAGGGCGCTCCGGCAGGACGGCCCCAAGGTCCTGAGACCTTGGCTCTGCCCCGACCCAGCCTTGGAGACCCGCCCTTAGTCCGTCTCTTCTTCTGTTTCTGCACCTGCTCCCACCTCCTCCTCACTTTTCACGGGGGCCTCTCCCCCTCCCCGCCCACTCTCCCTGCCGCCTCCCTGACTCACTCTCCTGGTCTTTGTCGCCACATTTAACCTCCTCTGCCTCTCTGACCCTTTCTCTCTTCTTCGCCTTTTCTGTCTCTGTTTCTCTCTCTCTTTTTCCTCTCTCATTCTTCCTCTGTCCCTTTCTGTTTTCTGCCTGTTCCGTGTCTTTCGTCTGGGTCACAGAGCCTCTGCTCTTTCTGTGTGTGCAGGAGGAGGAGGCTGGGATGTGGCACCGATGTTTCCCAGGCCCCCTCTCCCTCACCCTGCCTTCAGCTGGGGAGGGTGACCTGTGTTGAGGGGGTGGGCACGTGCTGCCCAGAGTCACGTGGGGGAGCTGCTCGGTCGCTTCTGCTCGTGACACACACAGACTTGTGAACCTGTGTGAGTGTGTACATGTGTGCATTTGTATCTGTGTGCATGGGTGTATGCGTGCACGTGTGTGCGCGTGTATGTGTGTGGGTGCATGACGGAGGGGGCCCTGGTCCGTTTTGGGGTGAGTGCTGGCTGGTGGGCTGAGGTCCCTGGGGATAGCTGGCGGTGTTATTTCTCATTACTCTGTTGTTTTTAATTAGGGCTTATTTAATTGGTACTCAGAGGGCTGGAGGCCGGTGGTGGGAGGGGAAGACTCTGGCGGGGGAGGTGCTGTTGCCTGGTGAAGCCCGACTTGTCCCCCGAGGCCAGCCGGGGTCCCTTCTGCCTCTGAGGCTGGCATGTAGGTGGCGGGCGGTGCCCTGGGCAAGCCCCGGGCCCCAGCCCACACCAGGGCAGCCTCTTAGCCTCACGGCTGGGCCTGGAAGCTCAGCCTGGGCGCGGGGTCGGGGTGCAGTGGGCGCGTTCCTCTGGCCACTCGAGCTGCCCCTTCTGGCTTCCACGCTCGTTCCTCGCTCCGTGGTCACGTGTTTGTTCAGGGTTGTTGCGCCTTTGACGGGTGCTGAGGACACAGTGGTGACCAGGACGCCCGGCCCTGCCCTGTGGGCTGTGTTCTCGGGACACCTGCCTGGCTCTGCCCTGTTCCTCTTAGTGCCCGGAGCCTCCTTGTAACTGGGTGTAGCGCTTAAGTGTAATATTTGGAGCTTCCAGGCTGTTTCCTTTGCCCTCGGCCCTGAACATATGCTGGGCAAGGGCAGGTCTCCACGGCCTGGGGCTAGATGTGCGCGGAGACCACCCTGTAGGTGAGAGTGAGGGCACCGGCACTCATTTTCCCACACAGAACCCGGGTAAAGGAGGACACGGTGGGGGCTGGGAGGCTGCTGCCTGTCGTAGGGTGGTCAGAGAAGGCTCAGGAGTGAGGTGACCTTTGAAGGACATGAGGTGGTGAGCCACCTAGGTGTTTGGGGAGAGGTGGTGGCTGGAGGTGTCAATACCAGGACACAGGTGTGTCCATGGCCTTTGGAGCCTGAGACCAGGCAGGGTCCCCGGGGCAGCGGGGAGTTTGGAGGAGAAGCTGCCCACAACGGAGCCCAGGGCCCCCCGACTTGATACGCTGGGACTGGCAGCAAGGTGGGTGGGGAGGCAGCAGAGTGGACCTGGACGGTGTTCCTGGGAGGAAGAGCAGAAGAGTGGGAAGGATGGACAGTCGAGAGTGGCAGCCGCCGACTCTCACGTGGAGGGCTCTTGCCGAGAGCTGGTGGGGAGAGGCTCCTGCAGGAACGGACGGGGTGGTGGTGAGCACCCGTGGCAGCTCCGCCACCTTTGAGGGGGTTTTGAGCAGAGGGAGTGGGCAGAGAACTGGGCGGTGGCAGGAGGGAGGGGAGGGGCAGACGGGCTTCGTTAAGTGGGCGCTTGAGCCCATGTGGTCCAGGAGGCGAGGACGGACGGGTGACGCAGACCGTGCCGGAGGGACTTTCCGGTGGACGGCGGGGAGGTGGGATCCAGGGTCCCCAGCATCCACGCTGGTCCCTCTGTGACAGCGGGCGGTGGGAGGATGGGCTGAGTGTGCGTGGGGCCGGCAGATGAGAGAGAGGAGGTGCTGCAGGAGTCTCTGGCTGTGCTCCGGAAGCCCCGCAGCTGGGGTGGGGGTGAGAGGGGGTGGAGGCTGATGGGCGGGCACAGGAGGGAGGGGGAAGGGATGGAAGGGTGGGAGGAGGGAGAAGGGAGGGACCCCTCCACCCACATCCCTGCCTCTCGCCTTCCCTCTGGCTCCTCTGTTCACCTTCCCTCCTCCACCCCTTGACCAGCTGGCTGGCTGTCCATCCTCTCCTTTTCATTGGTCAAGTGCTCTGTTTGCTGGGGACACAGCAGTGGACGCGGCGGCTGCCTCTCTGGGGAGACGGGGCAGTGAGGGCAGTGAGGAGCAGCGGGCCAGGGAGGATGGTTCCTCTAGGGTCAGGGAAGGTCTTGAAGAAACACCTTGTGCAGAGGAGCAGGCAGGAGGGCAGTGGGCCTCCCGATCCTGGGCAGGGCTGAGGGTGGAGGTGCGGGGAGGCTGCAGCCTGAGGGCTGAGTCAGGGGCCGCACTGGCTGGAGAGCTGACCACGGGGAACAGTGACCCGGGTGGTGGCCGTGGGGTCTTGGCCCAGGTGGCCTGGAGGAAGTGCTGGCCTGGTTGATTGTCCACAGGAAGCCCATTGGCACCCCGCATGTGGCACACAGGTGTCTACGCCATCTGTAACCACCCACATGTGTCCCAAATCCTGTCGCCACCCCCCCCAGTCCCTCAGGAGCCCCCAGCCCACCTTGGTCCTGACGGGTTGATTCCACCTGGGACTTGGGGCTGGGGAGGGTTCCCTCAGACCTCAGGGACCTCTTCCTGCTGGCAGAGAGCCCCGGAATATCTGGGGTGCAGAGGCCCCCAGTGTCCCTGCCCTGTCCTGGCCGCAGCCTAGAGGTTCCTCAGGGACAGTGGAGAGACGTGTCCTGGCTCAGGCAGGTGGCTCCCCAAGGGGACATTTCCAACCGCAGCCGCTCATCTCACTCCAAATTAAACTGGGATTTCTTTCCAGGATGTGTAATTAGAGCTCAGGGTCCTCCCTCCCTGGACTGGGCCTCCTGTGGGAAGAAGAGGGCTTGTGGGCTGCGAGCTGCCTGGGGAGGGCAGCCTGCCCTAGGGCGTGCACACAGGCCTGCTTCCCAATTCCGGGTTCCCGGGAGGCCTGGCGGACACCGTGACAGCAAGCGCCCGAGAGCTCCGGGGAGGACGCCGCCCCAGGGCGGGAGGAGCCCAGCAGGTGTGGACCGAGGTGACCAGTGACACCGTCCACGTGGAAACCAGGAACTCTCCTTACTGTGGGTGGCCGGTGACTACACAACCAACTGTAGGGTGACCTCGTTCGAAGGAACAGGAGACACCGTGTGTGCGTGACCAGCGACACTGGGCTTGCACACAGGCTGAGCGCGGCGCGCGTGCCAGCGTGGGCTCTGGAGCAGCGTCGTGGCCGTCCCAGAGCCAGCTCCACGTGGGATCTCCCGTCCTGTGGCTGTGATTCTGCAGGCTGGCCCTCCGGTGCCCGTCAGGTTGGGGGTTGCTGGGCTGTCTTTGCATTCCCACCAGAGGCTAGAAATGGCTGGGACGGGGGAGGGAGTGAGCTCTGACAGATGGCTGCTGGGGCAGCAGAGGGGAGCTGTCGGGACCCCCACTGCTGGGGGTCTGAGGTTGGGGTCCCTCTGAGCAGCGTCTGTGAGGCATCGCTGATGATTCCGAGCGGGTCTGGCCACAGGGCTCTGCAAGCTCTGCTGTGCGGCGGTGCGGTTGAGAACTCTGCTCCCAGGGTGCCCAGACCCCAATGTCTCCCTCCTCACAGTAGCCTCCCACTGGGCTGCTCAGTCCTTGGGGACAGGCCGAGCCCCGTGCTAGATTATGTGACTCATGAGCCGGTGGGCAGGGCAGATTCCGGTTGGGTGTTCGGTGAGGACCAGCCTAGTCCCCTGCTTGCTCTCTGTGTCTCTGCTCTCCTGCTCCCCACCCGCCTCTTTCTCTGGTTTAGGGTTCTTTGCACTTTCCTGGCTGGGGGCAGGGGGATCCTGCCTATGGACCCCACTCCACGTGTGGAGGGACGTGGCTGAGGGAGAGCCCCCACCCACCCAGCGCTGAGGGCCTGGCGAGGGCAGGAGAGGGAGTCTGGGCCGCCCGGCCTCAGACCTAGAGCTCAGCTGAGCTGTGCTGTGGGCTCTGGTCCTCGGTGCTCTGGCCCTGGGGCTGCTGCAGCCCAGTGCCCACGGATCCCAAGCCTGGCCTGCTCTCTGTGCCTCTGTGCCTGGTGGACCTGCAGAGGTCACAAGAGGTCAAGTTCTTGCTGGCTGAGGGCGGGAGCCTTCACAGTGGGTGGTGGATACACCTGCAGCTGTTGGGTGGAGTTAGGCTCAGCTGGGCCTTGGATTTTCCCTTCCTGCCCAGCTCTGGCTGCTTCCCTGTCCCCACATCACACTGGTGAGCCATGAGCTGCAAATTCACACTGAGGTGAGAATGGTTGCTAATGTCTTCTTGTGTTACTAGGCCTGGAGCCAAAGCCAGTCCCTAGCCTGGAGAAGCAGCTGGGAGAGCAGATGCAGGCTGGAGGGACAGTGTTCCCTGCCGCTCATCTACCTCCCCACTGGTGCTCCCCACCTCCCCGCCATGCTCCTCACCTTCCTGGGGGTGCTCCCCCACCTCTCCATCATGCTCCCCACCTCCCTGGGGGTGCTCCCCCACCTCCTCATCATGCTCTCCACATCCCCAGGGGTGCTCCCCCACCTCCCTGCCATGCTCCGCACCTTCCTGGCTCCTGGGCTCTTCTCCACCCTGAGCCCCGCCCTTGCCCACTGCTTCACTTCTGGGCCGTTTTCCATCCCAGCTGCTTGTCAGACAGATTCCCTGCAGGCCACCTGTAACAGCCGCCTGGGGAGTCCTGTCCTCACCAGCCAGCCGTCCTGCTGCTGCCCCACTGTGCGCCTCCTTTCTCCAGGTCTCAGCCCCCTCCCTGGGGCGGCGTTCTGGGAGCCCCCATCACTCCCGGCAGTGTCACCCTCTCCCCGGAGAATAGGAGCCCAAGCCCCTGGTCTGTCCGGCCATGGGGGTGCTGGGCTCTCCAGTCCCTGCTGGACGTGGGTTTGTCTTCTCAGCTCACACCCTCTTCTCCACCTGGCTGGCCTCTCTGCCCGTTTCCCGCCCCTAGAGGCTTCCCTCCTGGCTGCTTCACGGCTTCCCCGTCCCTCTGCTGACAGACTTTCCCCTGGAGAACTGCGTCCGTCAGAGTGCCACGGCCGGGGTCAGGGCCTGAAACAGCCGATGTTTACAGTCTCCCAGTCTGGAGGCTGGACGTCCAAGGTCAAGGTGCCGACAAGGTTGATTTAGGTGGACTCTCTTCCGCCTTCTCCCTGGGTCTTCACGTGGCTGCTCTGCTGTGCAGACACAGGTCTCTGGTGTCTCTTCCTGTTCTTACAGGATACCAGTCCCGTGACATTGGAGCCCACCCATATGTTCTTGTTTAACCACTTACCTTCCAAGAGCCCCATCTCCAAATACAGTTCCACTGGGGGCTTAGCACTTCCACAGAGGAATTTGGGGAGACACCACTGAGTCCATGGCAGACGGTGGTCAGACTCCAGGCTCCTCTGGACTAGCCTCTCTCTGGCCCTCTCCACAGTGCGCTGCTGCCCAGTGTAGGGCAGGTCCTGTGGGGCTGAAGTCCCACTGGAGAGTAAGGAGCCGGCCTCGGCGCCTGTGGGCGCAGGGTGCCATATGGCTGGTCCGGGCATCCTGTCTGCTGTGTCTGGTGTGTTGTGGGCTCAGGTTAAATGTCTGCAGAATCTAGCATCCTTCCCTCTCCACTCGCCCTTTGTCTGACTATGGTCCTCTCTCACTCCTCCTGATCATCAAGCACTGAGGATGGCCTGGGCCCCCGCCCACCCGAAGACCCTCTCCAGCCCGCAGCAGCCTGGGGTGGGGCACTGCTGAGCCTGCAGGAGGCAGGGGAGGCCCTGGGCGTGGTGCAGCCTCCTGTCCAAGGGAGGGAATCCCTGAGGGAGCCTCCGGCAGGGCACCCCCCCCACCTCCCCCACATCTGCTGCCTCAGGCCCTGGTTCTGAGAAAGCCATGTGGAGGGCGGGGATGGCCTCCGAGATGAGCAGGAAGTGAGAGCTAATCAGTGCTGGGCAAAGCGTCTCCCCTGGGACGCCATCTGAGACCCACCAGCCCCGAAACACCAGGCTGATGTGGGACACCGGGAGGCACCTGCTCGGGAGACGCCCGGCCACCCCCAGCTGCCCTCCGGCCCTGCCCCTGCTCCTGGGGGTTGGATTTGGTCTCCGTGAGGGGCTTTCCTCCAAGGTGGTCACATACTCATGCTTCTCCGGGTCCACAGGCAGTGTGAGTCCAGGGCCGTGGGAGCCCTGGTGGGCAGCGGGCGGGCAGCGGGAGCCCCTGAGACATGAAAAGGGGGGTGACAAATAGAAGCCGACTCTTCTGTGAAGCTCCCCGTGTGCTGGCCGCTCTCCTCATGTGCTCACCCTACAGGCGTCCCCAGCTAGCTGCTGTTAGTAACATCCCCGCACAAAAAATTAAATATTTTATTCCGCGCTAATTGTAGACTCGCAATATGAGAGAGAGTGCTGAGTGTAACGTCCTGTAAAACCGCAGCACAGTTTCACAGCCGGGATGTCGGCGTTGGCAGTCCAGGCACAGAGCACCCCCGCCGGGACCCGCCTGTTGCCCTTTCGCAGCTGCTCCCACAGCCCTGCGACCTCACCGCTCCTTAATCCCTGGCAGCCACAATCCAGGCTCGTGTCCATAACGTTGTCACTTCAAGAACACTGTATAAATGGAGTCATCCCTTTGGGGGCCGGCTTTGTGCACGCAGGGTAGCCCTCTGAGGGCGGTGGAGTCTGACTGCTGCACGTGTCCCTGGTTGCGCTCTTCCCTGCCTGTGGTCTCCTCCGCCAGTCACCTGTTGAAGGACGTGTGTTGTTCCTGGTTTCTGAACACCACCCACAAGGCTGCGCTGCACGTCCTGCACAGGTTTTGTGTGAACATAAGTTTCCACTCCTCTGGGATGAACGCCCAGAGGTGCAATTACTGAGCCATATTGCAGTTGCATGTTTGGTTTCTAAAGAAACTACCAAACTGTTACCCAGAGTGGCTGTACCATTTTACACGTTTCTACATTCCCACCAGCAAAGAATGAACGGTCCAGTTTCTCTGCATGCTCGCCGCTGTCTGGCGGCGTCCCTGTTTTTCATTTTCGCTGTTCTGATGGGCAGGTAGTGATGCAGCACGGCGGCTTTGATTTACATTCCCCTAGTGGCCTGTGATGCTGGACATCTTGCATGCTTACTTGCCGTCTGTGTCTGTTGTGAAATGTCAGCTCACATATTCTGCTCAGGTTCTAACTGGGTTGTTTGGTACTTTTCGATTATCTCCCAGTCTGTAGCTTGTTTTTGCTCCTTGTAACAGGGACGTTTTGCAGAGCAAAATTTTAAATCTTAATGAAGTCCAATTCATCCATAGTTTTCTTTTATGTGCAGGGCTTGTGGTTTTAAGTCTAAGAACGCTTTGCCAGCCCTAGGTCATGAAGAGTTTCTCCTGCTTTTTTCCTGAAGGTTTTATTATTCTACATTTTGCACGCAAGTCTGTGATCCATTTGAAGTTAACTTTTGTAATAGGAGTGAGGTTTAGGCGGAGGGGTTTTGGTTTTTGTTTTCTTTCTGCACGCAGGTGTTTAGTTGCTTCAGCACGAGCTATTTAAAAGGCCGTGTTTCCTCTGTTGAATTATTTTGTGCCCTGTCAGAAATCAGCTGGGCATGTTTGTGTGGGTCTCTGCTGTGTGGATCTCTGTGTCCACCCCTCCAGGGTTTCTTGTGGTCTTGATCACTGTAACGACGTAAGTCTTAAAACTGGGCAGATTCATTCCTCCCACTTCACCCTTTTTAAAAAAAACACACAAACTTTCTTTAAAAATATTTTTGTTTATTTGCTTCCATATAAGTTTTGGAATTAACTTGTCAATATATACACAAAATCTTGATAGGAATTGTATAAAACCTGTATGTTAATTTCCAGAGAATTGATCTTTACTATGTTGATCCTTCCAGTCAATGAACATGGTATGTCTCTCCATTTATGCAGACCTTATTTCAGGGTTCAAGTCCTGTGCATGTTCTGTTAGGTTTGTATCTAAGCTTTACTTTTATTTTTCATGGATACAAATGGTATTGTATTTAAAACTTCAGTGTCCACGTCTCCATTTCTAGTGTATAGAAAACAGTATGTTTTTGTATGTTGATCTTTAATTCTGCAGCCTTGCGGAATGCACTTGTTAGCTCCAGGAGGTTTTTTTTTTTTTTTAGAGTCTTTGGAAGTGTCTAGGTAGACAAGTGTGTCGTTTGCAAACAGGGACAGCTTTCTTTCTTTCTTTCCAATTTCTGTGTCTTTTCTGAATTCCTTTTCTGCCTCGTTACACTGACCAGGACCTCTAGTACTAACCTGAACGGGAGTGGTGAGGGTGGACATCTTTGCCTTGTTCCCATCTCAGGAGGGAAACATTCGGACCCTCCCCATTAAGTGCAGTGTCTGTGTAGGTCTTATAGATGCTCTTCATGAAGTTGAGGCAGTTCCCTCTATTCTTGTTTTTCTGAGAGTTTTTGACATGAGTCAGATTTCTTCGTGTCAGTGTCAGATGTCATCAAAAGCTCTTCTGCACTGATGTGACCCCGTGACCTTTTCTTCCTTGGCCTGTTAATATGGTGGATTACAATGATTGGTTTTGGGTATTGAACCAGACTGACATTCCTGGATCAAACGTGGTCATGGTGTATCACTCCTTTCTATGTACTGCTGAATTGTATTTGCTAACATTTTGCCGAGTGCTTTTGCACCTGTATGTATGGGGGCCACTGGTATGTAGTTTTTGGTTTTTGGTGCTATCTTTGCATGGTTTTGCTATCAGGGTAGCACAAGCTTCAAAGAATGGATTTGGAAGGGCTCCCTTCCCCATTCTGTTTCCTGGAAACCATTGTGTAAAAATGCTGTGAGTTCTTTTTTAAGTGCTTGGTAGAATTCTGCAGTGAATCCAGTTGGGCCTGGAGACTTCTTTCTTGGGAGTTTCAAGCTTATGGAGTCAATTTCCTTAATAGCTATAGGGGTTTTCAGATTATGTATCTCCTGTTAGGCGAGTTGTGGTAGTTCGTGGGTTTTCTTGCGTGTCTGAGGACGTCGTCTGAGTCGCCGAGCTGTGTGTGGGGCTGTCCGGGGCAGTCTCTCGCCGCCCTCCTGGCGTCTGCAGGGCCTGTGCTGGTGGCCCTTGTCTCGCTTCCTGTGTTTACTTCTTCTCTCGCGACCTCCTCCTCTTTTAGGGGAGGGTTAGTCTTGCTAGAAGTTTGTCGAATTGATTGATCTTCCAAAAAACCAGCTCTTAGTTTCACTGATTTTCTTTCTTTCTTTCCCCCTCCTTTTACTTCTTTCCGCCGCTGTTTTGTCCTCTCCTGCATGCTGCTTGCCTTGGTTTGTTTTGCTCTTCTTTCCCCCCGTTCTTGTGGTGAGAGCTGAGAGTGGTGATTATACTTAGATCACACCCCTCTTTGCTGGTGTGTGCACGTAGCGTATGAAATCTGCCTGTCAGCACGCTTTGGCCGTGTCTCACACATTTTAATATGTCGTGCTTTCGGTTTAATTCAGTTCCATGTGTTCTTAACTTTTCCCTCAGACCTTTCTTTGGCCCGTGGATTGCTTGGGAATGTGCTGTTTTGTTCCAGATGTTTGCAGATTTTCCAGTGTCTTTCTCTTGGTGGTTCCCAGGGGATTCCACGTGGCCGGAGAACACACTGTGTGCTTTTGAGTGTTTCGAATTCCGTAAGGGTCATCTTAGGCGTAAGAGACGGTCTGTCTGTATGTTCCATGGGCGCCTGGCAAGAACGTGTGCGCTGCTACCGCTGTTGTGTGGCGTGTTCTGTAGACGTGGGTAGACCCTGCTTGTTGAGGGTGTGATATTCTTCTGTGCCCTCACTGTTTTCCTGTCTGGTTGCTCTGTCAGCTGTCAAGGGCCGCTGAGGGCTCCATTTGTAGTTGTGCATTTGTCTGTTTTTCCTTTCGGTTTTATTAGTTTTTGCTTCACATGTTCTGTGGCTCTGTTGCTGAGTACATACAGGCACACCTCAGTTACTGAGCTTCACTTTATCGCAGATAATGTACTTTTTACAAACCAAAGCCTTGCAGCAACCCTGCACTGATTGAGTCTATTGGCATGACTTTTCCAACAGCGTCGGCTCACTTTGTGTCTCTATGTCACATTTTGTTAATTCCTGCAATATTTCAAAACTTCCCAAGAGATTACAGCTCGTCGAAGGCTCAGACAATGGTTAGCATTTTTTAGCAATAAAATATTTGATAATTAAGGCATGTACACTTTTTAGACATAATGCTGTTGCACACTTCATAAACCTTAGTGTAGTGTAAACACACTTTTACACGCACTGGAACCAAACAAACTTGCGCGACTCACTTTACCACAATAAAGCCGTGGCTGGAACCACGAGGGCTGGAACCGGACCCGCAGTGTATCTGAGGTGAGCCTGAGCACATTCAGGAGTCCTGTGTCTTCCTGGTAGATTTTATTTTCGTATGTCCCTCTGTCTCTGGTAGTTTCATTCGCTCTAAAGCCTGCTTTAGCGATGTTACGACAGCCCCTGCACCTTTTCTTTGATTAATCCACCACAATATATCTTTTTAAAGAACTTTTTACTTCCAACTTGCCTATAGCATCATGTTAGAAGTGAGTTTCTTATGGACAGCCTATAGTTGGGTCATGTTTGTTAATCCGTCTATGCCAAGTCTGTCTTGTATTTGGCTTGTTTAGACCATTTGCACATAACAGAAGTAATGTGATCGAGTTATTGCTCTGTTAGGGCTTACGTCCACTATTTTATTTTTTGTTTCTATGTGAGTCCTCTGTTTTTTCATTTCTCTGATTTCTTTTTCCTGCCTGCCTCTGCGTTACTTGGACACATTTTAGAACTCCATTTTGATGTATCTGTAGTATTTTTAAGTGTTTCTCTTGTGTAGGGTTTTTAGCGGTTTTTAGGGGCGGGTAGATATTGCGATGTACGCATAACTTACTCCAGTCTATTGGTGTCATCTTACCAGTCTGAGTGAAGTTTAGAAATCTTATCAAACTTATGTCCCCTTGCCCTCCCCAGCTCATAATGTCATTATCTTAAATAGCTCCTCTGCATGTATTTCGAACTTTATCAGAGTATGCTGTAATTTTTGTGTCAACCACAAACACAATTTAGAAAACACAGTTAAGGAAATTGCATTGTATTTACTCATATTATTATTCTTTCCATTGTTCTTCCTGACTCATGGTCAGTGATCCCTTTTTTCCCGTCGTATTCTTTGTATTTAGAGAACTTATTTCAGTCATTCTTTAAGGGTAGGTCTATTGGTAACAAAGTCTCTTAGTGTTTCTTTGTTTGAGAACGTCCTAGTTTCTCCTTCATTCCCGAAAGGTCTTTCTGCTGGGTGCTGACGTCTAGGCTGACCCTTCTTTCCCTTTGGCGTTTAAAAATGTTGTGCCACTTCCCTCTGATACACGTGGCTTACGATGAGCAATTCACTGTCCTCTGAATGGTTTTCCCTTAACGTAAGGTGTTGTTTTTCTCTGGCTACTCTCAACATTTATATATACCTCCACTTTTGTTACGGAAGTTTTCAGAGGGTAGTTGGGGAGTACAATGAACGATGCATATGCTCCACCTAAATTCAATAAATTTTAATTTTGTCGTCTTTTTTCTTCCTGTGTTACATGTTTTGCTGGGCCGTATGAAAGTTGTAGGCATTATGAAGCTTTGCCCCTAATATTCCAAGAATAAGGACACTGGACTTCTGTGGAAGTACAATGATGTTACCATACCTAAAAAAAATTTTTCATTTTCCAAATTTCTCATTTTCACAATCAAGATTTTTCCTTTGTCTTTGGTTTTCAGAAGTTTGACTGTAACATCTCTAGTGGATATTTTTGAGTTTATTCTGTTTGGGATTCGCTCAGCTTCTTGACTCTGTGGGTTTAAGTCTCTTGCCAGATTTGGGAGGTTTTCAGCCATTATATTTTGGGTGCTTTTCCGCCCCGTTGCCTTCTCCTTCCCTGGGATTCCGGTGTGTTTTGTAGTCCTGTGAGTCCTGGAGGTGCCCTCCCCCCACCCCCCCCCCCCGCTCCTCCTCCACTGTGAAGCCTCGCCTCCCCCGTCCTTCCCGCGGGGCAGTTTCTGCTTCACTGCGACTCAGCCCACGGAGCCGGCTCTGCGGTGGGGCCCGTCCCCCCGGCTTTGCACGCTGGGGGCTGCGTCTTTCAGGTGTGAGCTTTCACTTGATCCGTCTTTATATCTTTGGTGGTGCTTTCTGTTTTTCTCATTTGTTTCAAACACGTTTGCAGTTGTTTGTGGAAGCGCTTTTACCATAGCTGCTGCAGAACCTTTGTCAGGTAATTCCAACATCTCTGTCGTCTCAGTGTTGGCATCTGTTGATTATCTTTTTCGTTCAGTTTGAGATCTTCCTGGTTTTTTTGATGAATGAGTTTTGGTTGAAAGCTGGATGTTCCCAGTTGTTTTCTGGAGACACTAGAGACACTACGTCTTACTTAAACCTGTTCTAGCTGGGCCTCCGATCCTGCCCTGTGAAGGCACCGGGCCCTTCTGCCTCGTCACTTGTGTGCTGGGGAGGAGCCAGGCTCCCTGCTTGACCTCACAAGCAGGGAGAGGGGAACACCCCGCTCTACAGACTAGAAGCTGAGAGAGGCTCAGAAATCTGTCCTGCAGGAGCCAGTGGGGATTCCAGCTCAGCCGAGCCAAAGTCCAGGCTCCTGAGCACTGCGACCCTGACTCTCAAGAGACGCAGAAGGAGTAAAATTTGCTCTACAGCGAAGAGTCTGATGGCAGTGACCTGGAGGCACTTCCTGCTGCGGTTTCCACGGCTGCTGGGAGTGGGCATCCTGGGCCACGGTGACCTCCGTGGTCAGAGCTTTGCTGCACTTGGCCAAAGACCTCTTTCAAACTGGACAGAGCACTCCAGCCGGCCTAAGGATGCGACGTCCACCTGGGGGGACACCTTCTCACAGCCCCACAGTGGTCACCCCCTGTGCCCAGAGGAGCTTGGGGCCTGGAGTCCTTGCTGTGCACTGTGTGTGGCCCCCCGCCCATCCTGTAGCCCTGTTTAGGGGAGGGACTAGGGAGGATGCTCACACGTGGCTGCGCCGTCCTGTGCTTCGGGCAGTGACTGTGACCGCTTATGTTCTGTGCGAGGTTGACTTCCACGTGAGTCAGAATTTGTCACCTTGTGGGGCATGAGGCACTGGGTAGTGTCCCAGCCCCACCTTTTCTTGGGTTGTGAGCCTGGACAGTCGGATGTTTTCTCTGAACCTCAGTTCTTCCTCCGTATTATGGCTTTGGAGCAGGCTCAGGGCCTCCAGTGCAGGGATGTGGGGCCCCAGAGGCCCTGGACCCGTGCCTCTGCTCTGTTCAGGGTTGGGGTGGGGCAGGGGAGGACAGAGGAGGCTGAGGCATCTTTGGCCAAGAGCTGCAGGCTGTCTCCATGGCAACCGCCAGCAGCCTCCTGGGCGAGAACCAACACCCAGAGTCAGTGACAGAGCAGTTCCTGGAGATGCTCCTGCCTCTGCCACTCAGCCCCTGGGTCTCCCTGGGCTGGGGCGCCCACCCTACTGGGCCTGGCCTGGAGAACCCCACCTGCCCCTTGTGAGCCAGGGACCAGCGTGCAGGTGTGGTGCCTCTTCTGAGTCTCCGAGCCCAGGTGCTCATGTCAGGGTGGAGAGGCCGTGGCTGCCCAGCCCCGGCTTGGCAGGGCCTGAGCTCCCTGAGGGGGGCTGAGTGGCGCCACTGAAATGCATCCTGCTTGGGCCCCAGCAGGGACGGGGCCGGCTTGGAGCCAGAGCTGATCATGATGTCTCCAAGGGGAGGGGGCACCTGCACTCCGGACCCTTCTTGCTGAGTTGTTGTCCAAACTGAGGTGCTTTCCAGAGACCAGAGGATGCCCGCAGCAACTGTGCTGGCTCAGCCGCCCAGCGAAGGCTGTCCTGAGTAGCTGGACACGTGTGGTCGTCCTGTCTCTCTCCCTTCGCTGGACTTGATGGAAGCCTCGGGGCGAGCTGCCAGGCTGGCCGGGGTTCGGGGGTAGGCGGAGGCCGACCCCTCCCCATCATAAAACACACTGAAGGGCAGGCTGAACCTCT
The DNA here is from genome assembly GCF_048564905.1 of Vicugna pacos. Lineage (NCBI taxonomy): Eukaryota > Metazoa > Chordata > Mammalia > Artiodactyla > Camelidae > Vicugna > Vicugna pacos. Next base: position 80,185,359 of record NC_132990.1, read on the forward strand.
AGCCAGTACGTAGGATATGCGGCTCCAGAGACCCAGGGGGGCCCCCGAGGCTGGGTGCCTGGGTTAGGGGAGGGGTCCCGTCTGCCCTGCACTCTGTGTGACTGGGGGTGCCCATCCACCTCGGGAGTCCATGGGAGTGGGACTTCCCGAAGGGGTGGCTGCTGTGTCTGTGGTCCCGGCAGTGTGTCCCTGATCCTGGGGTCCACACTGGGTGCTCATGTGCCCAAGGGGCTGTGTGTCCTCAGGTCCAGGCCACGACCTTCCACCCTGCGGCTCCGTGTGAGGGGTGGCCTGGGCCTGGGGCCGGGACTGACGGTGGTCACAAGCTTGGTGTGCGTGTGCTCTGGGGCCCGAGTTCCTGAGTATTTTCTATATTGTAATCATAACTCGCATAAAAATGTGCACTTCACATTTTTGTTCTGTATAGCAGCATATTGGGGTGAAATTCACAGTTTACGCACCCTTTTATAGTGTACAAGTCAGTGGTTTCTAGCGTCCTCAGAGCTATGGAATCGTCACTGCAGCCTCATTGTGGAACATTCCTGTCACCTCAAGAATGAAACCCCTTCCCAGCCCCTCCCCGCCCCGCCGGCCCCCAGGAACCGCTGGTCTACTTGTTGTCTCTGAATTTGCCTGTTCTGGGTGCTTCGTGCGCCACGTGGCCCTTTGTGTCTGACTCCTTTCACTCGGTTTGATGTCTTTAAGTTTCGCCGTGCTGCACGTGGATTCTTCCAGTGTCACTCCGAACGCGTCCGGCCCTGTGTGCCGGGGTGTGGGCGACCCCCGGGGCCCTGCCGCCCTGCTGCTTCTCGGCTGCTGAACACGGAGACGCTTCTCCTCGGCCTTATTAACTTCAGGAGTGGGATGCCTGTCCTTGTAGACTCGGTTTCTTAATTTTTGTTGTTTCGGTGGGACAGGCGCTCAGAGGGGACTGACTGAAAGCGTCCCGCTCTGCCAAGTTGCTTTCAGAGGAGAGGTGTTAGTCTGCGTTCCCACCAGTTCCGTTTGAGTCTGGTTTCACGCCGACTTTGCCTTCGCTGGATGTTGGGCTTGTGGAGCCCTTGGGGGTTCGCTGGGTGCGGAGCCCGGCCTCACGGCTGTTTCACCTTTCTGTTCCCACGACTCGTGGCCTGGGCCCGCTCACACGTTACTGAGCTGTGCTTCCCGTGTGACGTGTGTGTGGGCTCTTTGCGTTCAGTGTCGGAGGCTTCGGGGCTGCTGTGCTGGCGTTCACCGGCTCGGGCTTCCTACCAGGTGCGGCTGGGCGCGGACGCGGAAGGAAGGAGTCCCCGCCCGCTCCCGGCTGGCCTCCAGGATGGCTTTCCGGGTTTCCGTCGAGCCTGAGGCTTTGGGAGCAGTAGGCGCCCGGCAAGTCCTTGCTGAACACAAGGATGAACGCTATGATTTCCTTTTTGTTATTGTTGTTAGTACCACATCTTTCATTAAAGTACCTCAAAGTTATTTTATTATTTTTCATAATTTCAGTGGAGAATACACATTTTTCTTTTCTGTATAAGTAAAAATTACTGGTTTTTCTCACTTTAAAATGCTCCTGTGGGAAAGAATGAAAACAATGACCCACCACGCCACGGTCCTCGAGCTCTTTCTTTCAGGCTTTTCTTACAGGTAGGTCTTAAAAACCCGCAGTTGGCACCACACTCCCGGGATGCAGCGCATCCGGTTCCTGTCACGGGCAGGCTGCCGCGTGCAGATGTGCAGGGACCCCGGGGCTGGTGTGCACACACCGCCCACAGCTGAGTGGGCTCTGGAGATGGTTCCTCCGCCGTTCCCCTCCTGGTGAACAATTATTTCCGATTTTGCTTTTATAGAAAAGATTGGAAAACGTGCCTCCCTCTGTGCCCCACCTCGGATTATTTCCTTGGGACAAATGCCTGGAAGTTGGAGGACAGTTTATTTCCTCTGTAAATCATTAAGCCCCTGCACTTTCCCGTCATTTGGTTAAGCTTCCTCTCCACATACTGAAGTGCTTTGTGCTGAAAGGCTGTTTGTGCCTTTCAGTGTGAACCCATCTGGCCTGTGGTCCCGTTGCCGAGCTCAGCGCGACATCTCGGCGTCTGCAGGAACAGGACCTCCGCTCTTTGCTCTTCTTTTCCGCACCTTTCTTAAGGCTTTTTGCCTGTTTGGTTTTCCAGACAAATTCTGAAGTCGTTCTGTTGTGGGTCGAAGGGCTCCTTCTGCGGTGTTGTCTCAGTCCTCGAGACCCTCGGTTGATCTGTGGGGAACCAGGGCTTAGGAATGCGTGTTTGTCTGAGTCTTGGTGTGCACGCGGTCCTCCCCTTCTGGTAGACGAGGTTTTGCGGTTTTCTTCGTCTAGGACACTCAGTTTAAAGTGACCCCTCCGTGGTGGGTGCCTGATGCCACTCTGCCGAGGTGCGTGTTTCATCAGCTCCCGGCCCGGCCCCTCCTGGTCGCGCGGGGCTTCGGGGCCCGCTGCTCGCCCCGCCCGGCTGGGCCCGCTGCCGCCGCTCCTGCTGACTGATGGCGGTGGGCTTGCAGCCAAGTGCGCGTTTCCCAGCCCAGACTTCTCAGCACTGGGATGACAACGTCTGAAGACTGCTTTTCTGTGCCTGTTGTTTTTTTTTCCTGTAATTGCTTCTGGCCTCACTGTGTTGTACTTTTCTTGTAAGTCTGTGTGCTGCTTTCCGCCCTCTGTGGAAGTCGGAGGGGGTGGCACACGCAAACCTGCAGAGCGGTGTTTAAGCTGATTCTTCCGGCCAGCGGGCCCCCCGCCTCAAGTGGGCGCCAGAGCCACCTGCCGGGGAGCCCGCCGCAGAGGTCGGGCGGGGCCCGCACTGCACACGGCTGCTGGCGTCCAGGTCCTGGGAGGCACTTGGAGGGACTCCGCCCTTGACCTGGTTCCTGGGTCTGTCGTCGCCTTCCAGAAACAGTCACCTTGTCTGTTCCTGTCCTTAGTTCTTAGTCACATTCTGGTACGTCAGCCAGAACTCTTGAAGTAAGATTAAACGAGAATTACGGTAGTAATTCTTATTCTATTGCCTGATTTAAAAGTAAATCCTTCATGATGCATGTGGGCTTGTTGGTGCTCTTGAGAGTTGATTCTGTGCATAGAAAATATTATTCAGAAATTATTGTAATTTCAAAAAAATCATCACTCAATTTATTTAAGTTACAAATCCAAAAATTTAACTCTTTAAAGAAATTTTAGATTTAATTTGTGACAACATGGATGGATCTTGAAGGCATTATGCTACGGGAAAAAGTCAGACAGAGAACTAGAAATAGAAATACTGTACTTATATGTGGAATCTGAAAACAAACAAACCACCCCACCAAACTCATCGAGAAAGGGATCAGATCTGTGGTCACCAGAGGCAGGGGAGGGACAAGGGAAGGGGAGCTGGAGGACGGTGGTCAAGGCGCACAAGCTTCGAGCTGTAAGAGAAATAAGAGCCGGGGAGGTGACGGACTGCGGACTGCACGGCGGCTGCGGCCACCACTGGGTGTGTCTACAGGACGGCCGGCGAGAGAGCAGGCCCTGAGAGCGCCCATCACAGGGGACTTTTCCTTTTTCTCGCATCTACACGAGATGACGGATGTCAGCGAAGCCTCCCGTGGTACCACTCACAACCGCGTGAGCCGGACCACCATGCTGTGCGCCTTAGACCTTCACAGGGACAGGTGTCAGTGATTTCTCAACAAAACAGGGAAAATAGTAATTTTTTAAAGATTCAGCTTATTAAATTATATTTATACGTTTGTGCAATATTTAACAATCACTTTCAAGGAGACACTAAGTAGTGTTTTATTCCATTTCAGAAGTTAATGTAAAACATTTAACATTTCATTTATGAATTTACGATAACTAGACCTTCTTAAGTGCGTAAGTATTGTATATGCAGCAACTTAGAGTAAATACAGTGACTCATACATTTCCAATACTTTTTACAAACTTACTAAGTTTTCAACTTAAAGTCACAAGTCTAAATCAGTTTTTCTACTAAAAACACTAGAAACACAGGCTAACGTGGTGCTAAAACGCAGCCCCACGTGGCATGTTGGTGTGTTCTGATAAATTCTGTTAATTGTAACACCGCAGCGCGACACGAGAGTCTGATTTTCGTAAACATTTCTGTATTTAATTCTGAGCTTCCTGGGAGTTGAATATTGCAGTCCACCAAGGGAACTGTCACCTCAGAACAGAGGAAGCGGAACTTCCCTTCCTCCGTCGTCGCTGCTCCCGGCTGCCTCCTCGGAGAGCTTTCCCGGGGGGGGAAGAGGACAGGCTGGTCGGGGGCACCGACGCGGGGGTGCCCCGGTGGCTGCAGCTAGGCTGTGGTGTGCTCCCCGAGGCTGTGCAATCGCGTGGGTAGATTTTGTGTTTTCATGGCTCTCAGGATCGTAGACATTCTTGCCTGGGTCTCAAAGCCTTCGAATTCTTCATTAAAAAACAAAAGTGGTGTTTTCCAGTCCCACAGGACCGTGACAACCGGCAAAACCGGTTCCCGTATCTTACCTGTCTTTGCTGGCGCGACCTCTAAGGCCATTGTAGTGACAGTTCAGGTTTGTCAGGGTCTCGACGCCCGGTGCCCTGAGAAACTGCTTTCCCTCCCGTGGAACGTGTGTCTTCCCTGGACGGCGCCGCCCCACGGCTGCGTCTCTGCAGGCAGCCTGCTCGTGTGCTGCTTTAAAATGCACGTCCCCTCCCTCACACCTCCCTGTCAGTCGGCACTTAGCTCTGGAGATTTCTCTGCAGAAATAAAACATTGTGGACATAATTGAAGTCTTCTGAACACAGCCCCTCAACCAAATTCTCTGTATTTTCCTTCTGTCCTACCTTCTGGGGTAACTACTGCCGTGATCTGTGTTCTTTATTCCAGCGCACAGGTGCGGGTGTCCCGACTTTCACCAAACACGTCCGCATCTGTAAATAATGTGCAGCCTGGTTTGCGTGGTTTTAGTCGTGTAAAGGTCTGTAATTATTCCACAACGTGCCTTTTCACCCCTCAACAGTGTTCTAAACGTTTCCCAAGTTCACCTGGGTAGGTTTATTTAATTTTACACTCTCCCCGCACTTGACTGCAGCAATGGTCCATCGTGCGCAAATACCACCAACTCCTCGCGCCGAGCCGCAGGCTCTCCCACTCTTCGCGGTGACGGGCGGGGCCGCTGCGAGCGTGCCTGCTGCGCTCCTGCACGCGTTTGTGTGACACGTCTGGTGTGAAGTTAGGCTTTCTGAGTCACAGGGATGCTCACTTCAGATTCTCTGGAGGCAGCCAGATGCTCTGGAAAGTGGTTCTCCAGTTTTCTTCTCCACCAGCCGGGCCGCCGCTCGCTCAGCCCTGCTTGCTGAGTGAGTCTGTGAAGCAGGGCCTCTTGGTCAGTTTCATCTGAATCTCCCTGATTGCCAGGGCTTTTGACATCTTTTCTCCTTGGTAATTTGCTGACTTTTCCGATAGGTTATTTGTATTTTTCATATGGACTTAGAGGAGTTCCTTATATATCCTGGAAGCCGGTTCTGTGTCCATTGCAAATGTTTTGCATTGCAATGTCATTCTCTTTTCGTTTTCTCTGTAGTTGAAATTTTATTGTAGTCAGACTTATCAGTGTGTCACGTTAGGTTTGCCATTTTAATGTGTTCTTTAGGAACCCTGCCCTATCTCATAATCATAGAACTGCTCCCATGCAGTTTTGCTTTGTTTCGTTTTCCCAAAGTTTTAAAGTTTGCTCTCTGCACTTAGGTCTTTTGAAATATTCCAATTTTTAAAATTGTGGCAAAATACACATAACATAAAATTTACCATCTTCATCATTTTTAAGCATGTAATTCATGGTATTAGACGTATTTATAATGTCACGCGGCTGCCACCTCCACCCATCTCCAAAGCTCTTCGTCTTGCAGATATGAAGCTCTGTACCCGTTAAACCCCCCCATCTCTCCCTCCCCTCAGACCCCGACAGCCACCATTCTGCTTCCCATCTCCGTGGTTCTGGCAACTCTCAGCACCTCATAGAAGCGGAACCCGGCAGTACTTGTCTTTTTGTGACTGGCTCATTCACTCAGCACAGCGTCTTCAAGGCTCAGCCACATTGCCCGGTGTAATAGTTTCTCCTGCCTCTTAAAGGCTGAGTAATATTCTACTGCATGTAAACACATAGTCTGCGTCTCCATTCATCCACTGATGGACACCTGGGTTCCTTCCACGTTTTAATGCTTCTGAATAATGCTGCTGTGAATCTGGGTGTAAGGAATATCTCTTTGAGACCCTGTTTCAGTCCTTTTGAATATATACCCAAGAGTGGAATTGCTGGATCATATGGTAATTTTACGTTCAACTGTCAGAGGAATCACCATTCAGTTTCCCACAGTGGCTGTGCCACCTTACGTGCCCATCAGCAGTGCGCAAGGACTCCAGTTTCTTCACATCCTCTCCGACACTGTTATTTTCCGTTTTTCTTTTGTGTTTTGAAAGTGGTCATCCTAATGGGTGTGACTGGCATCTTATTGTAGTTTTGATTTGCGTTTCCCTAATAATTAGTGATGTTGAGTACCTTTTCATGTGCTTAATGGCTTCATGTGCTTAATCTGTATGTCTTTTTTGGAGAAATATTCCTTCAAGTCCTTTGCCTATTTTTAAACTGAGTCTTTGTTGTTGTTGAGTTGTGGTAGTTCGTTATATATTCTGGATATTGACTCCTTGCTGGGTGTGTGATTTGTGAATATTTTCTCCCATTCTGTAGCCTTTCTATTTACTCTCTTGATAGTGTCCTTTGATGTACAAAAATTTTATATTTTGATGAAGTCCAATTTTTGTATTTTTTTCTTTTATTGCTCATGCTTTTGATATCATTTCCAAGAAATCCTTGCCAAGCCCAATGTCATGAAGATTTTCTCCTGTATTTTCTTCTAAGAGTTTTATAGTTTAAGGTCTTACATTTAGATCTTTGATCCATTTTGAGTTGCTTCTTGTATTGTATATTGTATAAGGGTTCAGCTTCATTTTTTTGCATATCAGTGTCCAGCTTTTCCAGCGAAGTTTGGTGAGCAGACTCTCTCCCCCGTTGAATGGCCTTGGCACTCTTGTTGAAATCAGCTGACTGTGTATGTGAAGATTTGTTTCGAGGGTATTAGTCTACTGCTCTGGCTATTCAGGATCCCTTGAAATTCCACGTGAGTTCTAGGATGAGTTTTTTTATTTCTGCAAAAAATGTCATCGGAAATTTGATAGGGATTGCACTGAATCTGTAGGTTGCTTTTGGTAGTATTGATGTCTTAAAAATATTGTTTTCCAATTCATGGACATGGAATGTCTTTCTGTATGTTTTGTGTTCTTTAATTTCCTTCAGCAGTGTTTTGCAGTTTTCAGTGTACAAATCTTTCATCTTTTTAGTTAATTTTATTCTTAGGTATTTTATTCTTTTTGATGCTATTGTAAATGGACTTAATTTTTTTTCCTTTTTTGATTGTTCTTTGTAAATGTATAGAATATAGCTTATTTGTGTGTGTGTGTGTGTGTGTGTGTATTGACTTTATATCCTGAAACTTATTGCTGAGTTCATTAGTTCTGGTAATTTTTGGTGGATTTTCTATAAATTTAAGGTTTGCTACATGTAGGATCTGTTGAAATTTTTATTGGAATTGCACTGAATTTATAGATTAATTTGAGGAATGGTGTTGAATTGTCTCATCTATTGATATGGTTCATTGCTATTATCCCTTTTTTCTTCAAGAATGTTTTGTGGCTTTTATTATCAAGGTATCAAACTTATTTTATTGAGTTTATTCCTAGATACCTTATAGATTTTATTGCTATTATAAACAATATTTTACGACAGCTTTATTAAGGTATACTTCACATACCATAAAATTCACACTTTTAAAGTACACAATTCCGTGGTTTTCAGTGTAGTCATGGTGTTGTGCAACCCTCACCACTAATTTTAGAACATTTTCGTTACCCTAGAAAGGAGTCCCATACTCGTTAGAAAGAGCTTTTAAAAATTGCATTTTCTACTTGTCAGTGAAAACAGTTTATTTTTAAATATTTGTTTGGTATTCTATAACCTTGCTGAACTTTCTACTTAGTTCTAATAATTTTTCTGTACTGAGCGTGCTTTTGGATTTTCTACATAGAAATTGCATGATCTGTGAATAAGACAGCTTGTTTCCTCCTTTCTGATCTTTATATATTTTATTTCTTTCCTTGTCTTTTTGCCTTGGCTAGGACTGCCGTATGTTACAGACGGTGCACTTCTGTTAGCACGGATTTTAAGAGCAAAGGCACTAATGGTTTTTAGTAGATACCTACTGTCAGTTTAAGGAATATTCTAGTCCTAATTCTTTTCATCATGAGCGACATCGAAACTTTATCAAATAATTTTTCTGAAATTTTTGACATTATTATGCAGTTTTTATTTTGGTTTCTAACGCGGTGGATTAGATCAATACTTGCTCTGCTACTGCACTGCCGCCACGTCCCTGTGACAGCCCAACTGACCATTATGTGCTCTCAGAATATGTACCTTTGAATTTGATTTACTCTAATATTTTGTTTAAGATTTGTGTTTATAATTGAGATGTGTGTAACCTTTTCCTGTCCTTTTCCAGTCTTGATGTCAAGACTGCCCCATCATAAAATGAGTTGTGAGTTTTTCTTACATATTTTATTCTCTGAAATAGTTTGTGTAACATAGAATTATCTGTGAATGTTCGTAGAACACACTTGTAATATTGACTGGGTCTGCCATTCTGGCAGAGAAAACCTGAATCCAAATTCTGTCTTGCAAATGATTTTGGCAGAAGTTCGAAGACACCCCCGAGACGCTGGCCGCCTGCCAGCGCACCTGCAGAGCCGTCTCTGTCTCCTTTCGAATGTGGGCAGACCTGTGGGCTTGACGAGAGGCCACCACGCCTGTGGGTAGTCTGTGAATCAGCTGACTCTGAGTTACCAAAAGGATGGGCCTTGTCAGGTGGTCCTTGTAAAGGAACCGGGCGCTTCCTAGAGTCAGAGATTTTAGAAGTGAGAGAGGGACGGCCGAGGGGCCTCTAGGAGCTAAGAGAAGCCCCCGTCTCACAGCAAGGCCACGGAACTCCATTCCTGCTGCGAGGAAATGGGCTTTGCAGACAACCTGAAGGGGCTGGAAAGCATCACTTTCCCTAGTTTAGCCTCCAGATGACCAAGCAGCTGGCTGTTTGTTACCTTGATCTCCACCTTTGAGACCCTAAGTAGGGAATTTAGCCACGATGTGCCCTGAATTCTGACCTGTAGAACTGTGAGCTAGTAAATGGCTGGTAAGTTTATATAGAGAAATGCAAATCAGAACTACAATGAGGTTTCACCCCATACCAGTCAGAATGGCCATCATTCAAAACTGCACAAATGGCAAATGCTGGAGGGGCTGTGGAGAAAAGGGAACCCTCCTTCACTGCTGGTGGGAATGCAGTTCGGTGCAGCCACTGTGGGAAAAGTATGAAGATGACTCAAAAGACCAAAAAATAGACTTACCATTGTATCTTAATTTTGATCCAAGTTACACCTCAAATTTTATTCCTACTTCCATGTATTAAGAGTAGGGGGCGACAGTCCTTTTTCACCAAGAGTCCATGATGCATTTTAAAGGTAGAGCCAACAGGAGTGTTAGTGATTTGCATGTGGAGTGTAAGAGCGAGAGGAGCCAGGGATGAAGCCTTGGTTTTGGCTTCGGTAACAGTTGACTAGTGCTGTTCACTGAGAGGGGTGAGTACTGGGAAAGGAGCAAGGCTGGGAGAAAGAACAAAAAGTTCTTTGGTCACCATGATGTACCAGCTCTGAACTTTAAAAGAGTACATGTTTTAACACTTATATTAAAGCTGAAAAAAGAATTCTTTAGTTTACTTATAATGTTTGATATACTTTTTTGCTATCCAAGTGGAGATATTTAAAAGTCAGTTGGATGGATATGTGAACCCAGAGTTCCAGACTTGAATTAAAGAGATAAATTAGAGAGTAATAAGCAAACAATGATATTTAAAACTTGAGTGGGTCGTACATGGTGTGAGCCCTAAGGCGTCCAATTTTTGAGTCTGGTAGAGGAGACAAAGCTGGCAAAGAAGGCCTGGAATGGACTCCCAGGATGTTAAGAGGAAAATGAGAAAGGTGATCAATGGGTGAGAGAAGAAACCATTTATAGAAGGAGACTTACCCATTGGAATTGGCAAGACGCTTGACACCACATTCCGGTGGGGAGGAGGCGGTGAGAACGTAGCTGGACAAAGCTTCAGAGAGGTGGCAAGGTAAGGCAGTGGGGAGACCAAGGAGTGATGCTCGCAAAGAGCTCTGGCCGAAGGGAGCAGAGAGGTGTGCTGGGTGCGGCAGATATGGGATTTTCTGTTCTGTGTTACCATGGGAGACATCAGGATAACGGAACTGAGTGTCATGCTCTTCCTGAGCCCTCCGAACCCTCTGTTCGCCTTCCCCACTCTGCATTCCCGTGTTCTCCTGTGGGGAGTGAGGAAAGGGACCTGTGGTACCTGCTCAGAGGTCCTTCAAGCCCCATTTTACTTACGCTTCACTATCACCACCTCTCATGAGGCAGCTTGGAGTGCAGCTGGGGTTCGCTGGGGCATGGCTCAGGCTTGGGCTCGATTGGAGGACAGGGGCCGGAGACCAAGCGTCCTCTTAGGGGTGATGCCTGGAGGGATGGTCGTGCTGGTAAAAGCCATCACTTTAATTACTGATCAGGACGTCTGAACTCAGTTCCTGCCCTCCCCTGCCTGGTACACCGCACGCCCTGTGCCAGCCCTGTGCTTGGACAGGCACAGAGGTGCCAGTGCTCTTGGAAGACAGGACATGGGTGGTAGGAGGGACGTGCCCTCTTCTCAGCTCGATGTGGAAGCCCTTATGTCCCCCGTTCTCTTTGTTCCTGCCAGGATCCTTGCCACAGCTGGCACTGACTTTGACCTGCGGACCCTGCGGGCTGTGCGTGTGCTGCGGCCCCTGAAGCTGGTGTCTGGGATCCCAAGTGAGTCTGCGAGAGCAGTCAGGCCTGGCCCCCCGGACGCTGACCTCCTCCCCACCCCAGTGTGGCCACAGCTGGGCCCTAACCAGTGGGCCCTTTGGCTTTGGTGGCTCTGAACTTGCTGCCCTTGACCCCGGGGAACCAGGTGTGAAGAAGGGAGGGGCCATCTTCTCCAGTCTCTCCCACCTCTGTGAAGCCCAGAGGGTACCTTGGCTTCCCTCCGCGGAAGCTTGTTCCTCCTCATGCCCACTGCTGTAGTTCCAGCTCTTTGGTTCTTTTTCTGAGTTAAAGGACAGATGACGACTGACTGAGGTGGTGGGGCAGGGTGCCAGGGAGAACATTCAGAGGCTGCAGGGAACCGCCGTCTTGGCTCCGGCCGGGCGGGGCTGCGGGGACCTGCAGCCGCGTTGACGTGCTCCGGGGCTGGGCTGCTCCAGAGGCCACGCGAGGGCGGGGGGTGCCCAGGGCTACCTTGTGAGCCGGTGACCGCGGGGTCCCCGTTCCCCCAGGCCAGCAGAAGTTCGGGTTCCCCTCAGGGCCCGGGTGGCAGGGCCCTGGGGCTGTGTCCCCTGAGCCCACTGCAGGGAAGACTGCCGGTTGGCGCTGTGCTCTGCCCCCAAGACGCTGCCAGGAAGGGGCTCAGGCCTGTAGCCCAGAGCTGGGGTGAGGCTGGAAGTGAGGGAAATGAGGTTCAGCCCCCTCTGCCCAGTTCCTCTGGCCTGGACACACTAATGCCTATGGTCAGTGGTAAAGTACTCCCAGGACCCCCTGCTCTCTGCTCCCGGGACCCCCTGCTCTCCCCTCCCAGGACCCCTGCTCTTCCCTCCTGGGACCCCCTGGTCTCCCCTCCCGGGACCCCAGCTCTCCCCTCCCAGGACCCCCTGCTCTCCCCTCCCAGGACCCCCGCTCTCCACTCCCGGGACTCCCGCTCTCCCATCCCGGGACCCCCAGCTCTCCCCTCCCGGGACCCCCGCGCTCCCCTCCCGGGACCCCCACTCTCCCCTCCCGGGACCCCCTGCTCTCCCCTCCCAGGCCCCTTTGCCCCTAGCTCCCAGGATTCCCTCATCTCTTCTCTCAAGACTCTGCTCTTGCTCCACCCTGAGCCCTCCATGGACTTGCAGGGCTCACCAGCCCACACTCCCCACTGGAGCTTCGTACTGACACCCCCCGCCCCACATTGCTTGTCCCCTACAATGGGACGCTACTCTGTCCACCTCCCCCAAGACCCTCTGTCCCCTGCCTCAAGGACTCTCATGCAAACACTCACTGTTCTGCCCTTCCCCCAGGCCTTCATGCTTCCTGGCCACTCCCTGCTTGGTCCCTACGCTGAGGGCCTCCAGCCGTGCCCTGGGTCCTTGCGAGCGCTCACCTCTCAGCACTGTGCCCAAGACCCTCGGCCGTGCCCACCCAGGCTCTTGCCATCTCCCCTCGTCCCCTGCCCCCACAGCCCCGCTGCCCACTCTGCCCTCTGACGGCCCTGCTTTGCCTTCGGCCCCAGGTCTGCAGGTGGTGCTCAAGTCCATCATGAAGGCCATGGTCCCGCTCCTGCAGATCGGGCTGCTCCTCTTCTTCGCCATCCTCATGTTCGCCATCATTGGCCTCGAGTTCTACATGGGCAAGTTCCACAAGGCCTGCTTCCCCAACAGCACAGGTGAGGCCAGCAGCACCCTCACTCACCCAGGACACACGCACGGCTCCAGCACGAGGGCCTTCTCGGTGCCAGACGAGTGAGGTGGACACAGACAGTGACCTGACAGATGTGGACATAAAACAAGTACAGACTGTAGTAACTTCTGGAAGGAAACAAGAAGAGTATTTAAGTAGAATAACTTAGGGGCCTGCTTCACAGAGAGTAGCCGGGGGGCCGCTGGCAAGGCTACAATTGGACAATGATGTCTGTGTGCCACCTGCCAGCAAGCGCCAGTCACAAGGAACAGTGGTGCGGAGGGGAGTCACGTGGGGTCGAGATCGTGGTGGGGCTCTGAGAGAGGTGGGAGGACACGGAGGGCTTGAGCGAGGAGTGGCATCATCTGGTTTTTCTGGCTGCCCTGGGGAGGCGGACGCTAACAGGGCTGATCTCGGTCCAGGAGGGATGGTGGCGGGGGCCAGGCTGTTTGGCGGTTGGAATAGGTCAAGTTCTGGGTAGGCTTTTGCAGCGGGGTCTGCTGGGCCAGCAGGGGTTTCTGGGCTGTTGTGTGTGGTGCGTAAGAGAAGAGTTAAGCCTGACACTAACATTCGTGGCTTGAGCTACAGACACATTAGAGGAGAAAACCTGTATACGATCATCTTAACTGATGCAGAAAAAGCTTTTATTAAAATTTAAGTCATTCATGATTTTGAAAACCTCTTACCAAACAGGAAATAGAGGGGAATGTCCTTAAATGCCCTAAAATTTCCTGCAAACATCATACTTTGTTGTAAGTCTTGAGAGCTTTCCCTCTAAAGTTAAGAGCGAAACAAAGGCACACATGGCCACGTCTGGTCCATGTGGCATCGGTGGTCGCGGCCGGTGCCACGAGGCAGGAAAAAGAAGAGAAACCCTGTCAAGAATATGAGAAGGGGAAATAAAACTTGCCACTCACAGAGGACACAGCCGTCTCCAGACAGACAAGCAGTGATGTCCTAGTCTTCTTCCTCAGCGTCTATTAAGGTATTTGGAGAGAGGAATAAACTTGTGTGACCGGTTTTGCCTTGAATCCTGGGATATTTGTTTTCCATCCCGGCAACTCCTCAGAATTCCTCCTACACCGATAGGAGGAATTTCCATGTGTCGTGGCACATTTTCTAAAATATCTTTCCTACCTTTCTGTTAGGACTCTGGCAGCGAGGGGGTGAGCGTGTGCCACCCGCCCCCCTGTTCCAGGGTTAGCTCTGGTTGTCTGCTGGCTCTTCAGTGTCTCTCTGTGGCCCCTGGCTGCCGGCTAGACCGCGGGCCAGAGGAGCGCGTGCGCTTTGTCGGGGCCAGTGCGGTGAGGCAGGGCCCTGAGGCCCAGCCATGCTCTGGGCCTGTGTCGGTGGGCTCTGGTCGACCTGCCTGCTGAGCGCCAGGACCACAATGCTGAGTCCAGCTTGGTTCTGGTTCCAAAGTGACGGGCAGGTTTGCAAGTCAGGAGACTCTTGGTGAAGGTTTGGCCTCGAGGGGAAGAGTCAGGGTGGGAACAGCAAGACGAATTGGAGATTAGGAGCTTGCTGTTTACTTTAAGGTGGACGAGTCCTGAGCATGTTGAAAGAATGGTGGGCAGGTTCTGGTGTGGAAGGAGAGGTTGACCAGTCGTTCCTGAGAGGCTCAGTCTGAGGGGCGGTGGAGGCAGACTGCAGGCAAGAAGGAGCTGGTGCAGGCGCCGGACGGAGGGCAGGAAGAGGAGGGAGGGTCTCCCCTGGTGCCTAATTCCTGCCCCGAGATGAGCCCCAGCAGGGGTGGAGAACTGGGTGCTTCTGAGCTCAGAGCCTGTGCTCCGTTCTCCCCTCCAGATGCAGAGCCAGTGGGCGACTTCCCCTGTGGCAAGGAGGCCCCAGCCCGGCTGTGTGAGGGCGACACTGAGTGCCGGGAGTACTGGCCGGGGCCCAACTTTGGCATCACCAACTTTGACAACATCCTGTTTGCCGTCTTGACGGTGTTCCAGTGCATCACCATGGAGGGCTGGACCGACATCCTCTACAACGTGAGTCGCGTCCTGGCCCTCGAGCCCCTGGGGTCCCCCTTGGGGCGGTGCTTCTGCCCAGCCCCAGGCTCCCTCCTCCACCCTAGGACGGAATACAGACTGCCTTCAGATGACTCCTCCAAGGGGCCCACTGTTGCCGGTCAGCTAGGCCCTGTGGTCTCCAGGACAGCTTCTCTTAGAAAGTGGAGCTGGGGGCCTGGTGGTGGCAATGAGAACAGAAAATTCCAGGGAGAAGCTCCTACTTCTGCTGGTGAGGATGCCGTGCTCCGAGCCAGCCCTGCACGAGGGGCTCAGTCTCTGCATGTAGACCCCAGTGTGCAGGCGATGAGACCGAGGCGCGGAGAAGGTCCTAAGGCCGGCAAGCGTCTGCCAGCGGAGCACGTGAGGAGCAGGGCCGAGGCTGAGGAAACTGCCCCGAAGACGCTGGGGTTCTCAGGGCGGGAACCGGCGTGCTGTGTGTTTGTTTCCTTCCCACTGGGTTGACCTGGTACTGTTCCCTCCCAGCTTCTCCTTCCTAGGATGCCAGCCGTCCCAGCGGCGCAGGGCCCCCGGGGTTTCCTGGTGACACAGCTCACTCTTACCTCCCCTCCACCCGAGGCTCTTCTTGTGGACTCTGCCATCGACTCCTGGGCAGACCTCTGTCTCTTTTTCCTGTGACGACCCCTCACCCTGCAGAGCTCCCTTCTCCCCTCCACCCCAAGCCCTGTGAGCTGCCAGGGCACGAGGACAGTTAGATTAGTGGGAGGTGGAGACAGAAGGTGCAGAGGAGCCAGGGACTCGGGAGGTCTGGCTGGAAGGTGCGACTGGTGGGTGGCTGTGTTCTGTGGAGCCGGAGGTGTGTTCTGCTCGGGGACAGCGCGGGGAGGGGGCTAGGGCACGAGGTACTTCCCTCTGAACCTGTCCCTTGTGCACTGAGGGCGGGGCTTGGGCCACCAGCCCCTGGAGCCTCACCCCCCCAACCTGCCTCCAGCAGCCTTGTGCTTCTGGCACGAAGGCTGAACAGGAGGAAAGGGACAGACTGGGACCCTCTGCTCTGTGCCTCCTCCATGGGTTCACGGAGACCCGGCGGATCCCAGGGCCAGGCGTCCAGCAGGTCTGGGGAAGTGCTGGCTGAGCAGGCAGGTGGCAGATGAGGAGTTAAGGAAAACTGGCCAAGGTTCCCCGAGCCAGGTCCCTCCTTGGAGTGGGAGTCGTGTCTGATGACAGGCGCCGTTTGATCGAGGTACAGAGGAACAGGGACAAAGGCGGTGATGAAGAGCTTGGCTGTTCCTCCCTGACAGCCGATCCAGGAACAATTTCCACAAAGACGAACCCTAAAAATAGCTCTGAGCTGGCCACATCCCTGCCAGCCCTGCCGAAACAAGGGCTGCATGAGCAGGTGTCTACAGCCCTCCGTGCCCAGCGGGCTCGGGCAGTGCGGTCTGTGCCTCCCAGGCGCGGGGCGGGCAGGAACCAGGCCCCGGGCAAGGGGCACTGGTCAGGGCGGGCCCAGAGCCTTTGCCCAGCATGTATTTCTACGGGCCCCTGGGTGCCGGGCTCTTTGAGACACTGTGTGCCTGGTGGTGGCAGGAGGCCTTGGATAAGTAAGGCCCGATGACAGCACCTGCCGTGAAGACGGTGAGGGAGGCTGAGGGCAGAGGGTGACAGGTCGGGGTCACTGGGAAGGCAAGGCCTGGGGGGTCTGGAAGCCAGACAGACGCTGAGGGGCCGGGCTTCGGGGTGCAGTGCTGGGTGTGAGCTGGGGACAGGACCCAGAGCCGGGGCCCAGAACTATCCGAGAGGATTTGGGAAGGAGGTTCTTTGGAGGGAGAGCCTGCCCTCCCCTCCAACCCAGTGCGAGGGACGTTCATAGTTCCCCCAGACGTACGCTTCTTGGGTGAGGCCCCCGCGGCTGTGCCTGGGACTTTGGGGGCAGGAGCTACGGTGGGCAGAGGGAGAGAGGGCACACTCAACACCTCCTGTGGACCCACTGTAGCGGGGAGAGTTGGGAGGAGTGGGGGGCCTCTCAACAGAGGCTGACTGCTGGAACACTGATGGAGGGGGTGCCAGGTCCTCCAGCTGGAGGAGCGGTGGCTGGTCGTGAAGTCAGATGGGTCCTGCAGGAACCCACAGAGGAGCCTCGTGGGAGACGGGTCAGCAGTAAATTCCTGCCAGGCCTGGAGACATGGGATTATCTCTGGACAGCGAGCGGCGCCGTGCAGGGAAGAGCTCGCTGTACCCCCCTCCCCGCCGCCCCCCAGCTGCTTTGAGTGTGGGGAGGTCAGCCGCCCACAGCAGGCTGCGGAGGGAGGAACAATGCGTGGAGGGGCAAAGGGGGCCACGCCTTCCTCTCCCGTTGAGAGCGGCCAGCTGTGCCCGGCAGCCACAGAGAGTGGCTGTTCTCAGTGGGAAGCACGTCCAGCAGATTTATTGCCAGCTGGGACCAGACACTAAATTATGAATTGTGAATGTGTTTTCTACTTGACGTGACTGCAGAGCTTTGCGTTACCCAGAGTTATTAGAAAAGTCACGGGACTTGTCGAACCTTCTTCCCAGGGTGTGACTACGTTCAGAGGGACAGTAGGAGGTAAGTGTTGCTGGCTTATGATCGTATCCATGTGACTTTGCACATGTTCACTGTGCAGGTTTCACAAAGGTGTGAGGAAGGGGTGCTCAGGTACATAGGTGCAAAGCCTCTATTTTGACATTCGTGCCGACATGGTTTGCTCCCTGGTTGGATGTGATGTTTAATATCAAAGAAAGAGGAATCTGAGACAGCAGGACTCGAGCCACTGGGGCAGGTGGTGCCTGTTGCTGAGAAGGGAGAGCGGAGAGCGGGCATGATTCTCTGGAGATTCATGCAGCTTGCTGTGTGTGTCAGTGGTTTCTTCCTTTTATGGCCGAGCGGTCTTCCAGGTGCAGGTGGATGCAGGGTTTAGCATTCACCTGGTAAAGGACATCTGGGTTGTCTCCGGCTTGGGAGATTATGAATAGAGTTGCTCTGCACGTTTGTGCGGATGTAAGTCTTCATTCCTCTGGGTTAAATGCGCGAAGGTACAGCTTCTCGGTTGTACAGTAGTTGCATGCGTAGGTTTTAAAGAAGCCAGAGCCTTCCCAGAGGCCTGTGTTCTCGTACAGCCCCACCAGCAGTGGTGAACACGCTAGCTCTTCTTCGCCCTTGCGAAGAAGGTTTTGGTGTTTCTCACTTGAGCCATTCCGGGTGTCTGCAGAGATACATCGCTGTGGTTTGAGCTTGCACCTCCCAGTGGCTATGCGGTTAGGCACCCTTTCACACTTACTTGCCGTTTGTGTATCTTCTTCAGTGAGCTTCGTATCTTTCCCTCAGCTCCGGACTGTTCTTGGACGTAGAATCTGTATGCGTTCTAGACACTAGTTCTTTGTCAGGTATGTGGTTTGCAAGTACTTCCTCCTCATCAGCGGCCTTTTCATGGTCTTCACCTACTCTTTCACAGAACAAGCACTTTTAAATTTGATTGAGTCCAGTTTATCAATTTTTCCTTCTGTGGGCTGGGCTTCTGGTGTCAAATCTAAGAACTCTTTGCCTAATCCTACATCTTGAAGATTATCTCCTGTTTTTTTCTCCGAAAGCGTTATTATTTTACGTGTAAGTCTGTTACCCATCTTGAGTTAATTTTTGTGTGAAGTGTGACGTTTAGGTCAGGGTTCTCTCTCTCTCTCCCTCCCTTTTTCTCTCCCTCCGTCTTTCACTCTTTCTTTGGCCTTTGGACGTCCAGTTGCTCCAGCAGCACTTGCCGAAAGGGCTGTAGCTCCCCTGTTGAATTGCTTTGCACCTGTGCCAAAAACCAGTTGGGCATCTTTGTGTGGGTCTCTGTCTGTTCCGGTGACCTGTGTGTCTGTCCCCCTGCCACTACCACACAACCCTCATTAATGTAGCTGTGTCATAAGTGAGGTCGGCCGATTCCTCCCATTTCATTCAGTTTGGGAGAATTGGCATCTTTATGGTGTTGGGTCTACCAATCCATGAACATGGTGTATCTCTCCGTTTATGTAGATTGTCTTTGATTTCTTTAATCAGCACTTTACAGTTTCCAGCATACGAGCCCTGCATATGTTTTGTTAGATTGTAAATGGTATTGTATTTTTAATTTTGGTGTCTGTATTTGCTAATGTGTAGAAATGCAACTGACTTTTGTGTGTTGATCTTATATCCTATAACCTTGCTCAACTCACTTATTCATTATAGGAGACATTTTGGAGATTCCTTGGGATTTCCTGTGTAGACAAGCATGTCATCTGCAAACAGAAATCTCTTTGTCTTTGATCTATATGCCTTTTGCTTCCTGGTTTTTGCCTTATTTCACTGGCTGAAACTTCCAGCATCATGTTAATTAATTAAGAGTGGTGAGAGCAGACGTACTTTCCATGCTCCCAATCGTAGGAGAAACACATTCAGTTTTCACTATTAGAGTGTAATGTTAGCTGTCAGTTTTTTGTAGATGCTGCTTATCATGTTGAATCAGTTCCCCTATACCTACTTTTCTGAGACTTTTTATAGGTATTGGATTTTGTAGAATAATTTTTCTGCATTGATATGAGTTTTTTTGTCCTTTAACCTGTTAATATGGTGGGTTACACTGACTGGCTTGAATGTTGAACTAGCCTTGCCTTTCTGGAATAAACCGCACATCATCATGGTATACAATTCTTTTATATATTGCTTAATTCTGCTTTCTAATATTTTATCAGAGATTCCTGTGTCTATATTCATGAGGGCTTTTGAGCATAATTCTCTCTCTCTCTCTTTTTTTTTTGTGCTGTCTTTGGTTTTGTTATCAGGTTAATACAAGCTTTATAAAATGAATTGGGAAGTAGTTTTTCCTATTTTTCTAGAAAAGATTGTGTATAAACAGTGTTAATTTTTTTTAAATGTTTGGTAGAATTCTACAATCTAGGTCTAGAGATTACTTTTGTGGATTTTTTTTCCCAAATAACACTTTTATTGGAATATAATTCACATAACATGAAATTTACTACATTAAAGTGGTGAATGGTTCAGTGGTTTTTGTATGTTCACAGGGTTGTGCAACCAGGGTTTATTTCTACATTATCAATTCTATTTCACTGATCAATGTCTAAGCTTTTTTGGAGGGAGGTTTTAAAAATCACAGTTTCACTTTTCTTACTAAGTACTGGACTGTTTACCTGTTTCATATTGGGCGAGTCGTGGTAGTTTGTGTCTTTGGAGAAATTGATCCAATTGTCAAATGTATAGAGAGTTTTTAGTAATATCCCCTCGTTATCCTTTTGATGTTCGCTGGGCCTGTAGTGATGTCCCCTGTTTCATGACTGATTGGGCAGGGCCCATTGCATTATGGAGGGCAGTGTTTCACTTTATCAGTCAAAATGTTAATTTCATCCAAAATCACACTTGCAGAAACACCCAGAGTAATGTTTGACTAAGTATCTGGGCACCCTGTGTCCCAGTCCGGTTGACATAAGATTAACCATCACAGCATCCATCCGACTGTCTTTGTGAATTCAGTCTGTGTTCTCCCTGAACGCACACGTAACGAATGTGTCACCTGAACACTGGACATTCCTGGTCTTGTGTCATGGGACCTGGGTGCCATTGAAACGCCCTCTTCAGCTGGCTTGCTCTGAGCATTCTGCTGGGGGGCGGGGGTTGCTGCCTTGCTACTGCAGGGGGGCGTAGAAGTCCTGCTTCCCCATCAGGCCTCTGTTGACACACTGTGGGGGCTTTTCCTTACTGCTGCGTGGGGTGGTAGTTCTGGCTCCCGCTGTGCCTCTAGGATACTCCCGTGGCTGGGAGGGTTAGGAGCGTGGCCTTGTTCCTGCTGCCCACATGGTCTCTGCACACTGTGTGGGGTGGGCTGTGTGGCCCCATGCTTGCTGGGTGGTGGTGAAAGTCTGATTTCCCCAGGCCCCTCAGAGGGGAGGGGCTGGTGCGGCTCATTCCTGTCACGTGGGGTGGAAGTGCAGGCTGCCCTCGTGGCCCCCACTGACGCCACAGAGGTGGGGCCGGATGGTGGCCTCGCTAAGCACCTGTCGGGGGGGACGCCCCGCCTCCCTCTTGTCCTCTGCCCGCGCCGCGGAGTGGGGCTGTGGGAGGTTGGTTGCCTTGTTGCTGTCTTGGGAGGGTGGGCTTCTGGGCTCCTTCCTGGGTCTTTGCTGGCAGGGGTGGAGGTGGTACCACAGAGTTTTCTGCCGCGTTTGGCTGGAGTGGTGCAGTTATTGTCTGTCTTGCTCGGCCGCCCCTTCCTGGCCCTTGGTTAGAGGGGGAGAACTGCCCTTTGCTGGTGCATTTTTGTGTGTCTGCTGGCATTTTGGGTTGCAGGCTTTTCCAGCCCCAGGTCTGTGAAGTATGAGCAAAGACAAAACGAAAACCCAGGGAACTACGATGGGTCCAGAGGTCCCAGCTGGTTTGCTCTCCCTTCTCCACCTTTTGGAGTCTTCTGTGAAACATGCATTTATTTGCTCTAGACGTGACGTCCAGGGTATTGATTGTCCTCAGTGGGAGAAGCAGGGAACGGTCTGTCTGCTCCGTCTTCCCAGAAGTGCAAGTCCTTGTTTGTTTCGCTTTGTTTGTTTTTAAAGGTGACAGAGTGGTTTGGCTACTGACGGGGGCGCTGCATTAGAGGCGGAGTTGCAGCAGCGAACCCTCAAGTAGGTGAGGGTTGCTGAGACGGCAGCAGCAGCACCTCTCCTTTTCCCGGACAGAGGAGGCTTTGGAGGGTGGTCAGCATAGCCCATAGGTCAGCGTCAGAGTTGCATGTGGGTCTGGCAGAGGTGGGGTCAGGGAACATGGACAGCACTTAGAGTGAGGAGTCTGAATGTCTGCGCTGGGTCAAGGCCCAGGGGCCTTGGCGGCCGGCCTGGAACCAATGTCCAGGAATCGGAAGCCACAAGCGGCAAGCAGTTCAGGGGACCCAGGACCTCCGGGGACAGAGTCTGCAAACCCTGCCCGGCCCAGCAGACGCTGGAGGGCAGGAATCCCCACAGCAGTGCCTGGAGATCAGCCCCAGCCTCAGGCAGTGCCCGACTCTCCACCTGCCTCTGTCCTGAGCAGGGCCCCGGCCTCAGCTTGTGAGCTGCCTCTGGAAGGAGGAGGGAAGGGCCAGGTGGTCGCTCCCACGGTGCCCACCGTCTCGGCCCACTTCCAGAACTAGACTTGTGCCGGGGGAGAGGCTCTCCGCCCCTCTCAGCCAGGTCCACGGGGACTCCTAAGAACAAAACAATGGAAGTGAATTGGGCTCAGAGGGACTCACCCTTTTGTGGGCTGTGCTCTCAAAGTCTAAAGGTCTGGAGGAGACGGCCCCTTTGCGCTCGGGCCTCCGGAGCACCCTGTGGTGCTGGGCTCTGTCTTAGGCCCGGCAGGTGGCGACAGCCATTCCCGGGGGACTTGTGGGCCTGCTGCTGCTCTGGGGGAAACGTGGCACGGGACTCGCTGCCTCTGAGCTGCGGAAGCTGCCGGAGACCGAAGGCAGGCTTGGGCTAGGGTGGGTGGGCTTCACACAGGAGGGACGTCATTGGAGCCGCCTGGCAAGTCCAGCAGCCTGGGAAGTGGGGCAGGTGTCCCACGGGGGCCAGGCACGCAGCCCCCAGGGCACCCTGGGCTCCCTAGGACTCTGCCTTGTGTTTCCACGTGGCTGGGCAGCAGCCGGGGGTGCTCAGCTCCATGTCCCTTGGGGAGCCACAGTCCCAGAGAGAGCCGTGTGGGCCGGGGCAGGCAGGTCTGGGAGGGTCCTGCCTGTACCACCCCCGCTGCCCTGCCTGGACTCCCCCATGACTCCCCCGACTGGCCACTGCCAGGTGTCTGAGAAGGGGCTGGGCACTCGCGGCCGGGGCTGGGCCTGGCCCACCTGTCCTCACCTGCTCTTGCTTCCAGACCAACGACGCAGCCGGCAACACCTGGAACTGGCTTTACTTCATCCCCCTCATCATCATCGGCTCCTTCTTCATGCTCAACCTGGTGCTGGGCGTGCTCTCAGGGTAAGAGGCTGTGTGGGCTGTGTGCTGCCCTCCGTCTTCAGGCCAGGGGCACAGGTGATGGAGGGGGGCGGCACGTGAGGCTGGGGGAGGCGGGCCTGGCCTGGCCCGGTGGTCACTCGTGCCCTGCGTCCGGGGCGCTAGCCGGCCTTTCCTTTGTGCTGCCACTCTGCCCTCTCCCTCGCTGTCCCGGGCCTGGCCCCCTTGCCCCCGTGCCTCTAGCGCTTGGCCTTCACCCTGGCGCCTGGTGTCGGGGCCCGCTGTGGCACCGGGATTCACGGTGGGGTTTCTGAGCAGCTGAGGAGACCCGAGAGCCCTTCTGCTGCTGCACTGGAGAAGGGCTGGAGCGGCCCTGGGTCTGGCTGCGGCGACCACGCGCTCCGCCCAGCCCTGACTCTGGCTCACCCTCCTCTGGGCACGTCTCAGCTGACCTCCAGGAGAGGACAAGGGAGGGCCAGGGCCGGAGTCTCTCCTGGGGAAAGGCTTCCTGACCCTCACTGGGAGCGAGCTGTCGCACACCTGTGGGCGCACAGTGCCCCCCTGCCCTCCCTGGGCCCCTGCCCTCCCACAGGGCCGAGGAGGCTGTGCTGGGAAGGGGGTGGGGACGCCAGGCCTGCTTGCCTCCCCGCCCCGCTCGCTGTCAGATTCCCTGTGAGGCCGGAGGAGGATGTTTCCGCTCCTCCCTCCCCGAAGGTTCCCGCTCAGGCCCAGGGCTCCCGGAGTGGGCTGGTGGGGAGCCTGGTGGAGCCCAGGGCAGTTACCATATCGGCCTGGAAAGCAGCAGCCACAGAGGGGACAGTGGCTGGGGCCCCAGGGCTGTGTGCCCTGGCTCTGAAGCGAGTCCTTAGTCTCGGGCCTCTCCTGTAAGGGGTATGATTGCCACTAGCAGGTCTTCCCGAGGATGTCCACAGGGAGCAGGCGGGCCCACAGCCCGGGGACGCATGTAGAACCCTAGCTGGGGTGGGGCGGGTGGGGGTGTCGCACGGTCTGAGCTGGGATAGGGAAGCCGAGGGAGACTGGGGCCCAGAGAAGGCTCCTGCAGAAGGGGCATAGCAGCTGAGACCCAAAGGGGACCAGGAGTGAGCTTGGCGGAGGAGGGAGGAGGAGGGCCTTCCAAGTAGAGAATTGCTGGAGGGGAGGCCCAGGGGGTGAGCAGCCACAAGCTGTCGGGGGAGAGGGCGTGGGGCTGGTCGACAGCCAGGCTTGTGAGGAGTGTGGGCTGAGGACAATGCGGAGGGAAGGTGAGCGGGACACGGTGGGTCCTGCTCGTGGGCTGACTCTGGAGAACGTGAGAGAGGACGGGGGGGAGGGGCCCTGAACTCTGTTTCGCAGCCCTTCTCCCACCTGTGAGCACCCTGGCCTGGGGACAGGGTGGTACAGGATGATTTTCCTCATCAGTCTCGGCTGAGCCCTCCCTCCATATCCAGGTCCA
Source organism: Vicugna pacos (assembly GCF_048564905.1). NCBI lineage: Eukaryota > Metazoa > Chordata > Mammalia > Artiodactyla > Camelidae > Vicugna > Vicugna pacos. The sequence goes on from NC_132990.1 coordinate 80,209,398, forward strand.
GTCGAGGAACCCTGGGAGGTGGGAGATGGCGTGGGCCCCTCAGGCCAGCGGTCAGCACACAGCTGGTGGGTCCCAGGCTGGGGACGCTCCAAGGCAGCTGGTATTGGATGTGGCCACACAGCCTGGAGTGGGGAAAGCTCGCCCTGTGGGGCTTGGTCCAGCCACGGCCCTGCTACGTCTGCGTGAGCGCTGTGAGGTGGGGGGCCAGGCTGGAGCTGGTTCAGCCTCGTTCTTCACGCCCCAGGCTCTGACCTCCCAGCACCACAGAGGAGCAGAGTCAGGGGCTCCCTGTGGCCCCCCTGCCCAGGGAGAGCTGAGGCCTGGGGAGGGGAGCCCCACGGCCGGCCCCCATGTGAGAAGCGGCTGCCCGGCGGCCGGGCCTTGGTGGCTGCAGCGCCCTTCCGCTGAGGTTCTTAGACTGACTCTGCCAGTATTGTCCGCCCCTGCTGCCCAGGCCCTCCTACCCTCAGGCGTGGCCAAGGGGAGACCCCAAGGGACCCTGTGTTCTTGGAGATTCGGGGCTTGGGAGGGACGAGAGGTCTTGTCAGTGCCGGGGTTGCAGCAGCAGCTCAGGCCCTGGTGGACGCCGGTCGCAGGCCTGGGGTCTGTCCTGGTCAGAGCCAGGCTCTTCCTCTCACCGAGGCAGTGCAGCAGGAGTCAGGCTTGCCAGGCCCACTCCACCCAGCCCAGAATTGGCTTCTCCTGGAGGCTGGAAACAGGCGTAGCTTTTGCCGTGGGGGTGTGCCTGCCCGCCCTCTGGGGACCTGCATTGGGCCTGAGCTCGGGTGTTGGCGTGTGCGTGTGTGTGAACGGCTTCCTTCTGGCCTTGTGAGCCTGAACGCTTGGCTGGGAGGCTGGGGACGTGCTGCTGAGGGCTGAGGAGGGCAGAAGCTCTGTCTCCTGCTCCTCCGAGCCTCAAAGGTTTGACTCTAGAACGTTTTCCTATTGTCTCTGGCCTGCCCTGAGCCAGCCCTCTTCCCCTGTTCCTGTCTGTCCCTCCTCCCTCTATGGCTCTGGGTCTGAACCAGCAGAAGAGACAAAGTGGAAGTTCTCCTCTGGGGTTCTTGTCTCTGTAGCATCTCTGCTCAGAGGACAGGCCTGGCACTTGGAGGGTGCATGCCAGGCCCGCTCTAGGCAGAGGGGTGCGGGCTTGTCCTGGCCTCTGGAGCCCGTCTCTGGGCACTGAGGTGCACCAGGGCCTGAGCATGCAGGGGTCTGAGGCGGGAGGGTTCGCCTGGGCCCCTGAAGTGGTCAGGTGGGAAGAGGCCAGGGGGCAGGGGGAGCCACCTGGAGAGGCTGCCCGTGGCCTGCACGTCCTGTCCCAGCCTGGACAGTTTCCTGATTCCCCCGCCTCTGGGCCACACGCTGCCCCTGACCTGCTTCCTGTTCTGGCCCTGCATGTCACAGAGAGTTCGCCAAGGAGCGGGAGCGGGTGGAGAACCGCCGGGCCTTCCTGAAGCTTCGCCGGCAGCAGCAGATTGAACGGGAGCTGAACGGGTACCTGGAGTGGATCTTCAAGGCTGGTGAGGGCAGGGCCTGCGCAGCTCCTGGCTGGTCCTCTGCTGGTTCCTTCTCCCCAGGTTCCCTCTGGCTGCCAGCTGGGGTCCCCTGGCCCTGGGTGGCTGAGACCATCTCGGGGACAGAGCTGAGAGGTTCTGAGAAGGCTTCGTGGTGAAGAGGGGTCCTGCGTGGCTGAGCCAGGGGCCTGGCCCCAGACGGCCCAGCCTGGAGCTTGTTTCTACCGGAGCCCCTTCTGCGCCCCTGCCTTCCCTCCTGCAGCCCAGGCAGCGCCCTTTCCTCCGTGTGGAGCACCCGCTCCTGGGGCCTTCCCAGTGCTGAGCTCACCTGTGGGAGGGCTGGTCTCGGGAGGGTGTCTGGGAGGGGGAGCCAGCCGGGCCCTCTTCACAGGGCACCGTCTGCGGGACGCGTGGGGGTCAGTCTTGGTGGGGAAGGCTCGGCCGAGGGCCCCACTGGCTGCTGGAAGGCTGAGGGCTGAGGAGCCAGGCCTTGCAGGCAGAGGTGGCCTCCATCTGCCCGGTTCCTGGGGGTGCGTCCTGGCCAGGGGAGGGGACAGGAAGGCTCTGGCCTGAGGGTGTGTCTCACTCACAGAGGAAGTCATGCTGGCCGAGGAGGACAAGAACGCAGAGGAGAAGTCCCCGCTGGACGGTAGGTGACCGCTCTCAGCACTCGCCCAGCGCGCTTTCTTGGCCCAGGAGGCAGCGACGCGGGTGCACGTCTGCTCTGCCAGGCACGCGCGCACCCTTCACGTTAACACGGTCCTGGGCAGAGGTCGTTCTGGCTGCAGGCCCTGTAGTGGCAGCTGCACACCCTGGGGGAGCTGTGTGCCGTGGCCCAGAGTGGGTTCTGGTGGCAGTGGGCTTGGCGCGGGCGTCAGAGGAGCTGTGTGGTGCACACGGCGGCTGCCTGTGCCTGTGTGTGCTTTCGCGTGAGGATGTGGCAGTGAGATAGAGTCCTGGTCCTCGGCCCCGCTCAGCACGTTCCTCATGCTCAGGAGCCAGACGGGGCTGTTGGCTGCTGTACTGATGAGAGCACTTCTGGAAGCTTTAGAACTGCCGGTTTAAACCAAGCTGTACCGGCCCCGGGGCTCAGGGTGGCGCTGCCCCGGAGTGCTGTGGGAACGAGGCCGACATAACCTTGGTCAGCGGCTCCGGCCACCAGCATAGCCCAGGGCAGGGAGGCTGCTCTTTCTCCACACCCACTGCTCAGGACAGGGCCAGGCAGCGTGGCCATGCCCGCTGTGGTGGGCTGGGCGGGGTCAGGCCTGCTTGGGTCCCTCTGCAGCCTTCACCTGATCTCTCTGGTCTCACCTGGCCTTAGAGTGTGGACATGTCCTGGTCTCGGTGGCAGCCAGGCCTTCCCCACTGATGCCCCCACCCTCGAAGTCCCTCCCTTGTCCCTTTTGCTCTGAGGACCAAGAGGGACCCGTGGGAGCCCCCCTGCCCACTCCAGCATCGGCTCCGGGGTAGGAGATGGGCGACCAGGAAAGGCTGTCCCCTGGGTGGGGGATGGTGTCATGTACCGGCCCTGAGGCAGGCCAGCTGGGGACTCGAGCTCATGCCCACACCTCTTTGTTTAAAGCAGTGCTGAAGAGGGCGGCCACCAAGAAGAGCCGAAACGACCTGATCCACGCGGAGGAGGGGGAGGACCGGTTTGCAGACCTCTGTGCTGCAGGTGAGTCTCCCGGGTCCTCCTGGCTCTGCGGGGCCTGCGACTGTGTGTACAGTGTGCACCCTGCTCCCTCCTGTCACCAGACTTCCCAGCCCCTGGGGCCACCCTCCCCTGCGTCCCCACTGCCCACCCCAAGTGCCGCTCCCTCCGTGTGCAGGTGTCTTTCTGGGGCTGGCCCTGGCGGGGGGGGGGGCTGTGTGTACAGCCCCTGCAAGTCCCCTCCTGCTCGTTCGTGTCATACGCTTTGCTGGCTGCTCTTGGCTCTGTGGTCCCCCGACGTGGGTGTGGAGCCCCCAGGCACGTCCCAAGGCCGAGGGCCGTGTGTGTCACTGATGGTAGGGGCTGCCACCTCGCTTCTAAGCCCCGTGTGCCGTCCACGTTCCCGGGACCTGCCGCCTCCGAGGGCTTGGCTTCCTCTCCGACTTGTCAGATGGTGCAAGGGAAACCCGGGTCTTGTATCAGGCAGAGCCTTTTCGGTTGCCTTCCTCTCAGCCTGGTACCAAGAGTCTAGAACCAGAAGTTCCCAGGCCTTTCCCCGCCCAATGCCCTGTCATTGTGGCTCCGCGGCAAAAGGGACCTGGTGTGGGAGGGGCCGGCCCTGGGCAGTGACAGCGTTCACCACCGGTGCCAGTCAGGGCCAGCCAGGACCCCCTTGTCCCCCCGCCACGTGGGAGCGGGCTTGAGTCGGAAGAGCTCCTTCCCGTTACATTGTTAGTTCACAAGACAGAGCTCTCGAATGACAGCATCTGAGTGTTTACTTGTCTGTTTATCTATTTATTTATGCCTTCCCTCTGTGTCCCCAGTAAACCCACGTTAGTAGCTTGGGGTTTGTCCTCGTTTCCAGACATTCATCTCAGATACCACTCCTGCACGCACGTGTTCCAGACATGCTGTGGGGTCTGGGGTCTTTTCACGTTGCAGAGGTAATTTCATGCGAATTTTTCTCATCAGTGCCTTTGCAACCCCCTCTCATCAATTAGTCTGGTTCGAATTCGCTCTCGTAAGTGGCTGTGTGGCGTCTGTTGTCTGGGCTCACCGTCCTGTGTTCCGCTGCTCCTGTGCGCGGCCATGCGCCCACCCTCGGGCTGTTGCTGCCCCCCAAGTCCTCCACCACCGGTCCTCCCTCACCAGTGCTTTGTCTCTGTGAGAGGGCTCCAGGGAGCAGGGCTGCTGAGGGAGCGGTGTCTGCAGCTGTCAGGGATGCGCAGGGAGGCTGTGAGGTCACGCTCCCCAGCAGCACGGGAGACGTCTGCCTGTGTCCTGTAGATGGTGCGGCTGCTTTTGACTTTTGCCGGTTTGAGGGCAATTTGATGCTTTTAAAGTGATATTTTGTGGGGACTATAATTCTCATTTCACTCACTGCTAGTGATTTTGAGCCCCATTTTTTCTTTTTTATGGAGGCACTGGGGATTGAACCCAGGACCTCATGCATGTGAAGCATGTGCTCTACCACTGAGCTACACCCTCCCAACTCTCTTTTAATTTTTAAAAAATTAATTAATTTTTATTGACGTATAGTCAGTTTACAATGTTGCATCAATTTCAGGTGCACAGCATAATGTTTTAGTCACACATATACATATGTATATTCTTTTCCATATTCTTTTTCATTTTCATTATAGGTTATTACAGGATGTTGAATAGAGTTCCCTGTGCTGTACAGTAGGACCTTGTTGTTTATCTATTTTATATATAGTAGTTAGTATCTGCAAATCTCAAACTCCTAATTTATCCCTTTCCACCCTCTTTCCTCCCTGGTAACCATAAGTCTGTTTTCTATGTCTGTGAGTCTGTTTCTGTTTTGTAGATAAGTTCATTTGTGTCTTTTTTTTTTTTTTAGATTTCAGATATAAGTGACATTATATGGTATTTTTCTTTCTCTTTCTGGCTTACTTCAGTTAGAATGATGATCTCCAGGTCCATCCATGTTGCTGCAAATGGCACGATTTTATTCTTTTTTATGGCTGAGTAGTATTCCATTGTATAAATATACCACAGCTTCTCGATCCAATAATCTGTTGATGGGCATTTGGGTTGTTTCCATGTCTTGGCTGTTGTAAACAGTGCTGCTGTGAACATTGTGGTGCATGTCCGAACCTCTTTTTAAATGTTTGTTTCTCATTCGAATCTGGGTTTTGGTGACTCTTCATATATGCTGCACATTTTTCTATTAGGTTGTTTGTGTTTGTTAATGAGAGACCAGTGTATGTTGTGGATCTGAATTTTGTTAAATTAAAAAAAACTACCATGTGTGTTATATTTAAATAGCTCCCTCTATTCCTATTTTACCTAGAGTTTTATTCTGATTTTTTAAGTGAATTGGAGAGTTATAAAAAACTTTTTCTGTAGCTTGGAATAACTTAAATAACATGTAAATTACTTGTTCTTTAATGCTGAGAGAATCGCGTACCTAGCTAGTTAAGAAACAAAAAGAACTTGGACCAGTTTTATAAATTATACTTTGTTAGGAGACCTCACGTTTGCTGCCTTTTCACACTTGTTTCTGTATAGCAGAGTGCAGGGTTCTCTTGTAGTTCTTTTGATGGCTCCTGTCTGCAGTCACTTGCCTGTCCATTCACTCAGCACATGTTTACTAAGTGCCCGGATGTGCTGGGAAGTGCCCGGGGCCGTGGGCTGTAGCCCTGAGCCAGGCGCAAGCCCTGCGTCTTCTGGAGTTTCTGTTCCAGTGCTGTGTGTGTAAACAGAAAAGAGCCGAGTAGGAGGGGGCTTGGAGGGCCTGGAGGTGCTGGGATTTTAAATAGGATGGCCTTTGAGTGAGGAGCTGAGGAGGGAGCTAGCTGGTCAGCCCAAGTGACACTGGAGACAGTGTCTGGCATCAGGGTGGGAGGCCATGAGCTGGAGTGGGTGGGGCAGGGGGCAGGAGAGGAAAGGGGAGGAAAGGGGAGGGTCCCACGGTCCGGCACGGACCCTGGCAGCCGTGTGGCCTGCGGGGGAGGTGTCATTCTGCATGTGGCGCAAAGCAGGACCAGGTTAGAGGCTGTCGTGTGGATCCGGTGGCCGGTGGCTGGATTTGAGGGAGCAGCTAGGGGTTGGGGCTGGGTTCCAGGTGTGTTTTGAGGACCAGCCCATGGGGTTTGCTGATCAATTGTTCACATGGGTGGAAGAGGGAGACCCCACGAGTGGGAAGCAGCCGGAGTAGCCCTGCCTGAGGGGCAGTGGGGGAGTCCGGCTCAGACTGGGAGGCGTGTGTGTGGGAGTCAGTGGGGCTGCCAGGCGGCACCTGTGTGCTGCGCTCTGGCGCTCAGAGCTCTGAGGCTGACTGGGCTGTGCTGACTTCGGTTTCACTCTGTGCCGGCTGTTAGCACGGTGACCTCTGTTTTCTCTCTGTTTTCTGAATTAGGATGGCGTGAGGTTAGTATGTGCTAGTGATCGTTGATAATGACCAGATTTCGTTTTCCTTCTATTTTTTGTTTTTAATTTTATTCTTTTCATTTTTCATTTTTATTAGGTTTATCTTCCTACATTATGTTTATTTATTTTATTATCACTTTTCTAACTTAGAATGTGTCACCTGTGCTTTTCCCCTCCTTCTCTAACAGGGAAGCAGGCAGGCTGCGTCCTTGCCTCTGCCCGCAGCTGCACCTGGGGTGTGCGCTGTGCTGCTGCTCAGATGGCGGCTTCTTTACTTTCCCGAGTCAGACGTGGTCTAGGAGCGTGCCTCTTAATTTACAGGTAGTAAGGCAGATCAGCCACCTTTTCATTGTGGCTAATTTTGTCAGATAACGACTGGTAAATGTGGCCAGCACATCTCTGTGTTTAAACTTTCTAAGCTCCACGTTCATGACTGACTTTAGTCTCGCTGACAGAAGCGCAGCAGGGTGCGCCTGGCTCTGACAGCCACCAGGCTTGCTGAGTCTCCCAAGGGCAGGGTGTGCGCCGTGGTCTCTGTGTTTTTACCGCTAGACCCGTGCAGGTCTGAGAGGGCCCGTTACACACCCCTCCTCATCTCCGTGTTTGTCAAGTTTCCCTTGGATTTCCTTTTTCCCTTGAAAGCCTGTGTGTGTGTGATAAGAACACACGACGAGGTCTGTGGACTCAGGTGTGCAGCGTCGGTAGCTTACTGCCGGCCCGGGCGCAGTGCACTGCGGCAGGTTTAGCGCTGACCCATCTTACTGGGCTGACGCCTTGCTCCCGTTCACCAGCAGCACGTGAGTCAGTCCCCCCCAGCCCCAGGTCGTCAGCGTCCAGTCTTTGCTTTTATGAATTTCACTGTTTTAGACGCCCCACGTGAGTGTAATTAGTCACTAAGCATTTGTGTTTCTGAGTGTAGCTTGTCTCACTGAGCGTGGTGTCCTCAGGGCCCACCCAGGCTGTGGCAGAGTGCAGCTTCCTTTTTTAAGGCTGAGCAGTATTCCAGTACATGTACAGACCACGTTCGTTTATCTGCTCAGCTGCCGACAGACACTGCTTATCTGTTGTGAGTAGTGCTGCAACGAACGTGGTCGAGATCCAGATTTCAGTTCTTTTGTGTGGACGGATGGATAGGTTAGGTGTCCCCAGAAATGGGAGAGCTGGATCATGTGGTGCTTTTATTGTTACACGTTTTTGAGGAACCTCCATACTGTTTTCCCGAGGAGCTGCACCGGTTCACGCTCCGCCTGCCGTGCAGAGGGCTCCAGTTTCTCCACATCCTCAGCAGCACTGGCTGTTTTTTTTGGAAATAGCCATCCCGACAGGTGTGAGGTGATAGGTCACTGCGGTTTTGAGCTGCACGTCCCTGATGCGTCCTCTTGTGTTTCCGGTGGCTTTTGTTTTTGTGTTTAGCCAGTACGTGCTTTGGTAAAGAGGAGTTTGTGACCGTTGCGGCTTCTTTGTAAATTACGCTTTTGGTTGTCACACGTGCCGTCTTTATCTGTTTAGCTCCTCTGCTGACGGGTTTGCTGCCTGTCATGAAATGCCACGACTTAGACTTCTTTTTACTACCTTGGTGTTTGGGTTTTAGCACAAGCTACCGTAACTCGCCTGGCATCTTTGCTTTCCCGTTCATTTTTAACTCTTGATCATTTCAAGTGTCCATCTTGTAAACGATATTTAGCTGGGTCTTGCTTTCTTTTAACCTAGTCTTGGGCCCCTGCTCCCAGCAGGAACGTCCAGGCTGCTCTGTTCGAGTGCTGGCTGGCGCCCAGCCGGCCTCCTTCCCCGCTGCTGCGTGTAGATCGCTGCGGTTTCAGGGTGTCTCCGCTCTCCGCCCGCAGCTTTGTGCTTCCAGCGAGCTGCTGCTTCTCAGGCTCCCCCGTGTGAGTTTCTGATCCTCCCTCTGCTGTCCCACGGATGGTTCCCTTCCTGCCTTCTCCCACAATCGCAGACATTGTTTACGGTCTTAGTGTTTGTCTACCATCTTTACCACCAAGATGCATTATGTCCATAACAAAATCGCTGCATTTCCCATTTCCCTGCCCAACCCCCAACCCAATCGGATGCGACCTTTGCAGAGTTTCCCCTCGCCCCTCCTGGTCTGAGACTGTTCGGGGCTTTTAGTTTTAGGCTACTTGCCCCGGGGCCCAAGAAACCTGACTTGGCACTTTCCTGGGGCCCACCCTTCCTGCTCGGTGGCTCTGTGTCCTCTCCTCTGGTCGCTGCTCACCGCGGGGCGGTCCTGCTGTGTCAGTTGGCAGCTTCCCCTGCCTCTGCTCGCACTCAGGTGCCCTCCTGCCTCTCGCTGACCAGGGCGCTCAGCTGCCCTGCCCGCTTCTCTGGTTCTGTGTTCGCCCCTGTCCTGGCCTCTCGTTTCCTGGCCGCCGTTGGCTTCTCTTCCGCGTCACTAACCCCCCTTGCTGGGGTCTGGAAACCGGTGCGCCTGTCGGCCTGCAGGCTCAGGTCTTTCTTCAGGGGAAGATGGTTTCCTCCATTTGTGTAGTTATTTCATCCCCTTTCCTGTTCCTTTTGCTCCTGGAATTCTGTAACTTCATGTTGTCTCTCCCTTTGCTCCTTTAAGTCAGAGCCGGGAGCTGGTGGGCTTCAAGGGCCACGTGGGGGATGTGGTTTGGTGAACACGGATGGCTGTGGGTGCCGCTGTGTGGTGCGTCTGACGAGTGAGGATGTATGTGGTGTCTGCCCGAGGGCTAGTGGGCGGTGCGGGGTGGCAGTGAAAGGACGTACAGCACCTCTCGAAGCCTCGCTCGCAGGGAGCCGGGCCGCCTGGCCTCCTGGGGCGCATGCAGGGGGTCCCCGTGGAAGACGCTTGTCCCCCTGGCCGTGTCGCAGGGAGCCGGGCCGCCTGGCCTCCTGGGGCGCATGCAGGGGGTCCCCGTGGAAGACGCTTGTCCCCCTGGCCGTGTGTGTGCACAGTGCAGTTTGCTTGAGTCAAGTGTTCCCTTGCCCCTCCTCTTGAGGGTGGCCCTGTGTGTGTTTACAGGTGTGCACCCGTGTGCATCTGTGATGTGTCCTCAAGGGCAGGTGTGGCCAGGGTCTGGATGTGCCAGGCAGCGTGTGTGTGACTCTTTCTGACTGACTGAGTGGGTGGGTGTGTCTGGGGTGGGGGTCACTGCACAGGCCTGTGTGTTGGTTCTGCTGTGTGGGTCTCTCTGTCCTGGCACCTGTCTTCCCTCTGTGCCCCACTGCTGCCTTTGAGGAGGGGGCAGCGTGTCCCCTCCACTGGCAACGGGCAGCTCTCAGCAAGGCTGGCTGAGAGGTCCTGCTGAACGAGCCTGCCCTGAGCAGCTGGCTCTGGTGTCTGCTCGGGGACTGGGGGGCTGTGTTCTGGCTCTGCCAGGGGAGCTGTGAGGGGCCCATGGTGTGGGTGGGGTGGCATCTAGAGTGCCAGGAAGTGGCCGGTGGGGCCCTGCAAGGCCCTGGTGGGGCTGATTGAAGGGTGCTCTCCCGGGGCCCGCCTGCTGTGTCTGTGACAGTGCCTCCTGCCTGCTGCAGCTGCTTAGCTTGTAGGCAGTTCACTCCAGAAGCCTCTGCCGTCTTCGCTTAGCGAATCTGAGAACACATTTGCTCTGATAGCACTGGTCTGACAACACTGAAGACGCTGTCAGTGCCATCGCGGGTCTGGGTGCGCACGTGCACACACGCCGGTGCAGCACACCTGCCATCACGTATGTAACATGCGCCCACACCTCCCCAGGCCTGTTGGCCAGGCCAGGTGTTCAGAGCAGACTGGGTTTGAACACACACATGCACTCAAGACCTCCAGGCGCTCGCGGTGACTGCTTGCTTGATCGTCAGGTGGCGCCAGGGGTTTGTTGGTAGCTGGTGGCCCTGTCCCCCTAGAGCTTGGTCTGACCCGGGGGTTGGGCACAGACCAGGCCAACAGGCCAATTCAGAGCAGCTGGCATGAGGTTATGATTGTTGTCTGGGGGCTGAGGACCCGGTTTAGTTGGAGTATCTGGAGCAGGGCAGCGTGGGAGCCCGGGTGGGGCAGAGGTGCTGAGAGCAGAATGGGAGAGGCAGTTGGGTTTGGCTGGTGAGTTGGGGAGGAGCTTCTTCCTTGGCAAACTTTCCAGAGACTGAATATTTGGGGCTTTGTGGACCACTTTAGCTCTGCTGCTGGACCAGATGCAAACGAAAGAGCTTGGCTGTGGCCCAGTAGATCTACTGAGAAGGCAGTGGCTAGTGGCTACCGCTGAGCTAAAGAGGGACAGAGGCCAGGGGGTTCTGAGGACCAGAGAGCGGCTCCAATCCAGGTCTTCCTGCCAGAGCCCAGCAACCATGGAGGCCACCAAGACTCCCGTTCCCTCGTTTGTGAAAGCGGGGGGGTGGGTGCAGGGGTCATTAGCACAGTGTCAGTAGCAGGTCTGACGCACGTGGGGCCTGGGACGGAAACTAGCGCCTCGAGCTGGGCCCGGGCTGCGGGCACGTGCCCTCGAGGGTGTTTCTATGGGGGGCAGTGCATGGGGGGGGGAAGCGTGTCCACGGGGGCACGGATGGGTGCAGGGCGCGTGTGCCTGGCCCCCCGTGCCCTCAGAGAGCCCCCTGTCCCCCCAGGGCCCCCCTTCGCCCGCGCCGGCCTCAAGAGCGGGAAGACGGACGGCTCGTCGTATCTCCGCAGGAAGGAGAAGATGTGCCGGTTCTTCATCCGGCGCATGGTGAAGGCACAGAGCTTCTACTGGGCGGTGCTGTGCGTGGTGGCCCTGAACACGCTGTGCGTGGCCATGGTGCACTACAACCAGCCCCAGCGGCTCACCACGGCGCTGTGTACGTAGCCGGGCCCGGGCCTCCCCCGCCTCCTCCCGAGCCACTTCTGGTCTGCAGCTGGCCTTTGCTTAACGCCCAGTTCAGGGTCCCTGCACTGACCGCAGCATCCCGGGGGCCTCTGCAGGGGGCCTGCTGTTCCCCGGGCCCGAGCGCCCCGACCCAGGGCTGCCCCGGCCCTGTGAACTGGGATAGCCCGCTGATCTGGCCAGACCCTGTCCCCAGTGTAGTGGGAAATGAGTGAGGGGTCTGGGCGCCAGGGAAGGATGTTTGTGGGATGATGCGTCCTCCCTCAAGAAGGCTTCAGATCCGGGGACCGAGGGACCTAGCTCCTCGTTTCTGTCTTCCCTGGATTCCTTGGGAGAGAGAGTCCTGGCTCCCAGGGCTCCCCTGTTTCACTTTTCTTTGTGGTTGGTTGAACCTGCGCTGTCCTGCTCTGTCTTCTCTGTGGTTTCCTGGAAGTTCCTGAGTTTGCTGGCATCAGCTGGGGAAAGCGGCTGGAGGGAGAGGGGGCCTGTGCTGGGTCTGGACACTTCTGCCCAGGGCCCGGGCTCTGTCCTCGACAGCTGGCTGGAGTGAGGCAGGCTGGTCCGGGAGGTGGTGAGGCCTTGCAGGAGGCAGAGGAGTGCTCCCCTTCAGGGCCATCCTCGTCGGAGCTCGCCGTGGGCCTCGGCCTGAGGCTGGCCGCCCCTTGGAGAGTGGGTTCTTTGCACCTCGGCTCCTGTCCCTCAGGTGCACTGGGGACCCCAGAGACCGAGGCTCGAGCTGCAGAGGGAGGGAGGGAGGGTCCTCCCGTGAACCCCCAGGCCTCATGAGAGGGCCCTGGCCACCCTCTGCGCTGTCTCTCTGTCCCACAGTGTGTGTGTCACAGCACAGGCACTGCTGGACCTACCCGCTCTGCTCCCCGCAGCCTGTGGGCTCCTGGAGAGAGGGGTCTGTCCCCCATGCCGGCTCAGAGCACACCAGGGCCTGCTGGTTGGGTGACAGATTTAGGGCTGCATGGACCAACACCCTTTCTCGGCCCCCAGGCCGAGTGGTGAAGCTGAGGGCCTCCTCCTCAGGAGAGCGGAAAGGCCAGTGGGGCGCTGGGAGCTCTGGTCCTGGAGCCCCCTTCCCGACGGCGTCCCCTGTGGCAGTTCGTGTGCTTGTGCCTGCAAACACTCCCACTTCGGTCTTCTGGGGAGCAGGGTGGGCATCTGGGCTGGACGGCTGGAGGTCGCAGCTCTGTGGCCTCTGCTCCCAGGACCCGAGCTCCTTTCATGGTGCCCCTGAGGTGCAGGGCAGGTGCCTCTGTGCCCTCATGTGGAGGGGCTGTGGGGCTGAGTGTTCCGAGCGGGACTCAGGACACAGCTGTCCCACCGCCCCTCACAGCTGCCGTCACCGTCTCCAGGCCCAGGTGCCAGGCGCCCAGGCGGTGTCAGGCGGGGGTCAGCGGGCGTCCGTGCCTCTGGCGTTGCGCTCTCAGCTTCTCCAGGACAGGTGCTTTGCCTCCTCACTGCTCATTCTGTGCATGGTTTGGGAGCCCTGGTGTTTTTCTGACTAGCTCCGGAGGCCAGGCCTTCTGGGGTGAGCTGCTCCTGGGAGGTGGTTGCCATGTACTCATGCCACAGGAGGAGGATCCCCACCTGAGGCCTTGGGCCACACAGGCCATCACGTGTGGGTCTGGGGGACCTGGTGCCCAGCGGGCAGTGGGACTGCTGCCTCTGCCCAGCCAGGGTGTCGGCTGCTGCAGATACACCCTGCTGAGGCGGCTACATGTGTGCAGAGCTTGGAGGAGAACAGGTTTCAGGGCACGGAGTGACAGCAGGAGACGTGTCCCTGCCTCCCTCCTCTGCTTTATCAGGAGATGCTTGCGCTCCAGTCTCCCAACCAGTCTGGAAGCCAGAGGCTCTGGCCTGGGACTGGACTGTCAGAAGCCTGCGTTCGCCCCTCAGTCCCGGGCCCCCTGCGGCAGGCTCTGCCCTTGGTTCTGAGCTGCTTCCAGCCTCTGCGTCGCTGGGGACAGAGGGCTCAGCGTCCAGAGTGATGGGTGGGTCCCAGCTTGGGAGGAGGATCAGACGCTGATCTTCTTCTGAAGCCTGGAATTCCTGGCTTGGCCAGACAGCGGCTGAGCCCGGCTGTGTCTCCTGCGCTCCGTGGCCTCGAACAGCTTCGGGACTGACTGCTGCTTCTTGCTCTGACTCTGCCTTCTGCTCAGGCTGGGTTAGGGACAGTGTCTGTGTGCTCTGAGCACAGCCCTTAGCTCCAGGGTGGCCTCCCTTCAGTCCCGAGGCTCCTGAAGGTTAGCACCACCCGGGGCAGGGCCCCTGGGCTGAGGCGGGCGCTGCTCACCACGGCTGCCTGCTGGGGTCCAGCCTGAGGAAGAGGAAGGCAGCCACTGGAGTCCCTGTGTGACTCACAGACAGCGTGGGGGCGGCTTCCCCAAGGCCTCCGGCAAGCGTACTGCGGGGGCCTGGGGACGGAGGCTTGCATCTGGCAGGGTGAGCCCGTGGACAGCTAGAACCGAACATGCTGGGAGTCCAGAGAAGGACCAGGGAGGCCTCCTGAGAGACGCGGCGTTGAGGCCAGCAGTCCTCAGGGAGAGGCGGGAGGTCCCTCGGGTCCTCGTGGAGAGATGGGGGTTCTGGCCGGGGAGCTGACATTCTCCGCCTGCAGTCAGCGCGTGGAGCGGGGAGTGAAGGCGGATGGCCAGGTCCCAGGCTGTCCAGCGTCTCCACGGGGCTGGGGCGCCCCCTGCCTGACCCTTAGGTCCTCCTCTGGGGGACAGGGGCCCTTGACCCCAGAGCTCCCCCCAGGGTCACTCCTGGGAGCCTGTGTGCGTGTCCCACAGGCACGGGGCGCTCAGTACCTTTCAGCTGGGAGGGAGCACCTCCCTGCATCATTCCACTCTGTTCGTTATTCTGTCCTGGGCAGAGATTAGGGCGAAGGGCCACAGACCGGGCCTGGAAGGCTCAACCCCCGGCCCGCCCGGGGTCTGGCGCCCTCCAGGCTGGGCTGGAGCCAGGTCGGAGGGGCTGCGAGCTAACGCCCTCTTCTCCGGCTTCTCCTAGACTTTGCAGAGTTTGTTTTCCTGGGTCTCTTCCTCACAGAGATGTCCCTGAAGGTGTACGGCCTGGGGCCCAGGAGCTACTTCCGGTCCTCCTTCAACTGCTTCGACTTCGGGGTGAGTGGGACGTCTGGTCGGGATGCCGGCTGTGCACTCGAGAGGGCGTGCGCCCCTCCCGCGTTGCCGGGCCCGGTGTGGGCGGGGGTCTGCGGCGCAGAGCCCAGGCGTCGGGGGGCCTGTGAGCCTGCCTGGGCCAGAGGGGCCGTCTGAGGCGGGGAGGCTCGTCCTGCTGGGGTGCCAGCTGTGACTCCCTCCCTCTCTCCCCTGCCCTTGTTACGGAGTCTCAAGACCAGCTCAAGGCTCCGCGGCCTCCCCTGGGCCTGGCGTACAAGCTTCTTTCAGATACTCTGCCAGGGCTCAAGGGAGCTGTGGTCCTGATGCCTCAGCGTCTGTGGGTCCGGCCCTGGGCATGTGCACCAGTGTCAGGGGAGGACTGACAGGCCGTGGTGGCCCAGCCCTTCTTGTGAGGCTGGGGGCAGCAGTGAGCCTGGGTCTCTTCCCCAGCCTCTGCCGGTGAGGGAAGCCTGGAGGGCAGGTGTTTCTGAGGCTCACTGCAAAAGGGCAGGGGGAGGGGCAACACAGAGACCACTGCCCTGGGCCCAGCAGATCACACAGGACGCCTCCCTGGTGCCGAGCCCAGAGCCCAGGGGTGGAGTGCTGTTGGCGGCCGCCCAGAGCTGAGTTCTGACCCGGCGGAGGCTCTGACTGAGAAGTGGACGTGCTGCAGTCCAAGGGAGGCCTTGCAGAGCCCCCAGTAGCCAGGGAGGGCGCCCGGACCTAGGTCAGAGGAGAGCGTTCCTCTCGTCAGCGCTGCAGCACAGCTGGCAGACTGCGTCAGATCTTCACGACGACTCACTTCATAGATGAACAGCTAGAGACGCTGTGTGACGGGCCCAAGCTGCCCAGCTAGTTAGTGTGCCGGGGGTCGGTGCTGAGCCCAGGGTTCCCCCGCACACGCCACGCTGCTTGATGTCTCTGGGGAAGGAAGGCGATGGGGCCCAGGGTGCGCCCTGAGAGCTGTGGACACCTGCTGCTTTGACAGACGGTCGAGGGGAAACCAGCTCTTCTGATTCTCTGCCCTCCTGGTTCCAAAGAAAGCTTCAGTGCACGTGGGCAGAGGAGACCCGGAGAGGGAGGGAGATTTCAGGGAGACGCCCATCTGGGAACTTCCAGAGCCCCGCACGCAGGAGTAGTTTGCACATAAGCTAACAGAGGAACCTGGGGTCTCTCGTGGGTCACAGTCCAGCTGGCGCTGGGTGTACAGTCCTCCCGAGGCTTGGCTAGAGCAGGAGCGTGCATTCAGGCTTGTTGCACGGCTGTGGCCAGGCTGGGCTCAGCAGATCTGCTCTGTGCCCTCTCATGGGTGTGGCTGGCCTCGCTTCCCAGTCACATGGGCCTCGCCACGTGTCTCACGGCACGGCAGCTCGTGACGCAAGAGAGACTCGAAGGTCCCCAGGACAGAGGCCGCAGGAGCCCAGTCTCAGGAAAGGGACGCCGTCACCCGGCTGTTGTGTTTGCCAGGAGGCAGTCACTGGGCCAGCCCACTTTTAATGGGGGAGAGTGTGATACAGGGACGTGGCACCAGGATCGCTGGGGGCTGTCCTGGAGGCTGCCTTCTGGGCCCGTGATTCGCCCCCACCCCAGTGTAGAATGTACTCCCCTCTCTCCCGCCTCCCCAGAGTCTCGTCCTGTTACTGCGGCAGAGCCGCGTCGCCCGCAGCACACCCAGCCTGGTGGAGGCTCCTGCAGCTTCTCTCAGCCTGTAGACCATGAAACTAAAGGGACAAGCTGTCTACCCCGCACCCAGCTTGGGTGGGACAGGCAAGGGGTCGCTGCTCTCGACATCCCTGTTCAGGAAGGGGAGCGTGGGCTGCCCAGCACGCCACTGGGCCACCGTGGCCCTGGAGCCCAGCTGGGAGGTGGTGGGAGCGCCCTGATGAGCTCCTGCGGCCTGGGAAGCCCTCTGGCTCTGGGCTTTGTCCTGAGTCATCCTCCCTTTCCATGCAGGGTGGTGAACGTTTTCAGCCCAGGTTTTTCTCAGCCTGCTTCCTACTGGTAGAATTTCGGGAATCCAGAGGCCTAATTTTGTACTGTCTCTGTCCGATTCAGTTCAAACTGGTGATGTTTTTGTGTGTTTAAGCCTTGTAAGAACTTCACGGGCACGTTGTGAATCTTCTTGGAATTTACCCCGTTGGACAGAGCTGTGCCCACGACTCTTTTAGAGGTCAGCCCTGCTCGCCTGAGCTCCTGCTGAGATGACTGAGCTCAACCTGCTTCGGCGTCCTGAGGACGTACTGCTTCACGCAGCCCATGTGGGAGGCACACCCCGTGTCCCTGGGGAGGGCCTGAAGGTGGCTGCACGTGCTCTCAGGCACTACCCTTGGTCTTTCGGCGTCTTACGGAAAAGCCACAGTCACGCCCTGGACTTAATGTCTAGACTCCAGGCCATTTCTTAATTTTGGCATCGTCTGCTCTCTGGAGAGGCCGAGCGTTTCCCAAACTAGCAAGTCTCGGCTTCTCCCGACGTCAAGTCCCTCGGTTCCCTCCCTCCCCTCCGACACGAGCGGCAGGAGGACACCAGGCGGTATCAGTGACTCTTGGCGGAGCCCCGGCTCTGGGCCGCACGTCCGCTCCTCACGCAGCCGCAGGCCCCGGCGTGCCCCGCTCCGCCAGCCCCCTTTCTTGGGCACCTGGGGTTCTCCTCACTTTCCTGTGGCATCCTCAGGGTCCAGCATTCCAGGGGGAGTGCTCAGGGGCTTCAGGCCTCCGCTGACTGCTGCTCAGGGCCACTCCCTGCTCCCAGAGCCCCTCCTGCACTGGGGTTTGAATCATGCAGCTCCTCACTCCCGTTTCCCACGTCTGGATTGATTTTTCTGTCCAGGTAGCAAGTTACCACAAGGCTTAATGGCTAAAGCGGCAGACATTTGTTCGGTCTTATTCTGACGGGTTGGCAGTCAGGCTGTGACCCACGGGTGTGCCTCCCGAGGTTCTGCGGCCCAGGCTCCGTGGGGCTGCAGGGCTCCCATCCACGCCCTGCTCATGGTTCTTGACAGACCTCGAAAGTCAGCCCCCAGGCTCACCCCAGTGGCCACAGCCACCCCGGTTCCTGGTGCTGAGGGCCACCACACAGGCTGCCCAGTGTCCTCTCTGACCCCACGCAGCTGTGACACGTCTCAGGGGTGACGCCCGTCCCTTTGTCCGTCCTGTTTGCTAGAAGTGGGTAGCGAGGTCCACCCCACCCTCAGGGGACAGACTGCACCAGGAGTGGGTTCCCCGGGGGCCATCTAGGCGCCACCTTCATCATGAACCAGTGTGGACGATGCCGAGGAGGGATGGGCAGGAGGAGACCTGGTGGAGACCAGCGCTGGAAGGAGGGGGATCAGCCCCGGGCACAACGCGGGTGCTGTCATGCTGAGGGCAACTGGTGGTGGCGATCGGGCCACCAAGACCAGACGTGCTGAGCTGGTGCGAGGGTCATGGTGGTGCGGCAGCTGGGGGCATATCTGACGTCCTCGGAGTGACGTGTGTCCCGGTGGAGGAACGTGCAGCGGGTGGCTGTGCATCTGGGGTGACTTGGAACGGGTCCCACCAGCAGACCAGACGTGCGGGGTAGTGGACCGGTGCTGACCCACAGAGGCCCTGGCACAGTCACCATTTTCTCAGTGACTTGGTGAGAGTGTTGGTTCCGTTGCAGCCGATGCGAAATGGGTGGGAGTGACTGAAACCTTGGACGACGTGTGAGCCAAATGCAGCGAAACGGAATTTAAGAGACTGAAGCTCGACATGGGAGTCCTCCACACCAGCTGCAGAAGTCGGGTTGGAGGGGGTGAGAATTAGCCGCACACACAAAGAGGACACGGGCACTCATGCCGACCGTGGGCCTGGGTGTGCTCCACGAGGCGTGGCGGTCAGGGAGGGAATTCGGTTTGGGTGCCGTTGCTGTCCTGCCCAGAGGAAGGATGGTGAGGGGTCTGCGGTGCCCCAGCCCCACTGCTCTGTCCTTCCCGAGACCCTCACGCCGGACACTGATCAGGATGGCCCTTCACAGAGCCCGTCTGAGGAGCAGCTGAAAGGAGGGACGTGCCTCTCGCTCACAAGCCCTGGTCCACTGACCTGGACGGCGCCCAGGATAACTCTTGGTGAAAACAAGAGGGCGGGCTTGTCACAGTCTGTTCTTGGTGGTTTCTGGGAGAAGACAGGATGCAGTTCTGAGCTGGAACGCTCAGGGCAGTGACAGGACCAGAGGGGGGAGTCACAGGAGGCCGACCTGCTGGGCGGTGTGAGAGCAGCCCAGCAGGCAAGGCATCCGACGTGCTTGTGTCGGATGCGGTTTGCTCTGGAGCCCTGGAGGAGTGTGGGAGGCTCCCCGGCTGTGACGAAGCCCAGCGCGGGCCTTGGACAAGGAGGCTTCCAGGTCCGTCCGGAAACCAGCAGGCCGGACCTGCTGCGTGTCCTGTGTCCTCCTGGTGCGTCTGGGTCGGGGCAGGACGGGCACCGGCTCTGGGGGCCTGCAGCTCCCTGGCGGCTGCACCTCGTGCTGCCTTATCTGGCTTGAGCAGCAGACGGGAGGCAGGGCGGATGCTTGTGGAGATGCAGCCGCAGCGCGGCGAGGCCCGTGCCCAGGCTGACCCGTGTCCCCTGCAGGTCATTGTGGGGAGCATCTTCGAGGTGGTCTGGGCGGCCATCAAGCCGGGAACCTCCTTCGGGATCAGTGTGCTGCGGGCTCTCCGGCTGCTGAGGATCTTCAAAGTCACCAAGTATGTGGTTCGAGTGCTCCGGGGGCGGGCGCAGCACCCTGGGGCAGCTCACAGCACTGCCCTGGGGACGTGTGGCACCGGACTTGGCCGCAGCCCTAGGGAATCTCTCTGTGGCCTGTGATTGGGTTAGAGGCAGAAACAGTCATAAAGCAGCCCGCGCTGGGGCAGCGGCCCAGCAGGACTTGGTCTCAGCCTCGGGGCCACGTCTGTCCTCAGGGCAGTTTCCAGCTGGACCCAGTGTTGCCGGCAGCAGGGTTCCTGACCCTCTCGTTAGCTTGTTCCCCACGGTTTCACACTATTTCCTCTTGAAGTCAGCAGTCCTGTATTTCAGCTTCCGGAGTGTGACCCTGCTCCATGGTTCGCGGGGAAGCAGAAGTGAGCAGTGGAAGTTCTCTGGTTGTGGCCCCTAAGTCTGCCCGCCTGCCCTGCAGGCCCGCCTCCCGGGGTGGGAGGCAGGCCTCCGCTTGTCCTGGCCCTGATGTGTCTCTGACCTGACTTGAGCCCCCGGGCCTGCCTTCTCCGCCAGGGCCGACCCTGCCTGGTCTGTCCTTGGTGACAGGGCGGTGCCCTGACCGTGCTCAGGTTCATCCCACGTGACTGCTTCCAGCCCCAGAAACGGGTCGTACCCAGGGCAGAGGGAGACGCGGTCAGCGCAGGGAGAGCCAGCGTGGCGGTGGCGGGAGGCGGGCAGACACCCTCACACATGACTGTCCTGGCAGCGGCAGAGCTGCTCTCACTTGGCGGGCTGGAGCCGCGGCCGGACACCACAGCGGGGACCCGAGACCCCAGGCTGCCCCGTGAGCAGCTGGAGCGGGTGGCCGACACGTGCCTGGCGCGGACCTCCGTGCAGCGTTCTGGGCAGCCTGGGTCACGACAGCCACGGGGCTGTCCGCCCTGGGCCTGTGCCGGAGGCCCCGGGCTCTGGGCCGCCCCTCCGGTGGCCGACCAGCCTCTCACTGCTCCTCTGGCGTCGCCAGGACGTTGAGGTTCTCCTGGTGTCTGCCAGTCTATCTTAAGTCCAAACCTGAGGCCACTCGAGGTCACGGCAGTGTAGCTGCAGGAGTTGAGTCCAGCGTGGCCCGGGTCACTGCTGGGTGCTCTGCACCACGTGCCCCCAGTTCTCCACCACCTTCAAGTGACAAGTGCCGTCCTCACCTTGGTTGAGGGGCCCGGAGTCTGAGGAGCCCCATTTCCTCCTGGACCTGGACCCCTGCCCACCCCAGGAGAAGGCTTTCCTGGAGTCTTCCTGCCCACCTTCCATTGCCTCCCTCGCACCTGCTGAGAGGACCTGGGGGACAGGTGGGCCTCTGTGATGCAGGCCCCAGGGAGGAGGACATGGTTCTCAGGGCCAGGTGCCCAGTGGTGGGGCGACGTGGGGAGATGGCTGCCTGTCCTGCGGTCCTCCCCACGCCCGGGCAGCAGGACCGCAAGTGCAGAGCACAGAGGCACGTGGTACGTCTCCCTGGGGCTGATCCCAGTGTGCGCTCTGGGCTCTCCTGGGGGAGCGGCTGGGGGGCCCAGTCACCCAGGGGGCCGTCAGCAGCTCGACTTCGGGGGACCTGTGTGCCACTGGGTCCAGCTGAATGAGAGGGACACGGTCTCTGACCTCCAGGAGACTTTGAGGGGTGGGAGGGCTGCACACTGCGTCCCTGGCCCGCTGAGGCTCTTTGCACAAAGACCCGCCTCTCCTGTCGGACGGGGGACAAACCGTCGAGCCCTCACTTCCTGCAGCGCTGGCCGGAGGGGTTGGGGGAGGGGAGCTGGGCCATCCTCCCTGAGAGGACAGAGCCAGGAGCAGGTTTGGGAGGCAAGGGCGGGTCCCGGCTGGACGCGTCGTCTCTGCTGGAGTCCAGCTGATGGGTCTGGACCTCGGGAGAAGGCTCCAGCTTCACACCCAGGTCCTGGAAGCCGCGGCAGGTGTGAGTCGGTGTCTGGCGCGGCTCCGGGGCGGGACCAGACCTGGCCGCCCTCCCGCAGGTACTGGAGCTCGCTGCGGAACCTGGTGGTGTCCCTGCTCAACTCCATGAAGTCCATCATCAGCCTGCTCTTCCTGCTCTTCCTCTTCATCGTGGTCTTCGCCCTGCTGGGCATGCAGCTGTTCGGGGGACAGTAAGTGATGCTGGGCCCCAGCCGCCGGCCCTGGTCTCCCCTGAGGGCCTCAAGCGGGCTGCCGACCCTGGCACCGGGACACTGGCAGCCTTGGAGGCGCCGGGTCCTCCCAGCTCCGTCGGGGCTGCCTCTTCCCAAGACCCTTGTTTTCTCAGGTTCAACTTTCAAGACGAGACTCCAACGACCAACTTCGACACCTTCCCTGCTGCCATCCTCACCGTCTTCCAGGTAAGGCTCCGGCTCCTGGCCTGCAGGGAAGGCGGCCGTCCTCCCATCAGCCCCTTCCTAGCGCCGCCACACGACCCGGACGCCGACGTTCCGGCAGAGCCCTACGTGGAGCAGACAAGACCGGTCAGGAGCAACGCACAGGCAGCCTCTGACGTGTGGCCCTCAGTCTGGGACCCGGGTCGGGGGGGCCGCCTGAGACCCAGGTGGAGCTCTGGAGGGCTCCGGGCTTCAGCCATGCACCTCTCTGCCTGCCCCCGAGGCCTGGGGCGACCACAGCTGTCTTTTATTCTCTGAGAATAAAATGCCCTGCCCCTCTGCCCCTACCAGGCTTCTCCCTCCATGGCTCAGGCCCCAGTGGCCCCTCAGTTCTTCTTCGAGTCTGGAAAACATGCCCCTCCCCCCCGCGGCTCCCTGGGAAGCGAGGCCTTCGGCCCGTGTTCTATGTGGCATGGCCTCGGTTCCAAGGGACCGAGGTGCTCTCCCCCTCACAGAGCTGTGGCCCTCATGGGCCCCCCCGACCGGCCTCTCCTGTACGATAAAGCCGAATGTCTCTGCCCCACGAAGACTCCTTGGCCATGTCTGAGGCCAAGACAGGCAGGGACGACGTGCAGGGGAGCCCTGCAGGTGCACGTGCTCTGGCCGGGGCCCTGCCTGCCCCTGCCCTCGGTGGCTCTGACGCTGCCCCCAGCCAAAGCTGGAGCCACAACTAGTACAAGGAGAGGGTCTGCGACCACCTGCTTTCTCCCTCTGGCCTCAGGGGAAGCCGGGCAGCTCTTCTCCCAGAGGCAGGCACTCTGCTCCCGGCCCGGCAGGACCCCGGCCGTTGTGGTCCTGCTCGCTGTCTGACCGCGCCTCTGAGGGCCGTGGCCTCGCCCTCCTCTGATTCCCTGCGTCGGGATGCTCGTCAGTCAGTCCGTCCTCACCTTCTCTGAGGGAGGCAGAGAGAGGCTGGGCTCGCTCACAGGCCGGTAACGCCCCAAACTGTGTCTCCCAGAGGCTTCTGAGGCTGAGGGGCTCTGTGCCCCTGGGGACGAAGGCGAACGGTCCCCTGCAGGGGCCTCCAGCAGAGGGTGGCCGGACCTGGCCTGAGCAGCGCAGTCTGCTCAGTGGCGGGAGGGAGCAGGCAGGGGTGGCAGGGGTGCCTTCTGGGCGAGCAGCAGGATGGTGGGAGGAGCCGGGGTAGGAGAGCAGTTTGTGATGGGCGGGGGAGGGGCCAGGTTGGAGGGGCCTTAAAGCCAGGCCAGGGGGCTTTGCCCAACTGGACTGTCACAGGGGTTTCCAAGCAGGGAGGTGACTTGCTCGACAGTCAGAGCTGTGCTTCGCTGTATTTGTTCCAAGAAAGGACCCGAACGTGCCGCTGGTAGTGGTGTGGGAACCAGGGGGAGGAGACGCCAGAGCTGTTAGAGTCAGACGAGTTCTTCTGATCCAACGACGCTCTGATGTAGACCTCAGATCCCCCTGCTCTGAACGTAGCAATAAGATAATACATCTTAGAAATTTAAAGGAAGCAGCCAAGCAGAAAGTAGTTTCTGGGGACTAGAAATGGAACAGCGCTGAGAGACGGAGACCAGACGCCCAGGGTGCGGCTGGGATGAGCTGTGAGCCCCCAGGAGCCTCCTTGACGGCTCGGCAGCCCCGGAGCCGGGGTGGTGTCGGGCCCTCCAAGGGGGCTGAGCTCTAAGGACTGACTGTTGGCCAGGCCAGGCCTGTCACTCACACAGGAGACACTGGCCGGAGGGCCTGAGACCCCAGGATGGAGCCCTGCTGAGCAGGGTTGGAGAGGGCACAGGGAGGCGTGTGGCCAGAGAAAGAACAGCTCGAACTTCGCTCATGGTGAAGCTGCCCAGCGGCAGAGTCGGGGGTGAGCCGCTCCTGAGATCCCGAGGCGCAAATACAGGTGCCTTTAAGATCCTCCGAGATTTAAAGGAAGAACTCAGCACCGAATATGAAAGAAAGGCACTTCAGACCCAAGGATATCTGGTCAATGTGAGAAATAACCAAGTAAAAATCCTAGAAATAAAGGATACAGACGTTGAGATAAAAATTGAGGGTGGGCTGTCCACTGACATGGTCCACACGGGAGCAGGTGAGCTGCAGGTGTTTGGGGTGAGCCCGTGTGGCTCGGAGGGACGAGAGGGTGCCGAGCGTGGTCCAGAGGGTCGGGCCTGACCCAGCCGGATGAAGAGGAAGCCTTCAGATCTGTTCTGGAGACAGAGTTCCTGCAAGAGAGCGCCCTCTGATGGCAGGCCTCTCATGAGCAGTGATGCTGGACGGTCTGGGGGAATAACTTCACAGGGGAGGCCAGTCCCTGTCGGCCTGGAGTCCTGTCGGCCCACCCAGAGAGCCGTGGTGGAGCGGGAGGTGGAAGAAAGCAGCCGAGACTCAAGTCCGAGAGGGGCCGCCCCAGTGTAGGGAGCATCGCACGCTCGCACACTCGGGTGCGCTTGGAAGAGCGGTGATGGGAGGGAAGGGAGCGCTGACCCAGGGAGAGGTAGGGCCCCCGGCTGCCCAGAAACCGGCCACGAGAGCCCCGCCCGCCCTGGCACGTGCTGACAGTTCTACGAGGGGATTCTGCTAAGTGTTTAAGAAAGAGCTTTCTCCAGTGCTACACGGACGATTCCACAGAATATAGAAGGAAACAGCCAGCCCATTTCTGAGGCTGGAATCACCTGGGGCGGACCCTGTGTGGAGCTCTCTGCGCTTCCTGGACGTGGGCGGCTGCGTCCTTTCCCAAGCTGGGGCGTGTCAGTGGCCACCCCTCCGCAGAGTTTCCCAGGTCCTTCCTCTCGCTTCCCTCTTTCTGGGACCCCTGCAGTGTGACTGTTAGAGCGCTTCGTGTTGTCCCAGAGGGCTCTTAAGCTGTCCTCATTCCTTTTTATTCTTTCTTCTGTCTTCTGTTCTGAAGTAGTGACTCCCAGTGACCCGTCTTCCGCCTCGTTTAGTCTGTTGTCGGTTCCTTCCAGTGTGGTGTTCATTTCAGTGATCTTGTTCTTCACCTCTGGGTGCTCTTCATACCCTCCAGCTCTTTGCTGAAAGCTCCGCTCTGCGTCTGTGCCCCTCCTGAGCTCCCTGAGCACCTTGACCACCGTTACCGCCCGCCCCTGGTGGGTGAGGCTGGACTGGAGGCTTGTGCAGGTTTCCTGGCAGGAGGGGCCGGGGCCTGCCCACTGCTGAGTGGAGCTTGGTCCTGGGCCTCTGGTGGGCACGGCTGTGTCCAGAGGCCTTTGTGGCTCAGGAGGTCTGCTGACGGCTGGGGCTGTGCTCCCACCCTGTGTGGTGTTTGGCCTGAAGCTCCCCTACAGGCTGCTTGGTGGGGCTGGGTCTCAGTGCTAATGATCCAAGCAAGACATCAGCCTCCAGGAAAGCTCATGTAGATTAACACTCCCGGAATGTCCGCCACCAGCTTCTATGTCCCCTGAGTGAGTCCCAGCCGTCCCCCACGTCCCCAGGAGACCCTCCAGATCCAGCAGGCAGGCCTGGCCCAGGTTCCTATGAAATCACTGCCCCTGCCCTTGGACTTGGTGCATTTGAGTTTCCATGTGCGCTTCCCAAGCAAATGGAGTCTCCGTTTCTCCTAGTCCCATGGGGCTCCCAGCACCAAGCCCCCTTGGCCTTCAAAACCAGGGGTCTTCTCCTCCTCCCAATGCTGGAGCCCCAGGCTGGGGAGCCTGGTGGGGGGGCTCAGAGCTCTCACTCCCATGGGAGGGCCTCTGCAACTTAACTGTCCTTCAGCTTGTGGGTCCCCCACTCGGGGGGCATGGGGCCCAATTATATCATGATCACGCCCCTCCTGCCGTCCTGCTGTGGTTCCCTCTTTATGTTTCCAGTTGCAGAAGATCTTTTTTCCTAGGTTCCAGCCTTTTTTCGTTGGTGGTTTAGCGTTCAGTTGTGGTTTTGTTGCAGTCATGAGGAGAGGTGAGCTCGTGGTCCTACCGCTCCGCCATCTTGACTGGAAATCCTACATGTTAATGTTTTATTTCTTAAGTTGGGCAGTGGGTACCTTGAGGTGTGTTCATTATTCACTGAACCTTTCTGAATGTTTGAAATGGTACATAATGTGAAATTCAAGGGATACAGACGGATAAACTAGGTAAACATTAGCCAGTGGAAAGCTGGTGTAATATTGCATCAGCTGGAACAGAAGTTAAGGCTAAGAAAAGGCTTCAGGAAAAATGAGCAGCTAGTGAACTGCCTGACCTGACAACACGGCCTAGAAACGCGTTAGTAAAAACTGACAGAATGACATGAGGAAT
Organism: Vicugna pacos; assembly: GCF_048564905.1. Lineage (NCBI taxonomy): Eukaryota > Metazoa > Chordata > Mammalia > Artiodactyla > Camelidae > Vicugna > Vicugna pacos. The sequence continues at coordinate 80,235,197 of NC_132990.1, forward strand.
CAAGGCCCACCGTCTTCTAAGCATTCACAACGTATCTGTATCAAACTGAAGAACGAAATGGATGAGAGCTGAAAGGCTGTGCAAGGGCTCGTGGACACAGCAGTCGACGACGGGTACAGAACTCCACGCCCAACCGATGGCGAATGAAGTAGCCGTTCTCTGGGCACACGGAACACTTACGGAAACTGGTCGCTTGTTAAGTCACAGAGGAAATGCCTACAAATGCCAAAGAATTGCTGCGCTTCCGAGCACATGCCTGGTACTACGTGAGTAAATACAAACCGCCAGTGAACAGTCGTTTAAAATCTTGCCCATGTTTGAGAGCCGAAGATTGCGTTGAAGACGACGTCACGATGGACATGATGAACCATTTAGAACTGAACAATAGCACAGCTTGTAGGATGAGGCTGAAGCGACACTTAGAGGAAATTTTACAATTTTAAACGCACTTTTCGGGGGGAGGATACAGCTCAGTGGTGGAGTGCATGCTTCGCTCGCACGGGGTCCTGGGTTCAGCCCCTGTACCTCCACTAAAAATAAATGAGTAAATAAACCTAAGTACCTCCGCCTACCAAAGAGGAAAAAAAACAAAACACAAAACCAAAATCCAACCAAAAAGCAATCATCAAAATAAAAGAATGACTGAAAATAAGCGAGTTACGTGCTGATCTTAACAATCTAGGAAAAAGAAGAAACCAAAGAAAAGTCGAAAGCAGGAGAAAATGTAGGACATTAGTGAAACAGAAACTAAAGTACCAAGGCAGCAAAAGCAGCAAAAGCTCCTTCTCAAGGGGACTAATAAAACTGTGGCTTTACAGCAAGACTGACCAAGAAAGGGGGCACAGATGAGAGGTGTGGCCTGATGCAACGAACTGCTGAAGACAGGAAGAAAGGGACGGACTCACAGATGCAGGACACACTCGAGGTGCTGGGTGGGGAGGGGGAGGGGCGGGGCACAGACCACCGCGCGGTGAACAAGCTACAGGGCGTGCGGTCCAAGGCCGGACAGAGCGGGTACGTCACAGTGCCTGTAAGTGGAGTGTAGCCTTTAAAAGTCGTGATCACTGTCTGTGCACCTGTACCTTATGTCATGCGGTACATCAACTACACTTCAAGCAAAGAAACTTTTAGTATGCCGAAGGGAAGGCATAACTACAGAAAAGGAGAACATTTTCTTAAATCCCACAAGAATATTTATGCCAACAGATTTGAAAACTTAGATGAAACATGCACTTCTATACGAAAACATCAATTACTTAAATTATCTTGAGAAGAAATTAGAAACCTGGATGATTTTATAACCATTAAGGAAATGTAATCTGTAGTCAAAGCTCTCCTCCTGCCCAGGGCCTGGTGAATTATAAGGTGGCTTTGCCGAGCCTTTACAGAACAGGTAATAACTTACTCAAACCCTCTCGGAGAAGGCAAGAAATCATTTCGTGGGGCTAGTATGACCTTGACACCACGGCCAGGCAAAGACAACGTAAGAAAAGCAAAATGCAGACCATGTAAGTCTGTCAACCAAAAACCTGCAGGAGGCTGCCAATAAGAAGAGAGTTTGGGGATCTTATAATTGCAGTTCGGGAGACAGATTTGGGTAAAATCAAAACGGCGTCCAGGGGAAGAGAAGGAGTCAGGGCTTACAAGATAAAAGCCACGAGGCTGTGCTCCTTGGTTGAGTTCCTCTGGAGAACCCAGGCCAGCACAGGCTTGAAGACAAGGCTCTCTAGTGGTCAGACGCTGAAGGCAGCGCAGCGAGATAAGAAAAAGGAAGACGTGGAAGGGGTGGTAAGGAACAGACAAATCGTTACTATTCGTGAATGACGTGATTATTTGCACAGGAAACCCAGGAGAATCAATAGAAGTAACAGGATTCACCAGTGTTGCTGAACACAAAATCAACATGCAAAAAATAAAGCCTTTCTCTATAACACTATCGTTCAATTAGAATTTTCAGTTAAAATGAGAGATTTCATTTACATTCGTAACAAAAGCTGCAAGTTACCCAGAAGTAAATCTACAAAAAGCATGCAAGACGTTGATGGGCGAGATTTTAAATTGTTATTAAAGGCCCCAGAGAACTGACTACATGGAGGGATATATTTATAAGTGGGAGAGTCTTACCACGGTAAAGGTACCAGTTCTCCCTAATTCAGTCTATGGATTCATGCAGTCCTGATCCGAATTCCAGCAGGACTGCTCTTGGAATTCAGCATATTGATTTTGTGGGAGAGTCAATATCCAGACAGCCAGGCAGTTCAGGAAGGAGTGATTAGCACCACCGCCCGCCAAGACTCCTTGTAACGCTAAGCAGTGGAGATTGTGAGGTACGAAGACAAAATGTCAGAAGAACAGACAAGAGAGCCCTGCACGGGGTGGTTACGTGAGAGAGCAGGTCGCCGGGGGAGGATGGGAGAGTCAGAGATGAGCCTCCACTTGGCAAGAAGCAGATCTTTCACCCCCAGTGTGGGCAGAGCGGTGACCACAAACTCCAGCTGACTAGAAACCCAAGTGTGAGAAACCAGACTTGTTTGTTTTGGGGGGAGGTAATTATGTTTGTTTATTTATTTGAAAAACCAAGTTTTAAAATGATTCGAAGAAAACCTGGGAAAATTCTTTACAACTTTGGGATGGAGATTCTTAAGTTACAAAAAAGCAGAAACCCTAAAGAAAAAGACCGATACATTTGACAACATTAAACTGCTTCATAACACAAGAACCAGGTAAAAGCAAAGAGGGGAGCAGCAGACACACGGGGGCACCTAAAGACCTCAGTAAGAAAAGCTGTCAGAAACACAAGCCAGAGTCAGAAGGCCGCAGAGGAGGTCTGAACAGACACTGAGCACAGGAGCAGATGTCCAGCCTCCTCACTCGCCCGCTCACCCCCACCAGACGAGAACCATCGCAGGGTGTGACCAGCCACAGCTGAGATGAGGCCGTGGGGAAGACGCAGCCTGCGTTGCTGGTGGGACTGTTGCTTGGATAAGCACTTTGGAGACGTCTAGTGACGTCAGAGGTGTGTAGCGCCCACGAACCAGCAGGACCAGGTCCAGACAGACGTCGTGCGCACAGTGAGACACACTGGCAAAGGCCATGGAAGTTCCTGTCGGGGAAGATGGGTGAGTATGTGGCAGGAACTGTGCAGCAGTTTCCAGGAACAGTGGGCCCGTGCGCGTGTCCACACCGATGAGCTTCAAAGATACAACAGAGTGAAGGTTCAGGCTGGAGAGTGAGGTGTGCAGCCTGACTCTTTCCTGTGCTGTGTTTTGTTGATAGATGCACGAGTGTCATGTGGTGGTGTAGGACGACGAAGTCGGGGTGCCTGTCGGGAGTGACCATGGGCAGTGGGGCCTGATGCCAATATGACAGAACGCTAGCATTTCCGTCTTGGGTGTGCGCACACGAATGTCTGTTCTCTTTTCTTCTTGCGCTTTCCTCAAAATACAAGTAAGAAAGAGACACGTGCTTCCTGATGGTACAAGGACTGCACTTGGCCATGCTCGTAGCCTGGACCCACCGGGCTGAGGCCGGTGGGAACCTGGAGGGCCAAGGCCGCGGCTGTCGTCTGGCCTTGAGCGGCTTGTGCCCCTCCCTGGGCCTCAGCTTCCTCAACTGCGACAGTGACCAGAGACTGGGCGGCTCTGGGAGGAGGGGACCTGCTGCCTCTGGTCTCCTCGCCTTTCTCTCCTGCTGGGGCTCCCTTTCCATTCTTGGCTGGAACCCAGAGCATATGCATCTTGTAAGGCCTGACCCAGCCCAGCAGCCACGTCCTGGAGTTTTTCTGAGGCCTCTGGGCCAGCCTGGCCTCCAGAAGTGCCATCATGTAAAACCTGTGTGTGCACGCTCGCACGTGTGCCCGCAAGCTCGTGCCCTAGGCGTGCACGTGGGGCCGCGGGCGTGCGGGCGAGGGTGGTGGTGCGGGCATGCCCAGGTGCTCTCCCTCCCGCAGATCCTGACCGGAGAGGACTGGAACGCAGTGATGTACCACGGGATCGAATCGCAAGGTGGGGTCAGCAAAGGCATGTTTTCGTCCTTCTACTTCATCGTCCTGACGCTGTTTGGAAACTGTATCCTTCTGGTCAGAGCTTGGCCGGGGCCGCCTCTCCCCTTCCTCCCCCAGGAGGACCTGGGGTGGGGTCCTTCTTGTCAAGGGTGCGTCATGACTGAGGGTCAGCTTGAGTTTCGTCCAGATGCTGCCCGAGCTTGGGCCCGGAAGAAGCATGAGTTGCAGGTGGGGATGAACAGGGGTGGGGATCGCAGTCAGCTTGGGCAGAGTGGTCAGAGGGGTCCGCGGGTCAGGAAGGAGTCTGTGGGGCGGCGTGGGCTGTGAACCCTGAGGGCAGCCATTTGTTTTGTTTTGTTTTGACTTTAATTCAATAATTAAGATTTGTCACTGGGCTTTTAAAAACCTCTCCCCTGCAGAGAAACGTAGACAGTTTTTCTGTGGAGAGGCCCTGGGGCTTGTTTCAGGGGCTGCATGGGAGGGAGGGCCTTGGGGTCAGGGCCAGCCCAGGGCTGCTGCCTCTGCGTGTCTCTCCGGCTGGGCCCCAGGGTCACCGCCTTCATCCCGCTCTGGGGCCGGGGGAGGCTGCTGCGGGCGCATGGCTGTGGTCAGTGCCAGGCGGTGGCCGCCCAGCCTCAGCGTCCTGCGGGCTCTGCTGGAGCCCTGAGCAGGCTCGTTTTGGAGGCGGTGCCTCTAAGTCTCGGGGGCACCTCCTTGCCAGACGGAGGGCCTGGCCCACAGGGGTCACACTGGCCCAGAGCCCCTGGGCGGACGGCTGCAGCCATTCTGTGGAGGACCCGCTGGCACGGGCACACGCCCCTAGGACTGGCGAGTTTGACTGAGGGGAGGGGCTGCTGGCATCGAGTGGGCAGAGGACGCCCGACGGCAGAGCACTGCCTGCCTGGTGTTAGCACGCCGGGGAGCGAGGTAATGGGGAGGGCAGCCATCTGGCTGGGGAGGGCCTGTGTCTGCAGGGACTGCGCGGGGGTGCAGCCCAGGGGCCGGGTAGAGGACAGTCTGGAGAGGGGCTGTCCCGGGAGCACAGGAGAGGACAGGGCTGCTTGGTGCTGAGGTGGACTTGTGGAAGCGGCAGCTCCAGCCACAGGAAAACAAGCAACTCGGGTCAGCGGCAGCACCAGGGCCTGACCCTGGAGAGATCCGAGAGGGACTGGGGCTGGGTGGGAAGGAGGCCCCACCACCAGTCCCCCTGTGCCGGGCCACTGGGCCCTGCTGATTCTGGGGCCCTGGTGAGTTACTTAGCTTCTGTGGTCTCTGTCCCCTCATTTCTGACCGGTGCTGCAGGCGTCCTGGGACTGGCGGGGGCAGAGCCCCTGCGGTCTGCCGTCGGCTTGGCTCGGCATTGCTTCTGCTACCCTGGAGGAAGGGCACCTCCAGGAGGGGTCCCAGGACTCCACTCTGGGAAAGGAGGGAGAGAGCAGACCCCGGCAGGTGTCCGTGAGCCCAGGTCTGCCTGGGGGTCTCTGCTCAGGGAAGCCTGTGTGCAGCCTGTGAAAGCGGGAGGTGCGCTTTGGGAGGCTTCTCCCGTTGGCCCGAAACTGGGGAGAGGTGGGGGCAGAAGTAGGCAGTCCTTGTGCCGTCCTAGGAGGCAAGACAAATGAATCCAACACAGTGTGAGCTTCCGGCTTGGAAAGCCGGACCTGAGGGGCTGGGAGGGGGAGGGCTGTGTGGGCGTTAGGGGAGGCTGGATGGTGTGAGGTGGAGTGAAGGGAGCTGGTGGGGGCCGGGGGCCACGGGGCCCTGGCGGCCGGGCGGGGCTGTGTCTGGGGATGACAGGCTGGAGGGGCTGGGGCGAGGGAACATGGGTCAGAATCTGGGAAGCAGGGAGGAAGCCCTGGTATGACCATGTGAGAGGATGTGGGGCAGAAGTATTCCCTTCCTTAGCTGAGGCCAACCAGACACCCTGCTGAACGTCTTTCTGGCCATTGCGGTGGACAACCTCGCCAATGCGCAGGAGCTGACCAAGGTGCGTAGGTGCGCAGGCTGGGGTGCCACCTGCAGCCCAGGTACAGTTGGGGTGGGAGGGTCAGTCCATGTCACCCTGGATGAGGCCAGAGGGCCATGAGGAGGGCCATGTCCTGGATTAAGGGCTATGTGACCACTGTCTAGAAGTGTCTCTCCAGGTCCTGAATGGGCAGGGTTAGGCTGACACCAGGGCTGTGGGGGTTGACGCTGAGGAAGCCAGGAGATAGACCATGCCAGGAAGGCAGAGGACTGTGAGGGCAGCTCCGGGGGAAGCCAAGACCTGCGGAGAATGGCCAGGAAGGTAGGAGGAGGTATGGGAGCCAGAGATGGCTGACGGGGTGCAGCCGAGAGAGCCCAGAAATGAGAGGGGTCATGAGGTGGGAGTTCAAGCTCTGAGGACCCTAAAGGGCAGGGAGGGGCCCCCGTGCTCGTCCCCGGGAGGTGAGGGGGCCCCCGTGCTCGTCCCCGGGAGGTGAGGGGGCCCCGTGCTCGTCCCCGGGACGTGAGGGGGCCCTGTGGTCAGTCTCTGGTGTAAGTGGTTGAGTCCAGACAGTCCGTGGGCGGTGCTGTCCTCAGATGCTGGCCAGGCTGGTGTGTGGGGGAGCAGCTGTGCCCTTCTCAGCAGGTTGGTGCCCCAGCAGGATAGCTCTCTCTCCAGGCTGTGCCCAGTGGGAGCCAGCTAACATTCATCACTCCCCCCTGGGCCTGGTGGGGGATGTGGTTGCACATGTCTCCCCTGTGGTTCCCCCCAGATGACACAGCCCCCTGCCTGGTTACCTTCCCTCCCTCAGCCCTGGTCAGTGCAGCTGGCTGCCTGCTGTTTCAGCCTCAGGCTGGTGCTTTGACAAGCCCGGCTTCTGGTGCGGAGGGCGCTGCTGCTGGTCAGGGCCCCTGCAGGCGCCCGTGTGCCGGCTCTGTATGCTGGCACGGCCTGTGTGTGCACCTTTCTGTGGGCGTGTCTGCGCTGGTGCCCGCCGTCCCTGGCAGACTCCCGCTTGTGCTGCACCTGTGCGTGTCTGACACAGTCCGGTCCACTCCAGTCCCGCGCATCCCAAGACTCTCAGCCCTGTCCCCATCCTGGGGCCTGGCACAGGCCTTCCCCGAGGAAGGCAGCTTCTGGATGTCTCTGCCGGCAGCAGAGAGGCAGGTGTCTGGCAGTGCATGCTGTGCAGGTGTCCAGGTGCAGGCAGTCCGTGCGGTGTGCCTTCCTTTGCTTCTGCTCAGCCTTCCTCCTCCCCTGCCCAGGTGGGCCGGGGCAGTGTCCTCCCTTGCTCGCCTGCTGGCTTCTGAGGGCTCGGGAACCCCACTGGCCTGCCTGTGTCTGTTGTCAGCCAGAGCTGAGACTGAGCCTTGCTCTCCAGACGTGGCTGGGCTGCCTGGGCTGGGGTACCAGTGCACTCACAGAGCACGTCTTGGTGTCAGGATTTCGGGGACCACGTGAACCAGGGGTGCCCAGCAGCACTGAGTCTGACCCCAGCTGTCCTGGGGCGAGTGAGCTTGAGCTCAAAGCTCTCACCGCTTCTTCAAGGTTGCCAGTGGGTGAGGACACCCTGAGGAAGCCATGTCCTTGGGCCCCGCTCCGTGCACAGACACCCTGTGTGGAGGCCCCTGGGGGCAAACTGCCCTAATTCAGGACTTCCCTTTCTTTGGGAGTTGGAGCAGGTAGAGGCCTGTCTGTCAGGCTGCGGGGAGTTCCTGGGCTCTCCTTCCTTTATATTCCCACAAATATACTGCAGCGTCATTGACTTTCTGAAGTCGAAGCTACCCAGGTCGAGTCTGTAGAACACCCAGTGAAGCGATATGAGAGGGCCGCACAGCAGGTGGAGTCCGCAGCGGGAGGAAGGGCTCCCTGGAGCTTCAGGTGGATGTAGCTTTCCCTCCTCTCTGGGCCTGAAGCCTGGCGGTCTCTTCTCCGTGGTGAGAAATCTGCAGGCAGATGACAGAGGACACTGTGCCATTTCTGCGCCTCTAAAAGCAGATTCAAGAACGTTCCGGGACATGTGGGGAACGCCGGCTCCCAGGAGAGCCAGGGGGCCTGGGACTGGGGTGATGGGGGCAGTCAGGGTGGTCCCAGCAGTCCAGCTGGACGACATGGAGACCTCAGCCTCCTCCCGGGGCCTGTGGACTCAGCCTGGAACTGCTTATCTGGATCCCAGGAGCAGAGCATGTTGGTTTTGCCTAATGATGTGGAGTTGGGGCTGGAGGGTCTGTCCCGATGTCCACTCCCCTCCCCATGGGGAGAGCAGAGACAGGGCACACATGAGCCACACCAGCCCTGGTGGCAGAGAGCCATGGAGTCCTCCCCAGGAACTCGGTGGTGACAGGAACACAGGGCCAGGTGCTGCACGTGGCCGTCCAGGTGTGAGGGGAGCAGGAGGGGCCGCTCAGTCACAGCGTGGACAGGTGGACAGATGTGGTCTGGTGGGTCCAGGGGGAAGGCTTGGGCTGTGAGATGGCCCTGCTGTCCACTCCTAGGGACAGTTTCTTTGGGCAGTGGAGCCCTGCCCCCTGCCCTCGCTCACAGCTCTGGAGCCAAGCTGATTCTCCAAGTGCTCAGGGGAGGGGAGCTGGTGGGGATGAAGGAGGGATGGGTTTGCATTTGGATGGAATGATTCTGAAGTGCTGGAGACTGACACCCAGGAGGGTCCAGGCAGCAGCTGGGTCTCTGTGGCTGGAGCTTCCAGGTGGGGCCGTCGTCAGCTGTGGGTTCTGGGAGGTGGCGCTCGGGGAGCAAGTGCTGAGACAGAGACCTTGGGGTTGTCGCCTGAGCAGCAGTGAAGAAGGGGGTCCCTGAAGGCCACTAGAGAGCTCGTGGGGGACTGGTGCTCAGTGCTGGCGCGTGGGGGGTTGTGCTAACGAGGAGCCAGCTGCCCGGCCCCGCCAGCTCAGGGGACGGGAAAGACTCGGGGCTCCAGGTGGAAGAGCTGGTGGCGTCAGGGTGGACGCAGCACTCTGAAGCTGGTTGTGTGCTTCTGTCCATTCAAACAGGATGAGGAGGAGATGGAAGAAGCAGCCAATCAGAAGCTGGCTCTGCAAAAGGCCAAAGAGGTGGCCGAAGTCAGCCCCATGTCTGCCGCGAACATCTCCATCGCCGCGTAAGGCTCTTGAGCGGGTTGTGGGTGGTGGCGGGGCTGCGGTGGAGTCCCACTCCTTCCTGAGGCTTCCTCAGAGGGCCCTGGCCCTGGCTGGAGCTGGCTGGGACAGAGCCCCTCCCCTGCGGGACCTCTGGGTGAAGAGACCACCAGGTGAAGCCTGCTCCTCGCTGGGGTTGGGGCGCGTGTGGCCGGGCTGTGGGTGGGAGTGGTGTTTTCAAGGCGTCTGCTCCTCAGCAGTCTTGGGCGGCTCCACGGGCACCCCCAGGGCAGGGAGCTAGGAATTAATGCGTCTGTTGTGCAGCGTTTCAGAATGTTTTGTGAGCCAGCAGACTCACAGTAGTGCTTCATCAGCCCAGTTTCCAAAAGGGCCTGAGTTTTTGGTGCTGGGACAGAGGTCAGAGGGAGCCTCTCTGATGAGAGGCAGTACCGGTGGGGCGAGACTTCCGTGGGGGACTCGGGTCGCCCCGAGGTCCAGCTGAGCCTCACGGCACGTTGCAGAAGCACTTTTGGGGGACTGCAGACTTGGGAGTTGGGACCGAGTGCCCAGCCCAGGACCAAAAGCTGCAGTGGGCTGCGGGAGATCAGCCCCAGGGGAAGGAGGCGTGGGGGAAGGCAGGGGAGTGAGGCCCAAGGCCTGGTCCCAGGGTGACCACGGGAGCAGAGAAGGGCCTGGGGCCAGACCGAGTCCACCCTGGAGCTGCTGGCCCTGCCTTCAGCCCCGCGCTCACCCCCAGCACGCCCGTCTCCCGTACTGGTCCCTGGGCCCCGTCCCCACAGCTGCCTCCCTCTCCTGTACGCTCTGGGGTCAGGGAGCAGGCTGCCTGGGCCCCTCTGTGGGGACAGGCTTGGGCACGGTGAGTGTGTGCTGGCACGTGGGTGCATCTGGGGGAGCGGGAGTGTGCACGCACACGTGTGAGGGTGCGTCTGAGCCCTGGTCTCACCCGGCAGTCACCGGGGCCACGGCCTGTTTTCTAGGAGGGTGTTTGCAGAGGACCTGTCTCTAAGCCAAGCGGAGAGCGGGGCCGCTGGGGGAGAAGCAGCGAGAGGAGGTTCCAGGCCCTGGGAGCCCAGGCAGGGGTGCGAGGGGTGCAGGGAGCCAGGCAGGACACAGCAGCCACCACTGCACAGCTCCTGGGGCGCAGTGCCCAGTTGTTCTGGAGTTCTGTTGTCTGGCCAGGGCAGCTCCTCGGTCGGCTTGGTCCTGGGCTTCCTGTGATGCGGCCGACTTCCTGCCACGGCCCCTTCTGAGCTGTGCCAGCTGCTGGTGGTCTGCTGTGCAGAGGACATGGTGGGGGCCTGTGACTTACCCGTGTATTCACGTGGGCCTTGTGGGGTTTCGGTGTGATGTCTGCCCCTCTCCTGGAGGGGAGCGCACTGTCCTGTGTTCCCTGCTGCAGCCCAGGGCTGCCCATGCACCCTGGGGATGTTGGGGATGGTGTGGTGGGGCGTCCGCTGCCAACTGGGCAGAGACCTCGGCACAACTTGGGTAGCGTGTCAGGATACCAGGAAGGGGGCTGGGGGCTCTTCCTGGCCCTCCACCCCGACCCTGTCCGGGAGGCTGCTGTGCGGGGCAAGGCCATAGGGCTGCACCCCCGGCCTCGGGTGTACACGCTCACCACCGCGGTGCTCCTCTTCTCTGGGATGGGCTTCCCGGGGGACAGGAAGGTGCCCCGCCTCACAGCGGGTCCTGGGCTTGGCGCGGCCGATCCGCGTCAGGGCCAGCCTGGGGTGAGTCCAGGTGTCGGCCCCGCCTCCCCTTCTTGGGCCAGCTGTGGGCCATGTCCTCAGCCCACTCTGGGACACGCAGTCAGTCTGACGTGACCCCCGTAGATCCCCTGCCACGGGGGGCCTGGTCCAGGGCGTGGAGGGTGGTAGGTGTGAGGGCGTCGTGTGATTGTTTGCTGAGAACTCGGAGGGCCAGAGACGCTGCTCCTGGTGTCCTTCTGTCCTGTCTGCCCCGACGGTTTCCTGCTTTCCTGGGGAGTCTTGTGGGATGGACGGGCAGCACCTGCCTCCCCCCATTCACTTCTATGCCCAAGGGGCTGAGGTGATGGGAGAGCAGTCCCCCGAGGGACCCCGCCCTGACCTGGCCCCTGAGCCACGCTGTGAGGTCTGTGAGGTGGGGACGGAGCCAACGTGTTCTCTGGGAGCCTCGGATGCTGAGGGTGCCACCAGTGGTGTCTAAGAGGCTCCATCGACTGTGCCCGAGGGGCCGAGGCTCCGAGCAGGACCCCACCTTGGAGGGCACCTGCGCCCCCCACGGTCGGCCTCAGGGGATGTTCACGTCAGGCTCCTGGGAGGGAAGGAACTCAGGCTGGTGTGGTCCCCCTGGTTCTCTCGGCTGTGTCAGCCTCACCATCACTGGGACCTGTGAGGGCTGGACCACACGCGGTTCCCTCACATGCCACCACACGCGATCACACACGTTCACACTCACACGGTCGTGATCACACACATCCACACTCACATGAATATGATCACACATGATCACACACACGTGATCACACACATTCACACTCACACATCACAGTCACACACGATCACACACCCACACTCACATGATTCACACTCATACACGATCACACACACGATCACACATGATCAAAATCAGTCACACATGTTCACGCACACATGCGCACCCACAGGTTCACATTCACACACATCCACATTCACTCTGAGCCTTGTTCTCTTAACCTTCACACGCTCTCTCACGTGTTCAGTCTCGCACACATGCTCATAACCTCACACAATCTCACAGCTCACACCCACTCATACACTCGTTCACAAGCTTACACACTCGGCTACACACACTGATCTGCTCACTCCCTTGCACACCCATGCGTGTCTGCACTCGGGGCCGGTAGGCGAGTGAGTTGCTCTGAGCTCCTTACAAGTGTGTCGACTCAGCCTTAAGAAGGCACGGCTGGGGCCCACCTGGCCCTCCCTGGGGGAAGCTACTTTGAAGGGGAACAATTGTAAAGAGATCTCTGGTTTCTCTACTGGTTTTGGAAATGCTTCCAGAAAGACACTTGGAAGTGACTGAAGTGACACTCAGGGGGAGGCGGGTTGGTGATGGATCCTGTTTGCCCCTGGGAAGGGCCACGTGAGCTGGAAGCAGCCGTCTTAGAGCCTGCGGAGCCGGGGGCTGAGTAGGGCAGCCAGGAGGCAGGGGAGGCCCTCGTGTCAGCCGGCTCTGCTCTGTCTTGGAGGCCAGGTGACCGCAGGCTCAGCCCTCCCCGGCGCTGTGTCCCCAGGCACCAAGTCTGGTGGGGGCCGTCTGGGGCTGTGGGACAAGCGGTGTGAGCCCTTCCCAGCCCCCCTGCCCTCCGGGGGTGCACGCGCGCGCTGTGGACAGGCCCCAGGGTGACGCTGCTCATCTTCCTGCCCTGGGGCTGCTTTTCTGCCTGCTGCTCTCTCTTTCTCAGCCTCTGTCTCACCCCGAGGTCTTGGCTGGCGCCCATTCTGACAGAAGCGCCCCGGCCTCCTGCCCAGATGCACGCTGCAGCCGCGCCCTGGTCTGGCGTGGCTCACGCGTGTCCAGTGTCTCGCAGGGCTCTCTGGTGTTCTCACTTGTGTTCTGTTTTGTTTCTTGCATGTGCAGTTTTGTAAAGCAAACACGAGGTACTGTATCTCGCAGCTCATCCGTCTCCAGCATAAACTCACCGTGAGTCTCTCTGCTACGACCCCCGCCTGTGGCTTCACGATACTACACGCAGCACCCCCGCCTCTAACTCGCTCTCCCACTTCAAGTCACTTGCTTCGGGGGCAGCTCCTGGCAAGCCGTCTGCAGCCTGGCCGGGGTGGTGGGCACACTTCCTGACGTCCCCGTGTCCTGCTCACGGGGTCAGGCTCTCTCAGCTTCGCCCCTCCTCTCCCTCCTGGTCTCCGTCCTCTTGTCTGCTGTCTGTCCCTGTGCGGTCACTCTGGTGTCTTGAGCAGATCTGCTTCTCCTGAGGCGACCATCACTGGGCGCCGCTGTGGGCCGTCTCCTCGTGGCTGCCTTGAATAGAGCGTCCATCAGGGGTTCACTTAGGACAGTCGTGGGTCCTCCTGCTGCACTCCCTTACATGGGCGGGGATGTCTCTGGCCCTTAGGAAGTCCTTGTTCTAGTCAGGAGCAGAGCTGCCGTCTGATTGCGAGGCCAGCTGAAGCCTGAGGTAGAGCCACAGAAACCCCAGGGTGGCTCTGCTGTGGGTGACTCTGGCCTGACTGTCCCCAGGGGCTCCTTGTTGAGGGTGAGGCCAGGCCCTGCAGGTGAGAGGTCCCTGGAGATGGCCGGGGCCCTCTGTGCCCCAGCAGTGGTGGGAGCTCCTGCCTCCCTGAGCCCTTTGCTCCCTCTTGTCAGCACAGAGCTGGGCTGGGCCCTCCCACGAGCACTGGGAGCCGCTGGCTTCGGGGCCCCTGATGTCCCTGGGGAAAGAGCACTGGATACCGAATGACTGATTCACAGGGTGGCACGGGACGCGGACATCTCATGATGGTGCTGCACTGATGTGTCGATGCATCGATGGTGCTGCTCCAGGTGGCTGCACGTTGTCGCAGCTGTGGGTGACGATGGGTGACCGGCTTTCTCTGTGCAGAGACCCTGAAGCAGGGCCACACCACAGAGGCTTCTTCTGAGTCCTGCCGGCATCCCGCCCACGGCGTCTGCATCTGGGCGTCTGTGCTGGGGCTGGAACCTCGTGGGGTGGCCCTGCCCTGTGGCTCCTTAAAGAGCCCTTTAGAGGAGGACTTTGCCCGAATCAGAGTCACCTGCCACACCGCACTGTAGGTGGCGGGCCCATACTCACATTGTTGAGCTGCTTGTGAGGGAGAGGTTCAGAGTGAGAGATGGGTGCTGGCCACACTGCTGCATGTGCCAACGGAGCAAGGACAGAACAGCAACCGGGCAGGTGCGGAGAGGCCGCACACAGACTCAGAGACACATCCAGAGGGGAAGCCAGCGGCACTGCTGGGGGGCGGTGGGTGCAGACAGTCTTAGGTGGTGCGAGGGCCCAGGGAGGCAGAGACCTAGCAGGAGCAGGACCAGGACCAGGCAGAGCCGCAGCAGGGAGGTGGCACAGGCTGCCCCTGGGAAGTTAGGAGGAGAGCCTGCTAGCCTGGTGGCTCCTTGTGGTTCTGGGTTGAAGCCAAAGAGAGAGAAGGTGGGTCTGTTGCAAGGTGACCTCAGGACTGGGGCAGCATGGCTCTGATGCTGGAGAGGCAGGTCATCAAAGGTTGTGGGTCAGTGGATGGCCAGGGGGCTGGCAGTTGTCCCCCACATGTCATCTGGGCCCCAGTGAAGGACAGGCATCCACTCTTGTGCTTTCATACTTCCGAAGTGCTTCCCCAGAAACGGCTCCCCACCCTGGAGCCTGGACCAGACCTACAGAGGGGCAGGACTCGGTGGTGCTCAGTGGCCAGGGCCCTCGGCCGTGACTCCAGGCTGTGCTGTCTGTGCAGTGGGGGCCTGACAAAGCCTTGCGTCTCTTTAGGCACTTTCCCCCTTTGCCCTTGCATGCGTCCGATCCTGGCTCCGTCACAACTCACTGTGGACCCTCTGTGAGCCACGTCCTCTAGGCTCAGTGTGACATGGGGACAAGAGCAGCACCGAATCCCTGAGGTAGCTGTGAGGGCTGGACACAGTGGCCGCTGATCCAGGTGCCACAGCCGTCACTGTTCTTATCCTGCCACTGCTGCCCTGACAGGGGTCCAGAAATCTCCAGAGGCTGAAGGATGAGACTGGCCTCAGAGGAGGTTTCCACTTGGCCAAGGTGGTGCTGGGGTCACCAACTCTGGGGGCCTTATTCAGCAAACACCCCACAGTGCAAAGGGCTCCCCGTGCACCCTGGGCTGTGGACCCCACGTGTGGCCGTGGGGTGAGGTTGGAGGGCAGGCAAGGCCTCTGGAAGCCTATGCAGTGAGGCCAGAGCCTGGACCACGGGCCACTCCTGACACCAGAGGGCTCGTGGACTGTGCAGCTCTCAGCCCTGTAGGGAGGGGTTCTCCATGGAGCCAGCAGAGAGGGCACTGGTGACCACCAGAGGTGATGCCTCCCGCCCCAGCCCTGACGGCTGGGCTCCTGGGAGCAAATGGTCATTGAGCTGAGGGGCAGCTGCCCAGCTGGGGGACTGACCACCTCAGGGAGAGTCCCAGCACGACTCGCACAGCCTCCTGAGAGGGCCAGCTGCCCAGGCCCTCACTCCCTGGGCTCTTGTCCACTTTGCTCCTGATGACTGCTTCCTGTAGGGTTCCCTCTCCAACAGCCCTGTCTCCCGGCCAGTAGCTTCCCTTGCTGGGGTGGAGATGGAGAAGCCCCTCCGCGAGCAGCTCTGCTCTCTGCTGCGCGCTGCAGGGGCTCCCCGCCTCCTACCTCTTCCTCAGTCCTGCTCCACTTGGTTGCTGCCCTCTTCTGTGCCCATTTTGGCTTTCCTGGCAGGCAGGCCAACCCCACCCCTCCCACCCCCGCCCTGGTAGCTGGTCTGCCACATCATGCTGGTGCCGATCATTCCCACTGCCCTGCACCTTTGGTCCCCGCTGGCACTCTCAGTCTCCGGGTGCCCCAACCCCAACCCCGAGGCGGGCAGTGCTGATTCTGTTACCCTGGGTATCTGCATAGACTGCCAGGGTGTCCAGGGCTCCTGCCGCCCTCCCCAGTCCCCTCCTCCTGCGCCCTCTGCCATCCCTCCATCGCTGTGTCCATCTGTGGCTTCCCCTGCGAGGCAGAGAGCTGGGGAGAGGGTGCGGCGTGGGGGGGCTCCGCTCATGCCGGTCTCCCCACAGCAGGCAGCAGAACTCGGCCAAGGCGCGCTCCGTGTGGGAGCAGCGGGCCAGCCAGCTGCGGCTGCAGAACCTGCGGGCCAGCTGCGAGGCGCTGTACAGCGAGATGGACCCTGAGGAGCGGCTGCGCTTCGCCACCTCCCGCCACCTGCGGCCCGACATGAAGACGCACCTGGACCGACCGCTCGTGGTGGAGCCGGGCCGGGATGGCCCGCGGGGGCCCGCGGGGGGCAAGGCCCGGCCGGAGGGCGCAGAGGCCGCCGAGGGCGCGGACCCGCCGCGCAGGCACCACCGGCATCGCGACAAGGACAAGGCCCCGGCCTCCGCCCCGGCGGGGGAGCAGGACCGGGCGGACGCTCCGAAGGCGGAGGGCGGGGAGCCCGGGCCCCGGGAGGAACGGGCGCGGCCGCACCGCAGCCGCAGCAAGGAGGCCGCGGGCCCCCGGGAGGCCCGGAGCGAGCGCGGCCGCGGCCCGGGTCCCGACGGCGGCCGGCGCCACCACCGGCGAGGGTCCCCGGAGGAGGCGGCCGAGCGGGAGCCCCGGCGCCACCGCGCGCACCGGCACGCGACCGAGCCGGGCAAGGAGGGCGCGACGCCCGGGGCCAAAGGCGAGCGGCGGGCTCGGCACCGCGGCGGCCCCCGGGCGGGCCCCCGGGAGGCGGAGAGCGGGGAGGAGCCGGCGCGGCGGCACCGTGCGCGGCACAAGGCACCGCCCACACACGAGGATGCGGAGAAGGAGGCCGCGGAGAAGGAGGGCGAGGTGGAGGACGGCGACAAGGAGAAGGAGCTCCGGAACCACCAGCCCAAGTGAGTCCCGGCAGGCGGACACCCGCGAGTGGTGGAGGCAGTCGGCCGGCCAGCGCGCGGTTGGAGGCGCTGCGTCCGCAGCTTATGGGCGCAGACCTGGCCGGGTTGGCCCTGTTTAGGCCATCCCTGTCCTCTGCCTCAGTCCTTTTCTGGGGTGCTGACAGGCCTGCCTTGTAAGGGTGACACGGGAAAAGCTTACCACGGAGTGGTGCGGGTTGTGTTCAGTGAACAGCAGCCCTCATCTTAAGGGACCCAGGAGGAAGAAGGCCAAGGGGAAATTGTCGGGACTGGTTGGGACACGTTAACTTGGAAAGAACAGTGACCCACGGAGAAGAGGAAAATGGGGACACTGAAGGAAAGAGTCAGGAGGGCCTGACGGAAGCCCAGGGAGCACGGGGCTAGGTGGTGAAAGGGGAGGGGACAGGCCACAGGGGACGCCACAGAAAGGGCCCCCTCAGGCCAGCCCAGCTCTGTCCCTGGATGGGCCTGGATCGGCCTGGATCTGACTCTGACTCTGTGAGAGCCCTGCGGTCACAGGTGCTGCGAGGCTGATGGCAGGAGTCTCACCAACAACTGGGCACGGACCACCCAGACCTTCTACAGCCAGGGGCCGCTGCTCAGGATCAGCCTCCCCGCTGTCTCTGCGTGCAGGCTCTGTGCTGGGCTGTTGGCCTGGGGGGGCCAGGTGGGGGCCTTGGAGATGAGCTCTTTCAAGCTTTTCATTCTGCAGACAGTTCTGTTCTTCACACATATTGTGATGTCAGCCATGCCTGGCCTTGTGAGTCAGTCCCTTTTAGGCACCTTTCAGACCTAAAAACACTGAAGTGTATAAGGTGATAAAAACTCTACAGAGGAGGTGGCCAGGGATTTATTTGATCTGGATAGAGGTTTAAGAAGCTGGGTTTTGCAGATTGAATAGAACTTTGGGGTTGCATCAGAGTCTGATGTGCATTCTTGGTTGCAGGGAGCCTCACTGTGACTTGGAGGCCAGTGGGGTCACGGGTGTGGGCCCTGTGCAGGCACTGCCCAGCACCTGTCTAGAGAAGGTGGAAGAACAGCCAGAGGATGCAGATAATCAGCGAAATGTCACTCGGATGGGCAGTCAACCCTCGGATCTGAGCACCACTGTACATATCCCAGTAACGCTGACCGGCCCCCCCGGGGAGACCACGGTTGTTCCCAGTGAGTATCTCCCCAGATCAGCGGTGCAGGACCCACCGTGTGCAGGCCCAGTTTGCTTTCCCTTTTCCCTCCTGCTGTGTGGAGACACAGCATGCCACTGTGAATTGTTCCCCAGTTGGAAAGCCCTTTGCTGTCAGCATTGGTGCCTTGATGGCCCTTTGCTTTCCAGTGCCCCAGAGGATACATGGCATTTAAGCTCTGTTCTCCTCTCTTCCAGAAATGTTTGCAAGTTAGCAGGTAAGTGCCAGGCATGGGGTTAAGGTGCTGAGGACACAGCAGAAGGGGGCAAGACCTCGCTGCCTTTGTGGGGCTTGTAGTCTTATCAGAGAGACAGTCCACAAAATGGTCACGACTCTTCATAGTTGCACAAACACTGCTGAGGATTATGGCCACAGGCTTGGCTGGGGTCTCAGGGTGGTGGTCGTCCCACCTGCATGCTCTGTGGTCCCTGCTCTAAGGCTCCTCCCAGGCCTTTGCCCGAGTTTCCCGTTCTCTCCAGTCCCTCCTTCACACTGCTCACGAGGTCCTGGTTTTTGCCGCCACTCCATTACTGACCGTGGGCAGGCACTGCGGGTCCAGGGTGAACAAGGTGCCGTTCCTGTCTTCAGGTCACTCTGTCCAGGAGGGAGAGACCGGCAGGGGACTGTGCGCAGGTGTGTGGGTGTTCTGTGAGCACTGAGGATAGAGAGAACATTCCCGGGGGAAGGGAAAGCCCACAGAAGCAGAAGTGACTTGGAATTCCAGGTACAGACCAGGCGCTGCCCAGGCCTGCCTGTGTGTGCAGACGTGTCCACGTGCAGACGCACGCACGCGCCCACTCTCTCGCTCAGGTGCTCCCGCCTGGGGCCTGTGGACCAGTGTATGAGGCCGGGTGCGACCGTGGGAGGCTGCTGGCTCTGGCTGCTTAGCCTCCCCTTCCTCTCTGCTTTCCTAGGAGAGAGCTTTCCCCGGTCCGTTCTGTTGTTTCACCTGCACAGGTCCTAGTGCATCTGTCTTCCCAGACTCCCAGGAATCAGCCCCCGGGTCTGATTCTTTTCAGATTAGCTTGAGGACAAGCCCAGGGTCCCTACCTGGCTTCTGTCCACAGGGGTCCAGGTGTAGCCCCTCCCCCAACCCCTGGCCACCACTGACCTTTTTCCTGTCTCTGTAGTCTGCCTTTTCCAGAATGTCATGGTTGGAATCATGTAGCCTGTAGCCTCTTCAGGTTGGTTTCTTTCACTTACCAATGTGCATTTAAGGTTCCTCCATGTCTTCACATAGCTGGATAGCTCATTTCTTTTTAGTGGTTAGTAATATTCCATTGTCTGAATGTACCAAGTTTACTTGCTGTTCACCTATTAAGGATACCTTGGTTGCTTCCAAATTTTGGCAGTTATGAGTAAAGCTGTTGTAGGTACTCATATTCAAGTTGTTGTGTATGCTTAAGTTTTTGGCTCATTTGGGTAAAAACTTAAGAGCACGACTTTTCGGGTTATGTGGTAAAACTATGTTTAGCTTTGTAAGAAGCTGGTCTAGCAAATTGGCTGTGTCATTTTACATTCCTATAGCAACGAATGAGAATTCTTACTGCTTCACATCCTCTCCAACATTTGGTGTTGCAGTGCTTTGGATTTTCACCATTCTAATAAATGCGAGATGATATCACACTGTTTTAATTTGTAATTGATGACATATGATGTTCAGCTTCCTTTAATGCCGACTTTTCAACTGTGTATCTTCTTTGATGAGGTGCCTGCATATATCTTGTGCCTGGTTTTTAGTTTTATTTTTTTTTGAAGAAAACTTAAGAGACAATTTTCTAAAGAGCAGTTTAAGGCTCAAAACAAAATTGAGGGGAAGGTATAGAGATTCCCATACACCCCATGCTCCTACACATGCATAGCCTTCCGCATTATCAGGACCACTCACCAGAACGGTGCTTTTTTTTTTTTTTTAAACCAACACGGAGCCTACATTGACACGTTACAATCACCCAAAGTCCGTAAGTCACGTTAGGGTTCACTCTTGGTGTTGTATATTCTGTGGGTTTGGACAAATGGATAATGACATGTGTCCATTGTTATAATATGATACAGAGTGCTTCCACTGCCCTAACAGTTCTCTGTGCCACGCCTGTTCACCCCTTCCCACCTCCCACCAACCTCAAGCAGCCGCTGGTCTTTTCATTGTCTTAACTATTTTGCTTTTTCCAGAATGTCATAGAACTGGAATCATGCAGTCTGTAGCCTTTTCAGATTGGCTTCTTTCACTTACAGATACACATTTAAGGTTCCTCCATGACCTTTCATGGCTTGATAGCTCATATCTTTTTAGTGCTGAGTAGTATTCCATTGTCTGGGTGCACCACAGTTCATTTATCCATTCAGCTCCCAGAGAGCATCTTGGTTGCCTCCAAATTTTGGCAATTATGAATAAAGCTGCTATAAAAATTTGTGTGCAGGTTTTTATGTGGACAAAAATTTTCAACTCCTTTGGGTAGATACCAAAGAGAGTGATGGTTGGATCATATGGCAAGAGTATGTTGTTTTAGAAGAAACCACCAAACTGGTTGTGCCATTTTGCATCCCACTAGCAATGAGTGAGAATTACTATTGCTCCACATCCTCGCCAGCGTTTGGTGGTGTCAGTGTTCCAGATTTTGGCCGTTCTACAAGTGTGTAGTGGTATCAGATTGTTTTAGTTTGCATTTCCCTGATGACGTTTGACGTGAAACATCTTCATATGCTCTTTTACCCTCAATATACCTTCTTTGGCGAAGTGTCTGTTTAGGTCTTTGGCCCAGTTTTTAATCAGGTTGTTGTTTTTGTTGTTGAGTTTTCTGGTGTCTTTGTGTATTTTGACTTTTATCAGTCATGTCTTTTCCAGTTAGTTGTTTGTCTTCTCGTTCTCTTGCTGTCTTTCATGGAGCAGAGGTTATTAATTTGAATGAAGTCCAGCTTATCCATTACTTCTTTCATCGGTCATATTTTTGGTGTTGTGTTTAAGAAGGATCACCACAGCAGTGTTTTGCATTTCACGTTTAGACCTGTGGGCCATTTTGGGCTAATTTCTGTGAAGGGTGTAAAGCCTCTCTAGGTTCTTTTTTTTTTTTGCACATGGATATCCTGTTGTTCCAGCACCATTTGTTGAAGACACTGTCTTTTTTTTCCCAGTGTATTGCTTTTGTTCCTGTGTCGATGGTCAAGTGACTGTTATTTATGTGGGTCGATTTCTGGGCTCTCTGTTCTGTTCTGGTGATCTGTTTGTTCATTCTTTCACTGAACTGCACTCTTTTGATTATTATAGCTGTGTAGGAAGCCTTGAAGTTGGGGAGTGCCAACCCTTTACCTTTGGTCTTCTTCGATACTGAAGTGTTGGCTATTGTGAGTCTTTTGCCTCTCCATATAAACTTTAGAATCATTTTGCTGATATAAAATAACTTGCTGGGATTTTGATTGAGGTTGCACTGACTCTATAGATCAAGTTGGGAAGAACTGACAACTTGACAATATTGAGTCTTCCCCATCCATGAACATGGAATATCTCTTTATTAATTTAGTTCTTTTATTTCATTCTTCAGAGTTTTGTAGTTTTCTTTATAGAGACCTTGTACGTATTTTGTTAGATTTTACACTGAAGTATTTCATTGGGGGGATGCTAATGTAAATGGTGTTGTCTTTTCGATTTCAAATGTCACTTGTTCATTGTTGGAATAGGTAAACAATGGACTTTTGTATGTTAACCTTACATCCTACAACCTTGCTAAAATAAGTTATTAGTTCTAGGAATTTTTTTGTTGATACTTTCAAATTCTCTACATAGATGATCAAGTCATCTTCAAAGAAAGACAGGTTTTTATCTTCCTTCCCAATCTGCATGCCTTTCATTTCCTTTTCTTGCCTTATTGCATTAGCAAGGACTTTCAGTATGGTGTTAGAAAGGAGTGGTGAGAGGGAACATCTTTTCCTTGTACCTGATCTTAGTGGGAAAGTTTCAAGTTTGTATGATGTAGGTAGGTTTAGGGTTTTTTTTGTATATTCTTTATCAGGTTGAGGAAATTCCTTCTATTCCTAGTTTGCTAAAAGTTTCTGAGTTTGATTTTGTCAAATGCTTTTTCTGTATCTATTGATATGATTTTGTGATTTTTATTTTTAAGTTTGTTGATGTGATGGATTACATTTATTGATTTTTGAAAGTTGGACCATCCTCACCTACCTGGGATTAATTCCACTTGTTTATGGAATGTAATTCTTTTTATACTTTTTTGGATTTGCTTTGCTAATATTTTACTGAGAGTTTTTACATCTATGTTCATGAGAGATACTGGTGTATGGTTTTCTTGTGATGTCTTTTCTGGTTTTGGTATTAGGGTAATGCTGGCCTATTTCTCATATCCAGCATACAGTCTCAGTCATGCATGTGTATACATATATCCATCTTCATATTCTTTTTCATTAAAAGTTACTACAAGATATTGACTTTAATTCCCTGTGCCATACAAAAGAAACTTGTTTTTTTAAAACCTATTTTTATATATGGTGGTTAACGTTTGCATAATTATTTATCCTTTTAATGTCCATGGGATCAGTAGTGGTGTCTCCTCTTTCATTTCTGGTATTAGTAATTCTTGTTTTCCCTTTTTAAACTTAGCCTAGCTAAAGGTTTATCAATTTTACTGATCTTTTCAAGGAACCAGCTTTTGGTTTTGTTGATCTCTTGGTTTGCTGTTTTCAGTTTCATTGATTTTTGCTCTAGTTCTTATTACTTCTTTTCTTCTGCTCACTTTGGATTTAACTTGCTCTTCTTTTTCTAGTTTCCTAAAGTGGAAGTCTAGATGATCAATTTTAGATCTTTCTTCTTTTCTCATTTATGCATTCAATGCTATAAATTTCCTTCTAAGTATTGCTTTTGGGTTTTCATTTTCATTCAGTTAAAAATAGTTTTAAATTTCTCTTGAAATTTCTTCCTTGACCCATATGTTATTTGGAAGTGTGCTGTTAAATCTTTGCATATTTGGGGATTTATCTTTCTGTTATTGATTTCTAGTTTGTTACATTGTGGTCTCTGAAAACAGACATTTTGCCCACTTTTTAATTGGGTTGTTTGTTTTCTAATTGTTGAGTTTTAGGGTTCTTTGTATATTTTTGTTGTAAGACTTTCATCAGAAATGTGATTAGCAAATATTTTCTCCCAGTTTGTGACTTGTCTCTTCACTCTCTTAGTACCTGGTACTTTTGGTTGTTACTGGTGGGAGGGTTAATTTGGTCCCTGATATTACTTCCCTGGTATAAGTTCTATTGCTTCTGCTAGGAGCATAAATCTAGGCTGTTGACTTTTATATGTCAATTTTGTATCTGACTACTTTTCTGAATCCTCAAATTGTTTATTAGTTTTAGTATTGATTCTCTGTGTTTTTTCTCAAGTTTTGTAAATACAGAGTTTTGTAAATATAGTTAGTTCTAACTATTCCTTCCCCAGTCTTAGGCCTTTCTTTGTTATTTTTTTTTTGCCTAATTACCACAGGCTAATGTGCTGTCAGATGACAGTGGAGTTAGTGGGTACCCTTACATTGTTTCTGCCTACACTAAGTACAGTTCTGGTTTGGGGCTTCAGAGGTGTGTGTGTGTGTGTGTGTGTGTAATCGTGTTGTTGTATTCGCTAATTTCTATTTCAGTATTTTTTGTGTGGAATAGACTTTGAATTTTGCTGAAGGTCTTTTCAGCATCCATTGAGATCACACATTATTCCTCTTAAACTTGGGGATTTATAGTAGTAAGTTTTCAGATCTTGAACTGTTCTTGCAATCTTAGAATAAACCCCACTAGATTATCATATTTATTCTTTTAATGGGATGTTGGATTCTGTTTGATAATACTGTGGGGGATTTTTGGATTGATACTTCAGAGTGAGATGTGTTCTGTACCTTTCTTATACTATGTTCAAGTATCATAAGGTTTAGGTATTAATGCTCTGTAGTTATCTTTTGTTTAACTTCACTAACCCATTTTTGAAAATCAAATGTTATAGTGGGAGTCTCATTTCCCATTATTTTAAGTGGGAAAAATTGTACTATACTATAAATATTATAATGTATTATAATTGTACTAAAAAAATCCCCAACCAATTTCTTAAAATATAACTAAAGCACAGTTAATCACTGAAAAGTAAAAACTATCACATTAGGCATAAAACACTTAACACATCGTTTCCTGATCACCACAGTTGAAATAACTATTCACAAGCAGTTGCTTCGGACACCGCCTTCACTGAAACTTGTACTTTTCAAAAATATCCACACATGATTCTCAAAGCCGACCAATTGAATTTGGAATCTTGCCTGAGAGTTTTTCCCATGTTTGAAAAGAACGTGGTACTGAATTTTGGGGATGTATACATTTTTCTTTCCTAAACATCAGCCCCCCAAAACCCCAACAACATGAATGAGAGATATATATATTCTACTGAAGTGTGGGTCACATGAAACTAAGAGCAATCTGTTGGGGACTTTTACCCAGGGGGATGTTCTGTAGGGTGTACCTGTTATTGACTCACAAAAAGAATTAGAAAGTTTTCTTCTTTTCCTTCTCTGGGATAGTTTAAAAGTAGCATTAGGATTATTTGGTCTTTAAAGATTTGGTACAGTTCCTTTGTGAAATCATCTGGGTTTGCTTTTTGTTTGCTTGTTAGGATAGTTCTTTGATAGTTTCTGTTTCGTTATGACGTTGGTCTGTTTAAATTTTCTTACCTCCTAAGATCAGTTTGGTAAATTACAATTTCCTTAGAAACAATCCATTTGATCTAGTTTTTCCAATGTATGTTCATAGAGCTTTGCAAAGAAGTGCCCTAAGTTTTTAAAAAAAACTTCCTCTGGTTCAGTGTTTTTTCCCTCTTCTCATTTTTTATCCTTTGTATTTGTGTTTTCTCCCCTCCTTATTTTCTTAATAAGATCAGTTAGTGGTTTATAAATTTTGTGAATTTTTATTAAAAAAACAGCATTTAAATTTACATATACCTTAGTTTTGTTTTTTAAATCATTGCTTTCCAATTTTATTTTCATTATTCCCGGCCTTCTGCCTTTTTTGTTTTACTTTGTCATTCCTTTTCTAGCTTCTTGAGTTGGAGATTTGCTTTATTTTATTCTTTAATTTGTATTGTATGATTATTTAAGGATATGAATTTTCCTCTGATCACTAATTAAATTGTATCCTATAGATGCTGACATTGCGTGTCCTAATTTTCATCATATTTTAAAGAAATTGTGTAATTTTGGTCTGAATATCCTCTTGGTGTTTATAGATTCCTTGGGATTTTCCATGTAGAGAATCAAGTACTCTGTAAATTAACAGTTTTATTTTCTGCTTCCTGATGTGTGTGCCTCTCATCTCCTTGCCTCCCTCATTGCGCTGGCTGCACCCTCAGTGCCGTGCTGGAGAGCGGTGGTGAGAACTGGCACCCTTCTCTTGTTCCGTCCTGTGGGAGGAGGATGCCTTCCTCCATCTGCGTCTGTTGATGTGATCACGTGCTTTGTCTTCTGTAATGTGGTCGTTTACACTGATTGGTTTTCAGATATTAACCTGCCTTGCATCCGAGGGACAGACTCTACTGGTCATTCTATATAATTATTCTATATGTTGCTGAATTCAGTTTAATAATATTTCTCTAGGGAGTTTTGCTTCTGTATTCATGAGGGATATTGGTCTACAGTTTTCTTTGTGCTCTTTGTCTGGTTTTGGTATCAGAATAATACTGAATTCATAAAATGAATTGAACAGTAGTCCTTATTCTGTCTTTTGGAAGAGATTATATAGAATTGGTGTTAATTCTTTATATGTTAGGTAGAATTTTCCAATGAAGCATTTCTTTATTGGAATTTAAAATTTTTCCTTAGTACAGGTATGTTACCTAGTCACAGTAGGTGAGCTGCCTTAGTCGGCACTTTTTGGGGAGCTGGCCCGTTTCGTTTAGGCTGTCAGACTTATGTGTGTGTAGGTGCTTGTGGGAGTCCCGTGTTTCTTCTGATGTCCTCATGGTCCGTAGTGACAGCCCTGACCTCATTCTTGATATTGGTCATTTGTATCATCTTCCTTTTTTTACTTTGAACTTTTCAAAGAATCAGATTCTTGTTTCATTGATTTTCTCTATTGTTTTCCTCTTTCCAGCTGCATTTGATTTCTGCTCTTTACTATTTTCTTTTTTCTCTGCTTTGGGTTTATTTTGCTCTTTTTCAGTTTCCTGAGATGGGAGCTTAGGTTGATTTGAGTTTTTTCCTCTTTTCGAATGTAAACATTAGGTGGTATAAATTTTCTTTTCAGTCCTATTTTAACTATGTCTCACAGATTTTGATATATTTTAATTTTCATTCAGTTTCATTAAAAAAATTTCCCCTGAGACTTCCTCTTTGACTCCTAGATTATTTAGAAATATGCTATTTAGTTACCAAGTGTGTGGAGATTTTCCTGTTATCTTTCTGTTTAGCTTCTAGTTCGATTATTTTGTGCTCAGTGAACACATCCGGTATGATTTCAATTGCTTTAAATTTATTAAGGTTTGTTTTATGGCCCAGGATCTGGCACATCTTGGTATGTGTTATGTTTGTGCTTGAAAAGAATACGTGCCCTGCTGCTGCTGGGTGGAGTGTCATGTGTCAGATCCCGTTGGATCCCACTGGGCTGTGTGCGTGCTGATTTTCTGTCTAGGTCTGTCACCTTTTGAGAAGGAGGTGTTCAAGTATGCAACTGTAAATGGGGATTTGTCTATTTTGCCTCTCAGTTTTATTAGTTTTTGCTTTATGTATTTTGAAGTTCTTTTCTTGAATATATACACATTTAGAATTGCTGTCTTCTTGAAAGATTGACCCTTTTATCATTGTGTAATGTGTTTCTCTGCACTTGATAATTTTCTTTTCTCTGATGTCTACTTTATCTGATATAAATATATCCACCCTGTTTTTTTAAATTAATATTTGCATAGTACGTGCTTTTACTTTCAAACTAACTATATAGTTATACTTTTAAGCTAGTTTCCTGTAGACAGCATATAATTGGGTCATGTTTTTCATCCACTCTGTCAGTTCTTTTTTTTTTTTTTTGGCATATTTAGACCATTTACAATTAATATATGTATTCTAGCTTAACTCCGCTGTTTTACTTTTTGTTTTGTTTGTTCTTTCTGTTTTTCATTTCTCTGGTTTCTTCTTCCTGCCTTCCTGTGGGTTTTATATATATATACACACACATACATACATACTTACATACATACATACATATGTATAAGAATTCCACTTTATTTGTAGTATTTTTGAGTGTATCTCTTTATATTGGTTTTTCAGTGGTTGCTCCAGATATTACATTATATATGACTTGTCCTGGTCTACTGGGGTTGTCATTTTACCAGTTTGAGAAAGTATAGAAACCTCACCTCTCTTTTTCCTCCTAAGTATAGTTATGTTAAACATTTCCTCTACATATATTTAGACCGCACATTAATGTGTGTTAAATTTTTGCTTTGATTATCAAACATAACCCAGAAGCCTCTAGAGGAGAAGTAAAGTGTATTGTATTTACCCATATTTTTACTTTTTCTGTTGTTCTTTCTTCCTTCATTCCTGGTATTCCAATAGTTCTTCTTTCATAATTTACTTTCTGTTTGGAGGACCTTCCTTAGGCATTCTTTTAGGGTAGGTGACAAATTCTCTTAGTTTTCCTTCATCTGAGAATGTCTTGATTTTCCTTTCATTCCTGAAGGATATTTTCACTGGGTATAGAATTCTAGGTTGACAGTTCTTTTTTTTTCAGCACTTGAAAAAAACGTGTGCCTCATCCTTCTGACCTCCATGGTTTCTGATGAGAAATCCACTGTCATTCGAATTGTTTTCTTCCTATAGGTAAGATGTTTCTCTCTCCCTGCTTTCAAGATTTTTTTTCTTTGTCTTTATATTTCAGAAATTTGATTATGATGTATTTTGTCATGGGTTTCTTTAGGTTTATCCTGTTTGGGGTTCACTCAGCTTCTTGAATTTGTAGGTTTATGTCTTTTGCCAATTTTGGAAATTTTCCATTCATTATGTCTTTGAATATGTCTTCAGCTCTGCCCTCTTTCTCTTTTCTTTCCAGGACTCTGTTGACATGAATGGTAGATCTTTCATTTTAGTCCCAAAGGTCCCTGAGGCTCTGTTCACTTTTTTCAGTCTATTTTCTCTCTGTTGTTCAGATTGAGTAATTTCTATTGTTCTGTCTTCCAGTTCACTGATTCTCTCCTCTGTGCTCTCCATTCTGCTGTTGAACCCATCTGTTGAGTTATTCTTCAGTTCCATAATTTACATTTGGTTCCGTACATTTTCTCTTTCTTTGTGTGTTTTTAACTGTCTGTTGAAGCGTTTCTATGGTGGATGCTAGACAATTCCAGCATCTGTGTTATTTTGCTGTCTATTGATTGTCTTTTCTCATTTAAATTGATATTTTCCTGTTTCTTGGTATAACAAGTGATTTTTTATTGAAACATAGACATTTTGGTATTATGTTTTGGGCCTGAGTCTTATTTAAATCTTCTGTTGTAGCTGGGCTGCTGTGACACCACTCCAGCAGGGCTAGGGTTGGGGGCTGCTTCATTGCTCACAAGTAGGGTAGAGTACAGGTTCTCCACTTGGCCTCCATAGACACTCAGCTGGGCTGGGAGGCTGGCTCCCTACTGTGCCTCCACTGATGCCATCTTGTCTGGGAGAGGTGGGAGGCCTTGTTACCACTCCCTGTATGACCTCCATCGACACAGTACAGGTTGACCTCTTTACCTCTGGGTGGTGGTAAAAGTCCTGACTTTCCTCTGGGATTCACTCTAGCAAATGAAAGGAAGGAGATGCCGCATTGCCTCTGGTAAGAATCGAAGTCCAGGCTACCCATGTAATCTCTTCTGACATTTCATGGGTTGGGAGTCTTGTACCACAGGGTGGGTATGAAAGTCCCTGCACCCACTTGGCTCTCTCTGATATCACCTCAGCAGGGGCTTTGGGATACCTTCTTATAGGCTGATGAGGGTGGAAATCTAGGCTCTCCCCTTGTTCTCTGCTCATATCAATGGAGGTAGAGCTGCAGTTTTTCCTGTGATGTCAGTAGAATGGTTATTGTCTATGAGTTTCCTACCTGGATGGGCTGCACACCTTTCCTGGTCCTATCACTAGAGACAGCTGGCTTTTAAAAATCTGTGCCTGTTGGCATTTCAGGGTTGCTGGCTTCTCCAGCACCAAGGATATATGAGGCATAAAGGAAAACCCAGAAAAGAAAACCTATTGTGTCATTCTGCAGGCCCCAAGATCCCTAGCAAATCTGCCTTATTTCCACCTCTCAGAATCTTCTGTTTGCCCTATATGTGGTGTCCAGTGTTTTTAGTTGTGCTTGGTAAGGTGAATGGAAGAACGTACTTCTGTTACATCTTTCCAGAGGCTTAAGTCCTGAGTTGATTTTTGTATATGGGGGTTGAGGTTCTTATTATCCCCCGCCTGCCAATTCATACCCATCTGCTCCATTACTAGTTGTTGAAAAGGATATTCTTTTCCAATGAATTACTTTGACACTTTTGTCAAAAATCGATTAATAGGTGTTATTTCATTTCAGGAAAAATTTCTGCAATTACAGTTTCAAATGTTAGTTCTAATACATAGTTTAATTTTTGTTTTTCAGACATTCCAGCTCTACAGATGTTAAATCCACTTTGCCTGTCTTCTATATGAATTTTTCTCTTAACTTTTTGAAAACTCATTCCTTACTTCGTGTTTTCTCTCTTGGCTCATTTCACTGCCGCATTCTTGTTCCTTTGTTATAATTTCAGCCATACCTGTTTTCCCTTGGACTTACCTGTTATCTCTTTGTGATTTCTGAGACAATTTTGTTTTTCTCTTTAACTTCATTTCTCAGTTTTGTCGTTTTGTTTTTTTTTTTCTATTTCTCTCCTGAGTTTGGTCAGCTCTCGTTTCACATCTTCTAGTTGTCTATACATTTTTATTTGGAGCTTTTGAATATGATTTTTGGTGTTTTTTCTTATCGAAAATTGCTTGTTTAAGTATATTTAATTTATGTTGGAAAGTTATGTTATTGTTTTCCTCTGCTTTGCAGATTTTTTTTTGGAGTGTTTTTATTAGCTGAAAAAATTTCATCCTTACTTTCATATTTTCTTTTGTAGAAACTTTGTATGGATATTGGGTTCATTTTTCTGATAATGGGGAAGTATGTCACGGTTTCTTGGACCAAAAATTACATTTGATTTTATGGAGAGTAGGAGAGGGGATTGGCAGCTTATTTGATTTCTAGTTCAAGAACCTCCTCTTCTATTATTACAATGAAATCCAGCTTCTTTTTTCAGTGGTGCCTTGTGGGGAGTGTTTATCTTATTCTATGATAGAATCCTGTCTCTGGAGGACCCTGGACGTCAGACAGTTGTTTCTTCTTTCCCTCCGCCCCTGAGCCACGAAAGCATGCCTCTCCCATTGTCTTCTCAAGGTTGCCACCTCCAGTCCTGCGTACTTTCCAAGCCCTTCCTTTCTAGTCCCAGAAGCGGTGCTCTGACCCACCAGGTGGCAGACCTGTTCTCAGTGTTTCCCTGCTGAGGGTGGGCCCTCTTGTCTGTGGATGTTGTCCGTGCTCCATCATCAGGAGGACCCGCCTCACTCTCCCTCCTCCACACCGTCTCTGTCTGATACTGCAGGTTTCAGAGGTTTGTTTTCCCACTTACATGTAAATTCACGTTTGTGGTTTTCTTATTTCCTATATGTTGTCAGCTTGGACTGGGGGGGGGGATTGTATTTCCTCTCCTTGTCGACCATGTGGTTCATGGAGGATATAGAGAGAAATTTGAGTGTAGATGTGTAGATGACTGGCGTTTTGTATGGGAGCCTGCCTGTTATCTTTTTAAAAGTTTCTGCTGGATTTGTAGTTATGGCCACATTTATATTCTAACTTCCTTCCTTCCTCCCTTCCCTTGATAAACCCTTGTCCACTAAAGATCTGTCAGTTTAAACGGGCTACCAAAGTCCCAACTTTGGGTTTCTTGAGAGTTTCTGTTGCATCTTTGTTTTCTGTTCCATTAATTTATGTTCTTATTTATTATTTCCTTTCTTCTGCTTCCTTTATGTTTATTGCGATATCTTTCCTCATTTATTAGTTGGATATTCAGCCCTGACACTTAAGTCTTTCTACTTTGCTAGTGTGTTTATGGCTTTAACGTTCACTCTAAGAATCATTTTAGTTTTATGT
Source organism: Vicugna pacos (assembly GCF_048564905.1). Taxonomy (NCBI): domain Eukaryota; kingdom Metazoa; phylum Chordata; class Mammalia; order Artiodactyla; family Camelidae; genus Vicugna; species Vicugna pacos. The sequence goes on from NC_132990.1 coordinate 80,266,246, forward strand.
TACAAGTTATGAAACATCATATTTATTTCTTCTAAAACTTTTTCCAAATTTTACTATGATTTCTTGTTTGATCTGTAAGTGTAAACATACTTACTTGTAAGTATGATTTTGAATTTCCAAACGACAGAGATTTCTTTGTGTGTTAACAGTTTTTTTCTGTTAATTTCATTATTCTGTCTTGTGTTTTATCACTCCTCTTATTTCACATCATTCGTTTGGCTTTTTTTTTTTCCTTCTGCTTGAAGAACATTGTTTCCAGGTGTTTTTTGTTTTGATTTGTTTTTTAGTGAGGTTTGATGGTGATAAATTCTCTCAATTTGCCTGAAAAATCTTTTTGCCATTGTTTGTGAAATGAGTTTCAATCTGTGTGGAATTCTGATCTGTTAGTTAACTCCTCTCAGCATCTTGAGACCCCTCCACTGCCTTCTGCTGAGAAGCTAGCTAGTCATTTGTCTAAATTGTCCCTCGCATGGCTCTGTCCGATCTCTGTGGCTACTGTCATAAACACCTTTTTATTATGGGAAATTGAAACACTGGAAGTAGAGATACGTGGTCATGAACCCCCGTGTTGCTGCCACTCATGTCAAGCAATTATCCATGTTTGCCCCAAATGTGTTTTACTTCTCTCTTTTTAAAAAAATCATTCTAGGTATAGCTGTGTCTGTAAGCATCTCCAGCAGTTAAGGGTTAGGAACCACAGTAGCATTATTAAACCTTGGAGAGTTGATGATAATTCCTTAGTATTATCTGTTACCTATCCCAAGTTCAAATTTTACCAGTTGTCTCAAAAATAACTTTTTACAATTGATTTGTTTGAATCAGGATCCAGACAGGGTTTGCTCATTTGACTTTGCCCAGTCTGTCTGCCTCTGTTTTATTCTGTACTCTTTTGTGCATGCCATTTATTTCTTCAAGAAACTGCAGAATTTGCCCTGTTGCAAGATGGTGTCATTTAGCACATTCCTCTAGCCTCGGTGTCTCCTGCTCACTGGTAATGAGACCTAAAGCAGGCCTTCTGAACCTCGGCACTGTGGAGGCTTTGTGGAGGCTCGGCACCGGGGGCTGTCTTGTGCATTTTAAGGTGTTCCACAGCATCCTTGGCCCCTCTCTGGATGCCACGGCACCGTGCAGTTGTGACAGCCAAGAAAGTAGTGTCTCCAGAAATTGCTGGATATCCCTAGGAGGCAAAGTAGCCCGTGTTTGTGAACCGCAGGTCTCGACCGTATCCACTTAACCCTGGGGAGGCTTCGTGGGCATAGGTGTGTCCCTCCTGTCACGTTGCGCCAGGAGCTATGTGAACACTTGGTGTTTTCCTTTGGGCAGTGTTAAGACCCATCAGTGGGCTTTGCCTGATCCACCCACTGTAAAGTTCTCCACCAACTTTTCCCTGATGATTTAGTAGACACTGATAGTTGTTACCCAGACCTACGATTTTATTAGGCATTTCACAGTCATGAATTTATAATTCTGTCATTCTTTCTGTGTGTATTATTCTGACTTTTTCTGTAAGGAAGAACTTAGCTCACCACATTTGGTTACGCTAAAATGCACTTTGCGTTTGTATTAGCAAAATACATGGCTTAATTCTGTCTTAATAGCGAGTTGGTGCTGTAGGAACTTCAGATACAGTCCTTTAGAGGTTTAACAAAATTATTGCTAAGAATTTTTGGATTTTAACGCGTTTGTCCTTTAAACTCACTGTTATGTTTGCTGCTCAGATGGTTCTGTCTCTGAATGGCGGGAGCCTCTGAAAGTCGGCTTTTCTCCCTCCTTACGTGCCTGCTGTGGTTGCTGCCAGCTTTCTGGCTGTAGTCTGTGACAGCACGTTCTGGGATCATCCTGTACCTTTCCTGCCCCGGACCTGGAAGCGCCGTTTCCCGGCAAAGCCCTGGGTACTGGACACCTGCTGTTCCTACAGATCCCTCCCCTCACCTCAGGGTGCTGTGCCTCCAGCGGCCCCACCTTCAGCTCCTCTTCAGAGGAGTGCCCTGCCTGCTGGGGCTGGGAGGTGGAGGTCCACGAGGGTTCAAGCCCCCAGCTGGCCCTAGCGGAGGAAGGAGTGGTGTGGGAACAGGAAAGGCCAGCCCTCTGGCTTCAGGTGGGACAACTCTGAGGTTTAATTCGGATCCCAGAGTCCCCACTGTTGCAGGACTTTATGTGAAGCTGCACCCCTGCCTGGCCTCCTCCTTTGCCCGGCTCCGTGCTTCCTGCTGCCTCCACTTGCTTCTGGGAGCGCGTCCTCGGTCCGCCCCTCGCGCGTGGACGCTCCTCTCGTGGCCTGCTGCTGCAGAGCGTCCGAGACGCCGTGGCTCCTTTGTGGCTCCTTTGACGAGAAGTGGCGTTACTGCTGGGCTTCTCTCGCCTTCAGGCTTTCTAGGACTTTTTTGTTTGTTTGTTTTTGACGAGCAGAATATGCCGTGTATTCTTGTGGCATTTGTAATTCAAATGTAAGATTGCAGGATTTTTATTTGATTTTTTAGATTTTGTATTCTTTGTACTCTTTTCTCTTTTACTGAAAATTTTGTCTTTTTATCCTGTTTTAGAACAGTTTTGGGTTCACGGTAGAAGTGAAAGGAAAGTACAGAGGTTTGCCATGTGCTCTCTGCCCCAGCACACACAGCCTCCCCACTGCCAGCACCGCCGCCAGACGGGGCACCTGCTGCGGGCAGTGAGCCTGCGTCGGCGCACTGTCACCCCAGGTCGCTCGCTCACGGCAGGGCTCTCTCTGGTGGTGTGCACGCCGAGGGTTTGGACAGATGTGCAATGACGCGTATCATTACAGCATGCAGAGCAGTTTCACCGCCCCCCAGATTATTTTTTTTGTTGTTTTTTTACTTTGTTTATTCTGTTTTTTAAATGGAATTGTTTTAAAAATTGTATTTTCTAATTATTTTCTCCTACCATACAGAAACAGTTTTTGTCTTTTGAGTTTGTGTCCAGCCAGAGTTGCCAAACTGTTCTAAATGGTTTTTCTGTAGATTATTTTGCTCTCTGTGTAGACACAGTTGATACTGCCTATGAATATGTAATTTTCAACACACGAGCTATTTAAAATCAGTTTCTCAGCTTCCAGTTGTAAAGTGTAAATCTCAGTTAATCTTTTGGTTTCAGATCGTTGCCTTAGATTAGAGATTCAAGAACAGGACCAGCGGGACGTTTCCTTGGAGACACTTTCACGGTTGCTTTGAGGCTCAGCTTTTGCAAGTGTTTCCTGGACACCTAAGAGGAAGGTGTTTTCTCTAACTGGGGACGCTACGCATGTTAGTACTCATCTGCTGTATCACATTTGTTAGTTGTATGGCTGAAGTTTCTGTGTATTCGCTAATATTTTGCTAGGCTGACCCGTCGGTATTTGAGAGGGCTGCATTGAAATCTCTGTTTACGCTGGCTGTCAGGTCTCCCTGTGTGTGTGCTTTCTGCGTTTTAAGCTGCTCTGTGTATCCTTAAAGTTGCTGTGTGTTACTGGAGCTGACCTTCGTTTCATCTCGTGGCGAGCTGCCTTCACTCTAACTACGGTTTCTTTCTTCCGGAGTATTTTCCTGGTGTGAGTATATACCTGAGGCTTTTGGGGGTTTTTTGATGCACGTTTGCCAGGTGTATCTTTTTCCCTTTTCTGACTTCCAGCCTTTACGGGGCCTTGTATTTTAGGCTTGTCTCTTGGAAACCACATATAACCTATTTTAAAAATGTCCATGTGGATAATCTGTGTCGGTCACTAGCCAGGTTCCATCTGCTTGTGTTTATTGTGGTTATTAATTTACTTGGACTTGCTTCATCCTTTTTAGATCGTGACATTTTCCCTATGCTGTTTTCTCCTACAGTTGCTAAAAATCTAGTTATTTTTACTCCAAGTTCTAAGACCTTAGAGCAGCGGCTGCAGTCACCCCTCTCCCAACTTCTTTGTTATTGCTGTCCAGCATTTTAGTCCTTTTTCTCCCACGGAGTAGGTGTTGTTATTGTTTTGACTTCGTAGGGGTTCAGAAGGCGCCTCCCCAAACGTGTCACTTTTGCACAAGGATTATTTTGAGCCGAAGGTAATTGAGACCTTGTGAGTTTAAGAGAAACTGCTGCCCCTGCCTTAACCACCTAGAAGAATTTAAATTGGGGATTTTTGCCTGGAAGGAGTTACCACTAGAGAGAAGTGTTGTCTGAGTGGCCCCATCTGGATGGCAGGGCGAACATCTCGTCACCAGAACCCGACTCTGCTCCGTGGGGTCCTGTGAGTCGCCCTCCTGTCCCTGGAAATCCCAGGAAGCCCCGGGCCCCATCCCACCTCTTAGCTCAGGGTGTCGTCCAGACCTTTCTGTCTCTGAACCTCTCGTGTACGTGTGGTTCCCATATGTATGAAGTGACATTTGATTTTCTCCTTTTCGTCTGTCTCATGTCAATGTAATTCTCAGACCAGCCAGAAGAACCTAGAAACGTGAAGTTCTCTTCCTCCCCAACAGCTTTGTGGAGATTATGTTTATTTAGATTCACCAATTTCCTGCGTCTCAGACCTTCCTTCAATGTGAGTTTCTGTCTTCCTCAAGTACAGACCTTCCTGCTGTAACATTATTCATGCGTGGTATTCTGAAAATGCCATGTACTGAAAATAATAGGCTTTGCAGAAAACATAAGGTTAAGAGCAAATTATTCAAGATATGTAACTCTGTTAACCACTGTATATAAAAATAGATAAAAAATAAATTTCTTCTGCACAGCACAGGGAACTATATTCACTATCTTGTAATAACCTTTAATGAAAATGAATATAGGTGCATATATGCACGACTGGGACATGATGCTGTACGCCAGAAACTGACACACTGACACTGACTTTTTAAAAGAAAAAGGTATGTAACTCTGTAACCAGAACATGAACAAAACAAGAACAATCCGAATACAAAATAATAGCAAAGTTGTGTCTCTTTGCATTTGCCCCCAGCACCCGGCCTTCAGCCCTGCCGCCTCCTTTGAGAGGAGCCTCCTTGAGGGCGTTTGCTTCTGGCGAGCCCAGTGTGCAGCAGGTCCAGAGGGGAGCTAAGAGGGGCTCACTCTCGGCCCTTCTCTCCTCTCTGGGGTTTTGCCCCTTGTCGTCCCCAAACCCCAGTCTTCTGCTCTTCCTCCCGGTGGGGGTGTCGCTTTCGGCCTGGGTCCTGCTCTCTTGCACTGCAAACAGGAAAGGAGCCCCGGGTGCGCGTGGGATCACCCTTCCTCCCAAGGGTTGTGCCTTCTCGGGTTCTGTCCATGCCCCTCGGTCCCAGTGCCTTGGAACAGTTACGTTATGTGTTTGTTCACCTTTTATAGTTGCTTTCAGTAGGACGGTGGGTCCATTTTCAGGCTCTCTGTCAAAGGCCGTGGAAAATGCTGCATCAGTTTTATAGACTTCTGTTGTCTGCTCATTTTCTAAAGGTTCATTTTTTATTTCTTGACATATTTGTATCTAGTTCTTTTGTATTCCTCATCTGAGAGCACTTACAGCCGGAGCCCAGTGAGGGTTATCAGCCTGTGACTTGTCTCTGCTTTTGCTCACCGTGCTCGTGTTATGTGTATGTTTGCTGGTACTTCATGTGAGGTTGACCGTAACTGCCGGTTTGTGAGGTGATTAAGCCTTACAGAAAGAAGCCTTGTTTGATGACTTTTTCTGTCCTCCCAGCGACGGTACACAGCTCTAGGAGAGCAGTTCTTTCTACATCGTGTATGTCTTGGAACATTAGGCGTAAGTTCCCTTCAAGTTGGGAAGAGCGGTCTCGTTGGTGGGGGTTCTGTGGGCCAGATGAGGGACGCTTCTGTGGGAGAGGACTTACGTGTGCTCCCCCAGAAGCCCAGGGCGCCGCAGCCCCTTGGAGGGGGCAGCTAGCACGAGGCCTCACTCAGCCTCCTTGCCTTGCAGGAGCCCGAGGCCCAGGGCTGTTACCCCAGTGTCAGTAGATCATGTCCCCACAAGTCCTCCCTCAGCCCAGCCTCAGTTTCTCAGTCGGGAAGGTGGGGTACAGGTACGTGCCAGCCAGCGCTGCTGTGGTGAGCGGAGCCCCCGGCGCAGCCGGCGCGCGCCTGTCCTCAGCGACTGTTCTGCCGTCTTTCTTCCCCTGTGTGTCTAGCCATCGGGCTTGGTTGTCTTGTGTTAAAATGAAGTAGTTTTTGTTGCTGTCAAGTCTTTCTTTCCTTTTCTTTTTAGTAACCTGCGTCCCACAATGAATCTGCTCAGTCTGCTGCAGTTCGTGTTTGGATCTTCTCCCATTTGTCTTGGTCTGAGTTCACGTAATTGACGATTTCTGTTGTAGTGAATCTATTTCAGGAGAAGTATTTCATCGGCTCTGGCATCTTGATTCCACTTCTTTTGAGCAGGAAAATTCTTCATTAAGTCTATGTTGAAAGAAAAGGGGGGGAGTGTACAGCTCAGCGGTGGAGCGCATGCTTAGCGTGCAGGAGGTCCTGGGTTCAATCCCCCGGACCTCCATTAAGATAAATAAACCTAATTACCCCCTCCAAAGTCTGTATTGGTTATTTTTCCCCAGGTTACTTATCTTCGGGCTTGCTTAATTGTTGTTGTGGAAGAGTCTGAAAAGTTGTGGTTTTAAAATAATAAATGTTTCTTAATTTAAAAGTGATACATGCCCATCCTGGGAAAAATTTTAGTGTCAAAAGCATAGTGAAGAGAGTTAGAACTGCCATCAGAAGGCCGTCCAGAGAGCACCACGGCGGCTGCTGCTGCTTCAGGGTCGCTCCCCTCCCCGTGTGTCGTTTCCGCAGTTGGGCCCGTCTGGGACACACCAGTGTGTTGCCTGTCTCTTTTTTTTTAACCATATCGTGAGCTTCTTCTCCTGTCATGTAAACTGTTTGCAGACATTTTGATATCCACAGTGTGCTTCCTAGAAGTACCACACACTTAATCTGTCTCCTCTGGTTGTACATTTCATAATCTTTTGTTATTGTGAAAGAACTTGTAACAGACTTCTTCGTGAATCCAGGTTTTTGTGTGCATGCTTGATTTCCTTAAGAGTTAATGTCATACAAATTGAGTCAACAGAGGATTTTTTAGGGCTTGCCAAATTGCTTTCTTAGAAGATTATGTAGTTCATGGCTTCCGCAGGGAAATTCGCTGGTGTCCGGTAGGCAGACTAGCTGCTGCTACGGCTCACGCTGTGTTCGTGTTCAGCTGGAGGCTTTTCCTCTGGCCCAGCCATTCTCTGCAGGACTTCAGAGGGGCCAGCGATCGGGGGAGAAGCTGGGAGCCTGGGTCTTCACACAGGCTCTTTTTGCTTTTATGTTTCTTCTAAGAAATAAAAGTGAGGCGGACAGTGGGTGTCGGTTCCAAGTCAGTGCCCTGTCTTGCTGGGTGTCCCTGGGGTCTCAGGAACCATTACCTGCAACCCTGCAAGGGTTGAATGTACAGTAGGTAGTTACAAATGAAGAGCTGCCGTGAGAAACATTCTATGCATGAACAGCAAAGTCTTCTTAAAAAGAACAGTGGTGACAGCTGTTCTAACCCTGGGGATTTGATTTGCCGGTGCCGAGCTGGGGAGGGGTTTCTGAGAGCAGAGGACGGGCACTAGGGGAGGGGGTGAGGAGTGAGGGGCGGGGGCCGAGCGAGGCCAACGTGGAAGCGTGTGCCATGGCCCTGCCTGTGCCCCCGGGTCAGCGTCCTCTGAGGCCCAGCCCAGCAGCTCAGACTGGACCACCCAGCCCGGGGAGCGTCTGAGGTCCAGCCTGGCCCCTGCTCCTCCCTATGCTGCTGGCCCTTCTCACCAGGCAGCCACACGGCTCCTTTCCCCAAAGGGTGACCCCTGCACTAGGGGGCGGGGGGAGCCTACCGGCCGTGGTCTCTGCGGCTGAAGGGGCTTTGCCAGTCTTACAGTGTCTAGATTAATGGCCCCCGAGGAGGCAGAGGCACCGTAGCCAAGGATGCCCGCTGTGCTCCGTGCTGCTCCCTGGTGGAGGGAGAGGTGAGGAGGGGTCTCTGGGGTCTCTGAGGCAGGCAGCCCCAGGTCTTCAGTGCTGTCTGGGCCCCGGCCATCGCCCACACACCCTTTGCTGGGTGGTCCCTGGAGGCCCGCCCCGCTCACCTGTGGGGTTGCCACGGGGACACCTGTGTGTTGCAGGAGGATGTGCGCCACGCCCCTAACTTGGTGGCTTCGTGTCCTCACAGGTGGTAATGTGGACCTGGAGAGCCAAGCGGAAGGGAAGAAGGAGGTGGGCGCTGACGACCTGATGAGGAGTGGCCCCCGCCCCATCGTCCCACACAGCTCCATGTTCTGCTTAAGCCCCACCAACCTGTGAGTCGCGTCACCCACTGCCTGCCCCCTTCATCCACGGGCCCGTGATAGCAGCGTGCACCTGACATGACCTGGCCTTTTACATGTATTAACGTCACCACGGTGCTCCGCAAGGCATACGCTGTCGTCACCTACTTTACGGGCAGGGACACGAAGCCACAGGGAAGGCCCGTCCATCCCAGGGGTGGAGTTGGGGTTTGAACCAGGCTGTTGTCCCAGCACCTTGCTCTTAACCCCCCGCCTCAGCACCTCTTCGTCTCTGCACACTGGCACCCGTGTGCACGCCTTGTTCACTCACGTTGGTCCACACAGTGTCCCCTCTGACGTGTGCCCTGCTGCCCCGGGGCCCCTTCTCCACTCACCAGCTGCCTTCAGGAGCCCAGGCAGTGTTCACGTGCCCAGCAGCCATCGAGGCATTGCCACACGTGGTGATGCGCGGAGCAGACAATGGCCCTTCCCCTTAAGCTCACACGCTAGTGGGAGGGACGGACAGTGGATGAGACAAGTAGCGGAGGGTGTGAGAGTCTCCAAGGTGGGAAAAGTGGAGAGGAAACACCATGCAGGGACGGGGGCTGCCGAATGGAGGTGGGACATGAGACAGGAACAGAGCGGAGAGCACGTGAGGCACAGGCGACTCAGAGTAAAGCGGACCCCGTGGACCCAGGGCTCAGGGCAGCAGGGTCCGTGGCCTTGTGCTTGCGTCCGTCACCTCCCCTCCTTCAGCCCTCCTGTCGCCCCCACATGCTGCGCACATCTACCGGGAGCGCGGCTGCTCAGGGTGAGGAGCAGGATGGAGGTGGACACTGGTCTGGCCCCTGCCTCTAGCCTTGAACGGGCCCAATGTGCGAAGGAGGTTCACTGCTGGGAGCAGGCAGGGGAACGTCAGGGGAGCCTTCCTGGAGGAAGTGAGAGATCACAGTTGAAACCTGAAGGGTGAACGAGAGTTAGAATGCGGAGGGGGGAACATGCATTCTTGGAGGGAGGAGAGAATTTACACTGAAAGACTCCGGACTCAAAACAGCGAAGACAGAGCTGGGTGGGAGAGCACGGGCGTTCCCTGGGCTGTTGTGTGTCTGTGGGGAAACAGAAGGTGCACAAGGAGCCCTGAGGGGCTGGAGAGGCTGCACGCGGCAGGGGTGGGAGGTGCCACAGCTGGACTGCATTGCGGCAGGGCCTTTGGCAGGAGGGCTAGAGGTGGAGCCCCCGTAGCCAGTAGTCACGGCTCTCAGGGTAAGATGGTGGTGATTTGATGAGGGCCATCATGGTGGAGAGGTTTGGAAGTCAGATGGTCAGGGGAAATTTTGGAGGTAGAATTTGCAGAATTCGATGAATTAGAGGTGGAATGGAAAGATGTCAGGGACGATAGGCAGGGTTTCTGCCTGATGGCTCGGGGCCCACTGAGCTGGGGGCGGTGAGTGCAGACCTCGCAGAGCCTGGCTCGTGGCCTGGTGGACTTGGGGTCTGAGCTAGGGTGGCCGCTCAGCCACGAGATGGCCCGGCAGCTGTTGGTTAGGGGGAACGAGGGGCCGGGACAGAAGAGGGCCTGAGACGCAGATCGAGGGAGTGGGGGGTGTTGTCTCTGCAAGGAGGGAGCAGCGGCAGCAGGTTCGCGGGGGCCTCGGGAGGGTGGCTCTGGTGAGTGGGGGGCGGGAGCTGGACAGTGGTGGTCAGGCACGAGGAGGACAGAAGTGTAAAGCCCAGGCCCTTCGAGGGGGAGAGTGACGTGGGCGGCTGGGCTGGCGTGTCCTTGGGAGCTGGCGCCTCGGAGGGGCTGGTGGGGGCGGGCGAGCCTGTGGAGGCAGGAGGGGCAGCTCCGCGAGAGCGCTTCCTTCACCGTGGCTGGAGCGACGTCCACTTCATGTGCTCACCTACGGGGATTGGCTTTCCTGTCCCCTTGAGGGGCTTCGCTGACCCCTGGTCACTGTCTGCTGCTGTGCTGAGCGTCTGAGTCTGCACTACTTACTGGTGTCCTGCTCGCCACGGTGACCCTGTCCACAGCGTGCCTGAACAGAGCAGAGTAGGGGTCAGTAGTGCTGACCAGTGAGTGGAGGTGGACCGGTGGCAGAAGTGCAGCGTGCACACGCAGCCTGGGGCTCAGACAAGGGTGCCGCGCCTGGCGCAGACCCGAAGCTTCCTGGGGCTGGAGGGAGGCCTGCCCTCGCAGGTGCTGGTGCTCAGCCTCTTCCTCCCTGCACAGCCCCTCCGTCCCACCCACGGCAAACTTGCGCACTTGCAAAGCCACAGCAGCCCACACAGCAGGGGTACGAGTGGCCGAGGCTGTGCCCAGTGGGACTTCCTGAAGCAGTTCGGCCTGCAGCTGAGGCCAGCAGACCCTTGCTCTGGGCTTCTGCTGCCTGCCCACCCCCGTCCTGGGATGCCCTCTCAGGAGCCCGTCCCCATCAGTCACCTGGCCACTGTCTCCTGACCACAGGGCCAGAGCCCGGGTCTGGCCTGGCAGCTTCCTGCAGGAGGGCCCGCCCAGCCCACCCACCTGGGCCCTTGCTGCCCCTGCTTTGCCCCCAGGCTCCGCCGCTTCTGCCATTACATTGTGACCATGCGGTACTTCGAGATGGTCATTCTCGTGGTCATCGCCTTGAGCAGCATCGCCCTGGCGGCTGAGGACCCCGTGCAGTCAGACTCGCCCAGGAACAACGTGAGTGTGGCCAGTGGGCTGCAGAGCAGCTGGGTGAAGCCGGGGTCCCGTGGGAATAGGCGGCCTGGGGCTGCTGGGTCGGCCCGTGTTACAGGCAGGCCCCGTTGGGATGGGCCTCCTCCCCTCCCCTCCTCTCCCCACGACGACGACGTGGCCCTAGGCCACCTGGCTGACAGGATGTCTGTTTAGGCGCCTGCAGGGAGACCCGGAGCTGCTGAAGCGGCCCTGGCACGTGCTGCGGGCCTAGCCTTTGAAAACAGCCTCTCTTTTGGTTCCAGGCTCTGAAGTACATGGACTACATCTTCACAGGCGTCTTCACCTTTGAGATGGTGATAAAGGTCAGATATGTGGTTGCCTGGTGACCTAGAGTGGGCTGGGTGGGGAGCCCGGAAACTCCTAGGAAGGCGTGGGTGAGCGTGCCCTGTTGTGTGCTCGGCGACAGAGGCACATGCATGTGCGGTGCCAAGGGCACACGCACTGCAGGTGGGGGCTGTGTCTCGTGGAGGCCCTCGTTCATTACGGACTCACTGCAGCTCCGGCAGCCTCAGAGCTCACAGGGCTGTCCCTGGTCTCCACTGCCTGCTAATGAGGCCTGTTGACCGAGGGGGACAGGCCTCCCTTAAAGTGCAGGCCTGAGCTCAGCCCCGCCCTCGGTGCCTCGGGCTGGAGGGCTGGCAGCTGGGCAGAGGGCAGTGGCCTCAGGGCCAGAGACCGAGGCACGTGGGCGCTGAGTCTTAGATGAAGAGCCAGCCATGTCGCTGTGACCTTTGCTTCTGTCTCCGGGTGTGATGGGCTTGTTCTTCATCCATGTCTGACGAGCACCCTGTGCGTGTCTGCACAGGCTTGTGTGCGTGCGATCGAACGTGCACACACGTGCAGGCTCTGAGTGCGGGGCCGTTCCGGAGTACACGCGTGAGGCTCAGGTGGCTTCTCTTTGTGGCTGCAGTCCTGGGGGAGACATTACTCCATTTCACAAGCCAGGATACTGAGGCCTAGAGACTAATGTGCCTGCCAAAAGCCACCCCTTGAGGGGCGCAGTCCACCAGCACTTCCTCCTGCTGCACCGAGGACCCCAGGGTCGTGGGGGGAGTGAGCTCCCGGGCACGGAGGAGGGTCTCAGTCCAGACCCGGGGGAATGGGGGCCCCCGGCAGAAGCGCAGCCAGTCATGACCATGCAGGGTCATTTAGGGCAACGACACAGAGACCCAAAGGCCAGTGAGGCTCTCAGGGCGTGACCTGGGCTGTCCCCTCCCCTGACAGCATGTGACCTGGGCATGTCCTTTTCCCCCTTTTGGAAGTCGTCTTAAATTTATCATCTCCCGCCCTCTCATCTCTGGGCCCTGACCTTGCCTCCTTTTTCTGAAACATTCCGGGCCCTAACGTGCGTCGTTCCCCTTAAGATGATCGACCTGGGACTGCTGCTGCACCCTGGCGCCTACTTCCGGGACCTGTGGAATATCCTGGACTTCATTGTGGTCAGTGGGGCCCTGGTGGCCTTTGCCTTCTCGTAAGTACCCCGTCTGCTCTGACTCCGCTGCCCTCAGTCCCCTGGGCCGCGACGAGCAGGGGTGAGGGAGGAAGGCCCCGCCATCCTGCCTGGCCTCTCCGGAGCTCTGTCCTCTCTGCGTGGGGCCGTTTGCCCCTGACGGACCCTGTACTTCTGGACTGGGGTGGGCAGGCCTCCGACTTGTCGTGTCTGCCTCCGGGGCCCTTCAGAACAACTTCCTGTGCCCTCACCGGGGCCGCAGGGCTCGCTCAGCCAGAGCGGGTGGGGCTGGCTCGGCTCCTTTCCGAGCCTTCCTGGTAGTGAGCCTGATCTGCTGCCTCAGGCCTGCGCGGCGTGGGCGAGGCAGGTCTCGGGTGGGTACTGGGCATGTTGTAGGGTGAGAACCTGAGACAAGGAAGACCCCAGGTGGACACAGATACTGAGGGCCGGGGCCGCGTTTCCTGAGCCCACGGGGAGGGTGCCGGCGGGGCTGCGCCCGGAGGCCTCCTCACTGACTGTCTTCTCTTTATCTCCTGTTGCTGGACTCTCGGTAGGAGCTTCATGGGGTAATGCCTCCCTTCCGTCCCCTCACTCCACCCCACATCACAACACACCAGCAGCCCGCCGTGGGCTGTTTCATCACCTCCCTCGCTCATTTTCCTCCCCCATCCGGGCTGCATGCTGCCGGGAGCCTTGTCCCCAGGCCACGTGTCCCCGCCTGGCCTCTGGGGGCCAGGCTGGGGGCCGGGCTGAGTGGGCTTCTGACCGAGTGCCGGAGGCCGGGACGCGTGCTTGGAGGGCAGCGGGGGCCCCAGGCTGCCAGGATGTGGGACATCCTGAGCACTTTCCGACAGGTCTCCGCTGTGGCTTTCTTTCCTCTCTGTCCTCTCCACACAGGCCTCCCTGAAGTGCCCAGCATCTCCCCTGGGGCTCTTAACTGGCCCTGCATTGTTAAAAGACAAACAAAACAAACGGCACTGAATAAATCTGAAGCTCTAGTTGGATTTGTTCAGTGGTCGATGGGTCAGGCAGCGTCCCATCGAGTGAGCAGAAAGGCTGCATGTGCTGGAGCTGCGCAGAGCGGGAGGCTTCTATGGTGAAGGGGGGACAAGGAGGCTGACAGAAGAGAAGAAAGGATTTTGGGGGGCCAGTTTACCTCACTGGTGCTGACTGGGGAATTCCAGAAATTCCATTCCTGGTAAAGACTGAACCTGCAATTAAGGCCTGGTTTGGTGTCCTGGGGACAAATCATGTGATTTATTTCTCCTCCTCCTCCTGTCTTCTTCCTCCCTCCTCTTGCCCTCCCCCCCACCTTCCTCTTCTTCCTTTCTCCTTTTCCTCTCCTCCCCCTCCACTGAAAAAAAAATAGTTTTCTCCTTTGATCAAATTGTCAGCTTAACTGAGATGTGATCATAATTTTAAGTGTCAGTGCCACTCAGCCGCTGCTCTGCAGTTTTGGCCGCTTTGCCAGTCTTTGGCCTGGTATCCATGGGTCGTGATGTTTCTGCCGAATCCCTGGTATTCACAGCTTCATAATCCTTAAATGTTGGTCATTGTCTTCACTTCTTTTCTGACAGTCCAGAAACGATTTGCTTGATGGTCATCAGCTGCAAACGTGCACTTGAAGCTTTTGAGAGAATGTGAAGAACATGCCAGGGGGATTAGTAACAGGGCAATTCCTAATGTGTGGGGTGTATTTGGCACAGTGGTCCTGAAGACCAGACCGGTCAGAGAAAGACCCCGTTGAAGAAGTCACCCTTCTAAGCCAAGGAGCTTGCTCAGTGACCTATGTGACTGGGTTTCAGCTTCCCCAGAAGTGTCACTCTGATACAGGAAGAATGAGGGTGGGGTGAGAGGAGGGCCACGTCCCGGGCCTTGGCCGAGTCCCTGGGACGCACCCTGCCAAGTGTGGGTCCTTGGCTTTGCCAGGAAAGAACTCAATAGTGAGCCACAGTCGAGTGCAAGCAGAGTTGTTCAGAGAGATACACACTCTGTAGACAGAGTGCAGGCGGTCTCAGACCAGAGAGAGGGCCCATGCAGTGCGGGGTGGCTGGTTTTTTTCAGCTCAGTAACCTCATATGCTAACAAGTGGGAGGGTTATTCCAACTATCTTGGGGCAGGGGCTGGGCTTCCCAGGAATCAGGCCACCACCCACGTTCTGACCTTTCATGGTCAGCCTTGGAGCTGTCCTGGCACCGGTGGGGGTGCCATCTACCATGCTGATGTGTCACAGTGAGCACATAGTGAAGTGCAAGGTCTACTGGAAGTCGAGTCTCCTGCCGTCTCGAGCCTCCAGGTCCACAGGGAGTTGAGTCTTCCACCGTTTTGGTGCTAATTGCTGTGTCATTCCTTGAATGTGCGTGCCCTGCCCCTTCCTTTCCTTCTGGTCTCTCTTCTAGGTGGGTTGGCCACAGCGGAGCCTGCTTCTTGCTCAGCTAAAGATAACCAAGGGCTGTCCGTCCAATCATGGGGACCACCTTGGCCAGGGAGTCTCAGGGTCTTTGCTGGGCAGCTGACGTCCTAGCAGGGGAATCTGCAATGTCTCCAGGAGTGAAGGAGAGGTTTCTGGTCGTGTTCTCGAGCGTGCTCACTCCTAATGAGGCAGTGGGCTTACTCACAGGGTTTGCTCTGTTTACCCATTCAAGCCGGGGCTCGGTCGGGTTTTTAACGCTCGTGGGAAGAGAACGTGCTTGCCTGAAATAGAGTCTTCCCGAGCGCCTTGCAGAGACGGGTGCTGCGGGCGTGCTCTCCGAGGGAGTGTGGGCAGGTCCGATCTAGGTGGTCGTGGCAGGTCAGGACTGCCAGTGACAAACCCAGCAGTCTGAACAGCTAACCGCGTCAGCAGTGGCCTGGGAGATGAAGATGCGGGGTTGCCTTTCCGTGCTAGTGTGGTATAGGGCGGGAGAAGGGCGGTTTCGGGAGGAGCTGCCACGTGGAGTCTGCCTGGAAGCTGTCAGCTGCCTCTCTTCCTCGTTGATTTGACTTGGAGGGTAGTGTCAGTTGCACGACGTGCATCCAGGCCTCGGGCCCCTGAACTTTGGCTGCCACCTGGGTCGTGAGGGGAACCCGGACAGTCCCTTCCAAGGGGATTAAGGGCAGTCTTTGTTCTGACAGATTCCAAGTCAGAGAAGTGGGAGAGAAGCTGGAGACACTAGCGTGGTGGGTCTTAGCCAGAAAATTTGAGAAAAGTCGGAAGAATTCGGAATCCAGTCCAGTTTTCAGAACGTCAAAGACAATACCTATAAAGGGGCAAACATAGCTTTTCTCTCTACAATACCCCCATTTTTTTTTCTACCAAAGATAGTCACAGTGAAACTAATTTGTTTGTATTAAACTTGGCCCGATTATTTATATAAATGCAGCAAGAAGAGTGACTGATCATTTAAGTGCTTTTGAGGTTGCTTGGTTGAAACTTTTCATAAGGAGTCTCAGACTGAACTCTCCAGAAGCCTTCAAAGCCGGGAAACGGGTCCAAGGGCGTGAGCATCAGGTTTTCAGTTAAGCTGTGGTAATGCGGCCGGTGTTTCCGGTTGTGTCCTGTGACAAGGAGAACAGATTCTTACTGAACTTACGCAAATAAATACATTGTCATGAGAATAAGAATACCCACTGGCATTGTCTGGATTCTGGAGGGATTGGGTAGGGAGAAATAGTAAATGTTCCATCTTTGTTCACAAAGGTATATCTTAACCGAATTGTTGATAGCTTAAGAGAAAAGATCTCTTTAAATATGGAAAATTGTTGAAGAACCAGCAATGTTTTAAACACAAAGTCATAAAAATTACAATCATCTTACATACTGTTTTTGCACATTTGTAAAAGTCTCCCCACCAGTGTCTACACATAATTTGAGTCCTTTGAATGGTGCTGTGTTGGGCAAAGGAGTACGAAGACCGACAACTGGGGTTTGCCACGGAGCCAGCACGAGTCTCCCACAGTCCCAACTGTCTTGTCTTTATTTACAGCTGTTGTTTATCTGTCTTAGTTTCTCTGATGCAGTAGCAGCCTGGCCACGTTACGAGAACATCCGGGTGGCAAAAGTCTGGCAACGAGGGGCCACTTGTTGTAGAAGCAGAACGGACTCCGTCCACACGTGCCCCAGCCTTTATGGATTCTCTTACCGCTGCGCTTGCATGAACGTTAGCCAGGGAATTTCCCTGGGACCCAAGTTCAGTCCATTTAGTGTGAGCCTCAGTTCTGGTGATGACAATCTCAGAAGGAACCAAATTTATATCATTTAATTTAACTTAGCAAAACTCTCAAGTTTCAAGTGACAAGGAAGATTTTGGAAGCTGTTTCTTGAAACACATACCATGAAGTATAATTGTGGCTGAGAGTTTATCTGTAGGCTTTGATCCCACTTAATGCCCATCTAAACCCTTTCTCCCAGCATGTTACGTTAGATTGCCTCCAAAGAGCTCACAAGGCGCCAGACAGGGTCAGCCATCATCCTAAGTGATTTCTTTTTCGCTGGCAGAGTTTGCAGCCGAGTGTCATGAGTCTGACCAGTAAACCCAGGTATGATGGGTGGAAGCAGCTGAGGGGCCGTCTGGAGGCTGGGTTTTCCCGCCTGGGAGGTTGGTGTTTCAAGGGGAGCATCACCAGATTCTGCAGTGTAGGCCTTGGGTGGGTCTTGGGGGAGCAGCAGGGGCCGGACACCCAAGCTCTCCTCTCCCGACAGAACTGCCTGGGCCTTGCAGCTCAGTCTCCCAGAGCTTGGCTGGTGCCCTGGGAAGAGCACTGAGGCCCTGCCCCTCGCCCACGTGCAGGCCCCCGGGGAACTTGGGGGATGTGAGCAGGATGGGGTTGGGCCCTCAGTTCTGAGCTGGCAGCCACTGCCCCCACCCCCCAAATGGGGCGTGGCCTCCTCATAGGAAGCCTGTGAGGGCCTCTCAGGAGACCTTCCCTTGCTTCGGGTTGGTGGGAGGACCAGCCCCACAGTCTGACGGTTCCTGGGCCGGCTCTGCCTCCCGTGCTTGGGCCATGACCTGGGCCTGCGGTCGTGGACTTCAGGGCTTGCTCTGGTGCTGGGAGTTTTCCCCACCAGCCCTCCCCCTGCCTGGATTTTCCTGTGTCAACTGGAAAAAAATGCACAGTCTTGTGAGTTGGGTTCCATTTGAGGGCAAAATGAGGATGATAGCCCAGGAGACAGCCTCGCGGACAGCTCTGAAGAGCTGCTCCAAAGAGGTGGGGGAAACTCAGGGTTATGTACGATTTTAGTGAAGGGGGTTTCCTGCAGGCAAGCACACGTTTTGGCAGAAGGTCGCTCCCAGTCACGAGGAGCAGATGTCTCCATTCACGATTTCAGTGCTTTTCTAGATATGAGGAGATGCAAGGAACTGGACTCAGAAAGTCTCCTTCTGAGAGTGTCTAACTGTCTGCAGACCTGTCCTCCAGTGTTGCCAGAGCGCAGAGCGCTGCACTCCTGGTCTCTGCCCTGCCCGAGCTCTGGTCAGGGGTGCTGGAGGTCAGCGGCTGCTGTGCCCGGGGACCGCATCCTTGCAGAGGCCGCTGGCCAGGGCCAGGTTCAGCTGGCACCTGTCTGCCCATTCCTTGATTTCTGCTTCTCTCTGTCTCTCTGTGGCTCTTTCCCCCTCTCTCCTTCTCTCCCTCTCTCCCTCCCTCCCTCTCTCCCTTGGTTTACCTTCCTTTCTTTGTCCACGCCTGTCTCTTGCGTTGCCTCTGTACTCACCGACCTTGGTCTCTTTCTTACTCTCCTCCCTCCCTCCCTCCCTCCAGGCCTTCCTCCCCCTTTCTGTCAGTTTCGTGTCCCCTGGAGGAGTGTCAGGGCAGCTGAGAGAGGAGGGCAGACCCGGATGTGTCCCCACTACCTCCCTCTCCCAGGAGTGAGAGGCTGGAGAGACCAGCCCTTCTAGAAGCTCCAGCACCTGAAGGATGTGGTGGTACATGGCTCTCGGGCTCTAAGTGCTGGCCCGGGCTACTCTGCGGCCCTGGTGCAGCCCCTCCCTCCTCTTTACTCCTGCTGCTGGTCTCAGCTTGGTGGCTGAGCTGGTGTGGGGGTGGAGGACATGGGCAGGGAGAACGGGTCCTTCCCGTCTGGAAGCGCAGCTCCCCCTGCACTCCAGGTGCTGCTGACCTGCCCCAGCCCCCTTCCACTCAGATGCGGCCTTGGCCCGGCGGCTGCAGCAGGAGACATGGTGGCCTCTGGGGCCTGCGGGGCCAAGGCCCTCCAATCCCAGGTCCTCTGCTCGGGGCCGGAGACAAAACGCCAGCAGGCTTTGTGGGACCGGGGCACACGTGTGCGTGCTGCCTGCCTGCATGTGTGGCTTCTCCCTTCTAGAGGCTCCAAAGGGAAAGACATCAACACCATCAAGTCCCTGAGGGTCCTGCGTGTGCTGCGGCCGCTCAAGACCATCAAGCGGCTGCCCAAGCTCAAGGTGAGCGCCCGGATGGGGGCTTGGGGGTGTGTGTGGGCACGCACACATGTAAGTGTGTGTGTGCTGCATGTGTGCGCGCATTGTGTGTTCATGTGTGGTGCGCATGCATGTATGAGGTGCGCATGCACGTGTGAGTTTCACATGCACGTATGAGGTGCACGTGTGTACATGTGGGTGTGGGTGCACACACACGTGTGCTGTGCATGTCAGCAGTGTGTGCATGTGTGTGCCTGTAGCTGGCCTGGCCCACAACAGCTTCCCATGTGGCGTTTGGACAAGCAGAGCTGAGGGGAGGCTGGGCTGCGTGAGCAGGGTGGGCTCTCAGCTCTGTGACCCTCCCCCGGGGAGAGCTTATCCTCCGCACAGGGGCACGGGGGTGAGGGGGCACAGTGTTGTCCTCACAGCTGCGGTGCAGGGAGGAAGGGCTGCTGAGAGGGTGAGGTCAGGGGAGATGCGGGGAGGGCCGGGGTTCCTGGGAGGCCCTGAAGTGTGGGGGTGGCTGAGATCCTGGCCGAGGAGGGAGTGCAGACCTTAGCCCTCGGAGATGTGCTGCAGTCTCACAATCCTTGAGCTTGTGCTGGAGCTCATTGAATCCTCCAAAACTGTGTGCAGTGAAGTGTTAGGAGCGGCTTGGAGATGCAGGCCGCAGAGACATGGAGCAACGTGTGGGCTACAGGAGGCCACTGGCTTAGCGCCTGTGTGAGGGGGCGGGTGTGGGGGGCCCGGGGGGCCCAGAGGCCTTTGGGTCAGGTGGGGACTTGGATCTGGTGCACACCGGGCCGGTGGGCAGGGGCTGCCCTGCCACGGCAGCTGCTTGTGTCTGGAGTGTGTCTGGTGGTCTCAGAAGACGGTTGTGGGTCTGCCTTTGTGCGCAGCCAGCGCAGGCTAAGGGCGTCTCCGGGGCTGTGAGACACAGCATTGTGGCTCTTCTGCCCTACCCCGTTCCCACCGAGGGGCAGCCCCGACCTGCCCTCTCCCTCCGTGTCGGCCCCTCGTCCTGACCCAGACCCGCAGCATCGGGTTCTCCTCTGCGTCTAGTCCACCTGCCCACTCCACCTGGCCTAGGATGGCCTCCTGAGAGGGTCCGTGGTGGCAGGTGGCTTCCCACACCAGGGCCGCTGGGCCGCGGTGCAGATCCTTCCTGTGGGCAAGGCCCGAGCGCTCACGGCCCCCTCGCCCCCAGGCGGTGTTCGACTGCGTGGTGAACTCCCTGAGGAACGTCCTCAACATCCTCATCGTCTACATGCTCTTCATGTTCATCTTCGCTGTCATCGCAGTGCAGCTCTTCAAGGGGAAGTTCTTCTACTGCACGGACGAGTCCAAGGAGCTGGAACGGGACTGCAGGTACCGTGGGGCGGGGCTCTGTGCCCTCCTCAGGGGGCTCGTGGGTGGTCCAGGCTTGGCCGGGGCCAGGGGCCACCCGGCTGGAACCGCTTCCCCGTGGCTGTGAGCCTTGCCCCGCACCAGAGCCGTTGGAGGGGCTGGAGAGGGGCTCGGGCGAGGGGGAGCCGGCGTGGACGCTGCTCTGGACGTTCCGTGCGCACAGAGTCACAGTGTGTGGCTTCTGTCTGCCTCACATCACTCAGCGTGGCGTTCTCGTGGTTCATCCTGCTGTGGCCGTTGCAGTGCTTCATTCCTGCTGGGGGTCAGATGGGACTGTTTCTGTGGTTAGACCGTGCTTTATTTATCCGTCTGCCTGTTGGTTGTTCCCACACTTTGGGTGTCACGATCACTGCT
The DNA here is from genome assembly GCF_048564905.1 of Vicugna pacos. NCBI lineage: Eukaryota > Metazoa > Chordata > Mammalia > Artiodactyla > Camelidae > Vicugna > Vicugna pacos. The sequence goes on from NC_132990.1 coordinate 80,286,778, forward strand.
GCTGTGGATTCTTCCGGTGGGTAGGAGTCTTCATTTCTCTCGAGAAGGTACCTAGAAAGGAAACTGCTGTGTTGTACGCCGAATCTGTTTAACAGTTTCGGAAACTGCTAGACTGTTTTCCAAAGTGGCCGAACCGTTTTATATTTCCCCCAGCAGTTCTGAGGGTTCTGATTTCTCCGCATTCTTGCCAACACTTGCATTTTCCTTTCGAAAATTTAATTACAGCCATCCTGGTCGGTATAAATGGTATCTCACTGTGGTTTGATTTGCATTTCCCTGGTGACTCATGATGTCAGCTGCCTTTTCATGTGCATATTAGCCATTTGTCTGTCTTCTTTGCAGAAATGTCTATTCAAGTCTTTCACCCATGTTTTGATTGGGTTAATTGTCTTTTTAAATAACTGACTGAAATAGTTGCTTATATATTCCTGGTACGAGTTCCTGGCCAAATAGACGATTTTCAGTGTGTTGTCCCCTTCTCTGTGTTGACGATGTCCTTTGTAGCCTGAAAACTTTTTATTTTGCTCAAGTCCAGTTCATCTCTTTTGTTTGCTTATGATTTTGGTGTCGTATCTAAGACCCCATTCCCAAATCTGAGGCCCCTGTGGTTTCTTCTAAGAGCCTGTTAGCTGTAACTTACTCTCAGTGTAGGTCTTTGATCCACCGTGAGTTAATCGGCACGTGTGGAGTGAGGTGGGGTCCACGCTCGTGTTTTCTGCAGGTGGAGACCCAGTGGTTTCGGCACCGTCTGTTGAAGAGACTGTTCCTTCTCCACTGAACGGACAGCCCTTCTCAGAGGCCAGCGGGCCGTAGACACGTGTGTTTGCTTGCATCCGTTGTCCTTAACCTCTGACCTCCTCTGTGTCCCGTCCACAGGGGCCAGTATCTGGACTACGAGAAGGACGAAGTGGAAGCTCAGCCCCGGCAGTGGAAGAAATACGACTTCCACTACGACAATGTGCTCTGGGCCCTGCTGACTCTGTTCACGGTGTCCACGGGGGAAGGCTGGCCCATGTGAGTGTCCGTCTGGCTCCTCGTGGCGCGTCAGGCTGGAGCAGAGGGGCGGCCGGGACAGGGAGGCTCATGCTACGGGCACCACGGAGCAGGCAGCCCTGGGCTCTTGTGCTGTCAGGTGAGGCGCGGCCCTGCCCTCCCGGCGTGGGCGGCCAGGGAGGAGGAGGAGGAGACTCAGCCGGGAGCACAGCAGCGGCTCCTGGGAGCCCGCTTCCAGTGGCTGGAGGCCAGAGGGAAGGTGGGGCTCTTCACCAGCCCGCTGGCTTCTGTTAGGGGAGCCCGAGGGACGTGTGTGTTCAGTGCCACACTGGGTGGCAGCGAGCTTCCTCTGGGGCTCGGAGGACCACCCCTCGGAAGGTAGGATCGGCACTCTGGCGGGGGCCCTGCTGAGCCTGGGGCTTTCAGAAGACAGATGGGGCTGGGTGTGTACAGGGACCTGGCGTGAGGAGGGAGTGAGCAGGGCAGGGCAGGACGCCTCTTCCTCCTGTCCTCCTGAGGCCCAGACCTTGGCACCCGGAGGCCTCCCCTTGGAGGTCCCCTCCCAGCCCTGAGTACAAGCCCTGTGGGAAGGCAGCGTGCCTCCAGCAGACACGGTAGTCCTGGGGAGCGGGCTGGGGCCCACCTCACGGCAGTGCCGTCCCTGGGCTGCGCTGTGGAGAAGCCTCACTCGTGATGCAGCTCTTGACTCTCCCAGGACTGTGTCCTCACGGGCTCCCCTGACGCTTGGCGTTTGCTCTCGGCCCAGGGTGCTGAAGCACTCGGTGGATGCCACCTACGAGGAGCAGGGCCCGAGCCCCGGGTACCGCATGGAGCTGTCCATCTTCTACGTGGTCTATTTCGTGGTCTTCCCCTTCTTCTTTGTCAACATCTTTGTGGCCTTGATCATCATCACCTTCCAGGAGCAGGGGGACAAGGTGATGTCTGAGTGCAGCCTGGAGAAGAACGAGGTGGGTGGCCCTCCTGCTCCGCCTGCATGTGAGCTCCCCTGGAGGCAGCGTGGGCAGGGCCACGGGCCCTTCTGCGGGGAGTCACTCGTTAGTGGGTGGGCTTTGACTGCTGCTGCCGCCTGCACGCGGGCAGGAGGGACTGTGTGTGGCTGTGGGGAGGCCCGGGAGAGGCCTCCTCTTGTCGGGCTCTGTGTGGCCGAGGGGCCGGGTGGTGTGCGGGGGCCGCCGCTGTGTCTGAGCCCTTGGTGCTCCTTCCCCCCATGCAGAGGGCTTGCATCGACTTTGCCATCAGCGCCAAACCCCTGACACGGTACATGCCTCAGAACAAGCAGTCTTTCCAGTACAAGACGTGGACGTTCGTGGTCTCGCCGCCCTTTGAATACTTCATCATGGCCATGATCGCCCTCAACACGGTGGTGCTGATGATGAAGGTGCGGGCCTAGCACGCAGGCTGCGGGTGCCAGCGGGGGAGGGTCTGCACCCGACGGCCTGTGCGGGTGCTGCTCGTGGGCTGTCAGTGTGGACGCCTGTGGAGGGAGCCCAGGTGGGCTGCGGGCAGAGCAGCGGGCTGCCCGCTGAGCTGACAGGAGGCCGTCATGGTCCCCGTGGGGTGGAGGGTGGAGTAGGTGGCTCAGGCAGCCCAGCCTGTGGCTGACGGCCCCCCTTCCCCCGGCAGTTCTACGACGCGCCCTACGAGTACGAGCTGATGCTGAAGTGCCTGAACGTGGTGTTCACGTCCATGTTCTCCATGGAGTGCGCCCTGAAGATCGTCGCCTTTGGGGTGCTGGTACGCCCTCCGCCCACTCCGGGCCTCTGTTGGGGGACCTTGCGGGGGCAGTCTGGAGCTGGAGAGTCCCTGAGCCCGCAGAGCACACGGGACCCTGCCGGGGCCCTGGGGAAGGGGTTGCTCTGGGTCCCACGCACCCCCCTCACCCCAGTCCTGGCGGCAGGTGGGGCTGAGTCCACTCCCAGTTCTGCCCCCGCCTGGGCCCTGAGCTGCTGCGTGCCTGGCTGAGCTGTCTGCAGCGGCCCTGTGCTCTCCCACTGGGGTGGCCGGTCTGTCCCCTCGCCCCTTCGTGGTTAGGGCCCACCTTCCGCACCCCCTGCCTGGCAGAGCCCTCGTCCGCCACCAGCACTAACTGCCCTCCTTTCTCTCTAGAACTATTTCAGAGATGCCTGGAATGTCTTTGACTTTGTCACTGTGTTGGGAAGTATTACTGATATTTTAGTAACAGAGATTGCGGTAAGTAGCGTTTCTTGTCCCCAGTGGTTCCCTTCCAGAGAGCGCGCCCTCGCGTCTCCAGGCCCTGCCCGCATCAGCTTCTCCTCGTGCGGGAGCTCCCGGGCCCCCGATGGGTCAGATGGGAGCTCCTCCCTAGAGGTGGAGTTAGGGTTGGGTGCTGCCCCAGCAAATGCTTTTTTGTTGGATAAAAAATTGGTTCCCAAAGGTCTTCCAGACTGGGGGCCTGAGAACCACCTGGGAGCTCCTTGGTAACGACTGGCCAGGAAGACGAGGCGCTTTTAAGCGTGTCTGTGTCCGACGTGTGCATGTCTAACAGCGGGCACTGGAAACATACACACTCAAACCAGCAAGAGTTCAGAGTATGTGAAAGTGTGAGGTTTGTTTTACACAAACATACACACGCACATGTATATTGTGTGTGTGTGTGTGCTCACCCGTTGGAGATGCCCGTTCTTGTCGAAGTGTGTGGATTGCATCTGAGACCTGACTGAGTCCTGGAGCATGAGCTTGTCTCAGCAGGTCTCAGAGAGCGTGAGTCACAGGCGTGTTGGCACAGCGCACTGCATTAGAATTTAATGGCAGATCCACACTCACTTGTCTCAGGCTGGATTCTCTAGAAGCAGCACTGAGGTAGGTCCTTGTACAAGTTATTTCTCAGGACGTGTTCCAAGGCACAACCTGCAGGGGGAGGCTTGGGGTGTGGCTGTGACTCCAGCCAGGCGTCGGGGGCAGTGGTCTGTCCCCAGCGGCTCCGGACACGGGGTGGGCTACGCCTTGGAGCTGTCACCTCTGTGCCCATCGGTCCTGGGCTGAGGGCCCCTGGGTGCGCCCTGCGTGCAGGGAGGTGCACTGCTGGGGATTAGGGACGGTGGTGCCGTCGGCACGGGTCACTCGGGGTGCAGGGTGTGTGTTCGTGGCCTCGGCTCTGCTCGGCTCTGCCCTTACCTCAGTGGGTCACTTCGCTCGTCTGTAGGGCGACGCTGGTCGCGATCTTGGAGGCAGGGTGGTGAGAGCACCTGCTGCCGAGGTGGTGACGTGCGCCACGCCGTCCTGCTCTGCCCCTGCGCCCCCACCTATGGCCATGAGGTGACCTAGCCCCTCCTGCTGTGTGGCCACACCCTGTGCTGCTTGTGGTCCAGGTCCTGTTCGGACTGGTCCTGGGAACATCTAGAAAGGCCCTGTGACCCCCGACTCCGACAGACTTCCCCCTGCAGGGCCTCATCCAGCACCCGGGCCAGCCCAGGGGTGCTGAGGAAGCCAGAGGGACACGGCCACCATGGCCTTCGATTTCCATAGTGGAGGCCTTCCCCACTCCTTTGAGCCAGGACCAGAGGTTCGCCTGTCTGAAATTTGTGGGGGTGATGAGCACAGAGTCCACATGGGGCCCCTGGAGTCGTGGTGAGAGGGCACCTCTGCCTTCAGCTTTGGTCTCCTGGACCCAGGCCTTTGCAGGTCGGGTACCCGCAGTCCTCTTGCAGGACGCCAGCCCAAGCCCACGAGGTCCCTTGCTGAGCCAGCGTTTTATCTTTGTCTGTGAGAGGCTGTCAGCATTTTGTCAGGGTGATCCCCGAGTGGTGTGGGTCCTGTCACCGGCTCCTTTGCACTCGTCCGCTTGCTCTGAGCTGCCGTCACGTCGAGTCCCACGTGGGTGGATCTGTGATACCAGTGCAACAGCAGAGGCAAACTCACGCCCATTGGTGACGGCACTGCCATTTCAGGTGAAAAGTTCCCACGTAGGCAACTTACCGCCAAGTGGTCCTCATAGAAGTGGCCTCTGCTCAGAGTGGGCTGGTGTCCAGCAGTGGCCGGGCTGGGGCAGCCTTGCTAAGAAGGAGCCCAGCCGTCGGCCGGGCTCAGCCTTCATCCTGGCCGTCACAGTCACTGACTTTGTGGACCGACCGTGTGAGCGCAGGCTGGTGAGGGCAGAGGCTCGTTGACATCCCGGGCCTCCTGGTTTTAGTGCCCCTGCAGCTGTGGATGCCCTGGTGGACATTAACGTGACGCAGAGGCCTACACGCCTGCATTCCCTGGGCCGTCTGGGTGGCTCTTCCCCAGACCTGTCCCTCCAGAGGGCTGGCCATGCTTGCTGCAGGCACTCTCTTCTGACTCACACACCCACACCTGCGCTGTGGTGCGTGAGCACCACCCAGAGCTCTGCCTCACCGCTGCCTTGCAGGCCGATCCTGCGCCTGTCTGTTGAGCCAGCCCCTCCATAACCAGGTTAGAGTTTTTCCTCCTAGTTTTGGGAAGCAGCCCATGATGTGTGGGGGTGGTTGAGCTGAGGGAGAGACAGTGCAACAGAGCGGAGAGGCATGGGCCTGGGCCACCTGTCGTGCGCGTGCCCTCTGGACTCGCTTAGGTGTGGCCCTGATGTAGCACCTCCCTTGCACACCGATTGCTGGTGGGCCTGCAGCACAGCGCTCACGAGGACCAGCTCTGGTATCGCAGACACAGATGTCTCTCGGTCAGACAGTCTGCAGGACCCAGCAACCAGGAGTGGCCCCTTCTCCCGTCTTCTGCAGATAACGTGAATCCAGGTGGCTGCACTGACTTCTCTGCGGGGCCTCCAGGGCTCCAGGGGGTACTCGGGTACCACAGGGACTCCCAGTGCTGTGGGGTCTGTTGGGCTCATGGTGCACGTGGCAGGGCTGCTGACACTGTAGCGTGGATCTGCTCGAGAGCCTTCTTCTTTAGAGCCAGCAGCTTTGTGTCACCTGACAGGTGGGTCACAGCAGTCTTTCTTCAGTGGTGCGTGCTGTCTCCAGAACCCACGGGACCACGAGAGGAGGAGGTGTGAGGTGCAGTCACTGACTTGTTCTTTACCTGGGGGTCCATGTTCTGGCATGGTTCACACCACTGGGTCCTAACAGTCTTGTATGTTAGGTTTCTGCCTAAAACATGGGGAAAGGTCCTTTCGATCCCAGACATGTTCTTCTAGAGGATAGAAGAAGAGTGAACATTTCCTGTTTGTTTATGTAAGATTAGTACAATCTTGACACCAAAGGTTTTTAAAAAGTAAGAGTGTAAGAAAGGAAGGTCATAATCCACACTCACTCATTAATTTAGATGCAAAATTCCAAACAACATGTAAGCAAACCAAATCCAACAGTGTACAGGAAAGAAGTACAACGAGGTTTATGCCAGGAAAGCAAGATTCTACAACAGAAGGTCTGTCACTGTAACTTACGTGAGCGGGTCGAAGGACACTATTGATGTATCCTGTCACAGGTGCAGAAAAGACCTTTGATGACATTCGGGTTTTATTCACGATAAAAATGATTAGCAGTCTAGGATTTATTCACTTGATGAAGAGCATTTACGAAAAAGCCCTGTGCAAACATTATCTGTAGTGGTGAAATTTGGGAAGAATTCCCTTTAAAATAGAAAAGGACAGTGACGTCTGTAACCACTACTTCTGTGAACATGAACAGTATTTCAACAGTTCAGTGAATCACGTGCCAGTTCCAGGAGGACAGAGGCTGTTGTCTGTTTTCTTCGCTGCCATATTCCAGTGCTTAGAATAGTGCCTGACACTTTGTGGGTATTCGGTGAATACTTGCTGAATGAATAAGACAAGAAAAATAAATAAAACATGTAAGGGCCAGAAAAGGAGTAGGTAAGACTGTCATTATTCAAAGATAACATCAGTATCTATGGATGAAATCTAGATTAGTGTGAAACTGATTGAAGTGTTTCACGAGTTTGTGAAGTACAAGATACTCGAGTAAGTTTGCTGCATTTCATTACAACAGCAGCAGCAGCAGTCCTGACAGTACACCTAGCAAAATATGTGTGCAAGATCTTTATGTGGCAAACTATTAATATTGAAAGATATTAAAGAAGACTTGAGTAGATGGAGTTATGTACAATGTTAATTAATAAGCAGTGTCCATGTCTTAGAGATGACATTCCCCCCCAACTGATCTGTAGATTCGATGCAATTTCAATAAAAATACCAATGATTTTGGTTTTGTTTTTGCTTGTTTGGCTCTTTGCTTTGGAATTTGACAAGCTGCTTCTAAAATTTATAGGAAAGAGGAAAGGCTGCCAAATAGCCAAGATGTTTAATAGTCAGGTTCCGGGGCTGGTGTGGGAGGGAGGCCGCTCCAGCCAGCGAGCAGACCCCCTGGAAGGCTGCGACAGTTGAGGGACAGGAGCAGCTGGAGAAGTCAAGGGCGAGCGTCAGGAGCCTGGAATCAGACTCGCCTGTTTATGGAAACGTGCCGTGTGACCGTGCCGTGGGGGGCGTAGCTCGTTGTCAGTATAGGGAAGAGCAGAGATTGGATCTCGGTTCACAGCATTCACAGAAATACTGCAAACGATGAAAAGTCTTACATGTAAGAGACAAAACTTTAAAACTCTTGGAATAAAATGCAGGAGGTTTTAAGATTATCTGTGGGGACTGGTTTGTTAGGCAAAATATATACAAAGCACCAACCACACTGAGAAAGAATCATGTAAGATCCAGAGTTTCTGTTTATGCAACGGAGAAAGGCCAGTCCTTGAACAGGGAGAAGGTGTTTGATGGCAGCCCTCTGCTCATACATTTGAAGGTATTTGTGCAGTGCCTTCCACTGTTCTCAGTGCTAAGACAAAGGCGCTTCATTGTAGTGATGTCAGGGACTGGCCCAGGGAGAAGGCCATGCAGAAGAGGGGCGTCTGAGACGCTGAGATCTTGGACTGTGTGTTCAGACAAGGTGCCTCTGGGATGGAGAGTCCAGGGCAGGTAGAGGGTCACGTGCAGAGGCCCCGGGGCTGCGCGGCCCTGCAGGGGTACTGGAAGGTGTGGGGGGCCGTGGCTGCACAGGCGAGGCCTCGCAGTCAGAGTGAACTCGGCTCTTCTTTTGAGTGAGGCTTTTGTGGAGAGGGGTGATACACTCTGGCTTTAGGGCCGTACCCTAGGTGGCTTTGTTGAGAGCACAGTGCAGGGCACAGGCAGAGGCGCCCAGATGCCCTGGGGCGCCCGGAAACGCCCTGAGAGGAGAACTCAGTGCAGGTCGTTCATCTGGGAGGCGACCCCAGAGGGCAGGGGAGCAGGGAAGGCAGGCTGTCCCCTGCCATCCTCATCCTGTGACGGGCCGGGTGGCCGGGTTGTTTTCACTAGCTGCTGGGGAAGGGGCACCGAGGGTCATTTTCTAAGCGGATCACCCTTTATTGATGTTGGGCCCTGGGCCTTGTGTTCTGGCCTGGGGAAGTTCTCAGGAACAGGCATGAGTGGTGTTGGCCTTTGAGGGTGTGCATGTGCCGAGGTTCCTGCGCGGGGCCAGACAGCGGAGCTGGGAGCCTGGGGCAGGGGACAGGGAGGAGGACACTGTCACGTCTGGAAGTCATTTTACGGTAGAGCTGCAGGTGGTCAGATGAGGGCGTGAAAGATGAGGCAAGAGTGACATCAGACTTCCCTCTGAGCACTTGGGGGAGCGGACTGTCCTTGACTGAAAGAAGCATGAGGAACAGGCTTGCCGAGGACGGTCAGGCTGTGCTTCACGTGTCACACTGAGTCTGTTGTCCCTCCTGGCCAGTGATGTAAGACGGGGAGTCTCGTGTGTGTAGGACAGTCTCGGATCCGTGAGACTGGATGAGATCGGCAGGGAGAAGAGCTCGAGGACCGACACTGAGTGACGTGGGCGAGGCTGGAGGGTGGGCTTTCCAGACCCCAGCGGAGGTCGTGTGCAGGGTGTGCAGGGCTCTAACGTAGCAGAAGGGACGGCTGAGCATTTCACAGAATAGAAAACACAAGTGGCCGCAGGGAAGGATGCTCGACCTTGTCTGTAATCAAAGAAACGCCAAGTGAAAGGACCGTGAGATGTCGTTTCACACCCTGCAGTTTGCAATACGAGCGTTGTGGTGATGCCGCCAGTGGGTGAGGGTGTGGACCCTGCTGAGGGGTTTGAAAGAGGGGCACACGTGCCCTGCACACACCCGGGTGCGCGTACCGGAGCGTGTCGGGCAGGCGGGCCTGGAGACGGTGTACACCAGGGTCTGCGGCGGCAGGATGGCTCACTGACGGCGACGAGCGTCCTTGTCAGCAGGGCGCCTCCGGGTCAGGGCTTGCTCTCTGTCAGGGCAGTGTGATTCGTCACAGAGGCCACAGACAGGCAAGTAGGATGCATTTTAAGAATCTGAGATAAAACAGTAAAGAAAAGCAGTTATTAATGAGAGTTAAGGGTAGTTACTGCAGCTGAGAAGAGACCAGAAGGGCTTCCAAAGGGATGGTGACGTTCTGATTTTTAAGCTGGATGATGAATATGTGGGTATTTTATGACTTTAAAATATACATATACATGTACATATTCTTTTGTTTACATGAGATGTTTCATGGTTTTGAAATGCTAATGATCTGAATACTGCAGGCAAAAAGCTGGAAGCTGCCATTTTAACAAAAAAACCAAGGCCGTTTATTCCACTGGCTGCTGGCCCAGGTGCTGCCCCTTCGCTGTGGGCTCCTCACCCAGGAGTTCGACCGCCGTGGTTTCTGACAGAAGCCCCTCCTTGGGTGCAGGAATCTCTGTTCTCCTGATAAAGGGATCCGAGCCCTGGGGTCCCAACTGCAAGGATGGAGCTGGGGGCAGAGGGAGGTGCCTCTGAGAGGGCGCCCCCGGTGGGGGGGGGCAGGCAGGGCACCCAGACAGTGTCAAATGTGCCGCTTCTGAGGGCACCTCCCCACAGAGAGGCAGGTGGCCATCACCCAGCATCTGTCTCTCAGCTGCTGGACACTCGAGGCAGGGCCGCTTGAGAATGTTTGAGACCTCAGTCCCAGCAAGCCCCCGAGGGCGGCCGCCGTCACAGGCCTGGATGCCTGGCGGGGCTGGCGGGAGGGCTGAGAACAGCCTGGTCTGACGGCTCAGCTTCTCCGGCCACTGGAGCTTCCAGAGGTGGGTCTGCACCTGCTCTGCCTGGAGGAGAAAAGATGAAAGGAAGCCATCCTGTGGCTTTTGGTGTCTTTTTCCTTTTTCCATTTGTAGTCGCTTCATATGTTACTTTGTGGATGCACTGTTTTTTCCTTAGGCAAAAATATGAGTGTCAGTTCCCACCCCCAATTTAAAAATCAACATAGATCAATAGTCTTAACCAGGGTCACACAGAGAATGCACTCCAAGCAAGTGTAAAACTGACATTGATTTCTTTGCCTGGAAATAAAAAAAATAAGTGTCTGTGAGTCATCTTTGGATTTGCATTACAAACAGGAATGCAAACGATGCCCCTGTCTGCATAATCTACAGACTTCAAAACATTTTTTGATTTGATGCATTTTAAGCAAAATAAGAAAGTTTACCAAAATCCTAAAAGTCTTCAGTGACATTTTCAGAGATAGAGTGTTTGCTTGTGCTGATGACTCATTTTCTCTTTTGTTTCCTGTTTCTGTTCGTGACTCACCTTAACCTGCCTGCTGACTCACGCCACCCAACCAACATACAATGCGAAAACCATGTCTCCGTCTGTATGTTGTGCCCTCCTGCGCAAACATCGCAATCTGTAAATAACACACAAACACCCATCCATGAAAACATCACATGCAGGAAACGGTTGGTTTCATGACTTTAAACAGTTCTTGAAGCTCCTGCTTTGCTGGCCCTGCTCCTCTCCTTTCTGTTTCCTGTCGCCCCGCCCCACCCCGTGCTCGGAGCCCGGCTGCACCTGTCCCTCTGGCCTTTCATGCGCCCTCCCAGCTCCCGGGTCCAGCAGGGGCTTCTGAGGTCTGCCAGGGACCATTTGATCGCAGGAACTGGCCTGGGGCCAGGAGAGGAGGAAGGGGATCGAGTGAGAGGCTGGTGAGCGTCTGGGCAAAAACTTTCTGCCGGGACCGGCTCAGAACTGGGGAGGCTTTGTGGGACGTGAATTTGGACCTGATCCCTGTGATGTCCCTGGCTTCTGTCGCACCATCCCCGGCCTCCTGCTTGTCTCCATCACCCACGGACAAAGAGGGCTCGCCTCTGCCCGGCGGCCTTCCTGGACGGACCCTTCTGTGGGGTCTGGCTAGGGGCCCTGGCCTGGGGACATTGGCCTGACTGAGTAGAAGGAGGGGCTCTGCCCCAGGAGACAGCATGGATGCACGCGAGCCCCCAGTCGGCGAGCTGGTGTGGACTGAGCAGGTGGTGTGGACAGGGCTCCCTTCCAGGCCCTCAGGGATGTCTGAGGGGAGAGTAGGCCACCGGGAGCCGGCTACCGGAGGCCGTGACTGGGAGTCCACGTAAAGGAGCAAACACTTGAAACCCATGCTGCAGGAAGTGAGTGTCTGTGACACAGGGCTTCACAATCAGGGCAGAAAAGCCTGAGTTTTGAGAAAAAGCCATTTTCTGCTGCAGAAATACCAGGTGGCACCCTCTGTCTGCACAGGCTCCTGCTCACGCCACCCGACCTGTGCTCAGCCCGTCCTGTCCTCCCCCTTCTGCGCCCCTCCCCGCCCTCACGGCACATCCCTGCCCGGCATGCGGGGCACCTGGGGCACCCGCCCTCCCTGCCCCTCAGTGGTCAGTCCCCTGAGTGGGAGAGCAGCTGTCCAACGCACTGCCGGACCTCCCTGCACGCGTGTGCGCAGCCTGAGGGGAGGCCCCAAGTGCTGCGACTCTGACCAGAGGCAGCGATGCTCTTGGATGCAGGAGACGCGGGTCTTGTTCTGGGGTCAGTTGATCACCCTGTGGGCTGGTGTTTCACAGTGCTTAGGGAACCTTTAAATTCCTTTCCCCAGTGTTCCTCACTACCTGGGTGTGATGTCTGAATGTCTCTGTCCTGTGGGGGAGGAAGCTGACTCTCAGTGGACCTGGGGACCAGTGTCCCCTCGAGGTGCTTCAGCTGCCGTGTCGAGGGGTGCAGAGCTGACCTTCCCTGACTGGGGGGTGCAGTAAGGAAGGGCTTGGCTTGGCGGCGGGTGAAGCTGCTCCTGGGTGCGACAGAAACCATGGACTCTGGGGGGACATGGCAGGCGTGTCCATCTCCCAGGACTGGCTGAGGCCAGAGGTGACCGTGCACCGCCGTGGGAGGCTGCCGTGTGCCTGCTGCCCCTCCGTCCCGCATGCCGTCGGTGTGGTGGTGCTGGCAGCCCCCGCCCTGGGTGCAGCCCCAGGGGCTCAGCCCGTCACACTCTGCCTGGAGCGCCCGTGGCTGTGGTCACCGTCCATCCTCATGGCTCTCCAGGGCTGTCTGTCTGCTGGCACCCCGCCCTCCCCTCCCGAGAGAGAACCATCTCCACAGATGGGCCTGAGGCCGAGTGTGTCCTGCGCTCGCACGAGCCGGGATGTGGATGAACGGCGCCTCCTCCTGCCTGGTCTGGCGTCCGCCCCTTCTTTCTTGCCCAGAAGCCTGTACTTGCCCCCAGCATCTTCAGGAAATACTCTGGTCTGTGCCAACTGTCTGCGCAGACCGCTGTGGGTCCCAGCCCCTCAGACCCACCTGCGCAGGTGGTTTCAGTGTGGAGACCCCTGGGGAGGTGAGGCGCTTGGCAGCCCCTCCCTTAGAGCTGAGCTTTGCTGTCTGGTGTGGAGGACATCCTGGCCCTGTAGACAGAGTCCCCCTTCTGTCCCCGAGCTCGTCCTCCTGAGGCGGCTGGCTCACCCGAGGGCCCCCAGAGCCCGTGTGGACCTGTCTCCTCCGTCCTGTCCACCTCAGAGATTCTCCTTCCCCAGCACAAGCGGATGAGGGGCTGCAGGGAAATGAGTGCACCCTCCAGGGTCACACCTGGGATCCACTGCTGCCTTCTCAGTGATCTGGACCACAGTTGTCCCTCCTTGTGCCTGCCAGCCATCCCCTTGCCCTGTGCTTCGAAACCTGTGAGCCACCCCTCGGTGTAGCTCGAAGTCCCTCACCAGCAGAGACAGTCCAGAGTCGCTGGGGGGAACCAAAGGTGCCAGCCCCTGAGACGAGGCAGACAAGGAGTGGGTTGAGGCCACTGTCCCTGGAGGAAGGAACAAGACCCATCCCTCCAACTGAACGTCTCGTCCCTGCCAGGACCAGACAGGCAGCCCTGGACGGAGGGCGCGCGGCTCCGCGCAGGCCCCGTGCCTCCTGCACGCGCTCCCGCTGTCGCTGTCTCATTCAACACCTGTGCTCTCTTTCCTCGGAACTTGACCACTGAGTCTGGCAACACGATGTGTCTAGCCTGAGCTGCTTGCATATTTTTATAGTGGCGAAGTGGCAGGAATCTGCTCTCAGGCTGTGTGTGAGCACCTGGTCTCTAAGCAGACAGGGCAGCAAGCCACCCGGGCCCCCAAGCACCCCCGTCTCCTTGCGAACGCTGTCCAGGGCCGTGCCCCCAGAAAGGGGAGTGCCGGTAACTCAGGTGCTCCCAGGTCGTCTGCGGAGTCCAGACGTTGTCGGTTTACTTCGTGCTTGATTTCGGACCCTTTGGGTGAGGGAGCAGTGCTAGGTGGCTTGGGTTCTCTGGAGCAGAGACCAGTTGTGGATTGCAGAGGTGGCTTCCCTGGGGTGAGCAGCAGGACCAGCGACACCTGCAGCTCCTGCGGTGACCAGTCTCCAGGCCCCTGCAGCTCTCCAGAGGAAGTGTCTGCCCTCTGCTGGGTCCCAGGCAGGGGCTTTGCTGGCCTCATGGGAGAGAAGGGCATGGCCACCAGGCCTGAGGCAGGGCCCTTCAGAGGCCTCGATGGAGAGGCAGCCCTGCCTGGCACCTGGGCTGCTTGGCCGTGTCCTGCAAGAGGCGGTCAGTGTTGGAAGCCCAGCCACGGGGCGTCTCCTGGCTCCTCCGGGCAGCAGGGAGCGGCTTCATGGAACCTTTCTCTGTCCCTCCCTGTGGAGGGACTTCCTCTGGTTTGCTGCATGAGAAGTGGTTTGCAGTGACAAGCTTCACTCTTGGCAGGTTTCCTGGTGGCTGACTGCTGCTTACACTGCGAGGCCGTGACCTTCCGTTTCAGTCTCTCTCCTTCCCGCTTCCTCTGAGGCCACCGTGACTGGGGTTAGGTGGGTGGGGAGCAGCTGCCCTGGGCCTGCGGGAGGCGGGTTCCAAAGGCCAGAGCGCAGCCTTTCTTCCCTGCAGAACAACTTCATCAACCTCAGCTTCCTCCGCCTGTTCCGTGCCGCCCGGCTCATCAAGCTGCTCCGGCAGGGCTACACCATCCGCATCCTGCTGTGGACCTTCGTCCAGTCCTTCAAGGTGAGGCCAGCCTGGCCTGCGCTCCTCCGGGGTGGGGGCGGGTACACATGCCCCACTGGGACCGTCGAGCCTCTTCATGCTCACGAAAGCCCGGGGTGGGTTTTATGACGTGGCTTGTGTGTGAAGGAACTGAGAACGGTCGCCTGGTGTGGGGGGCATGGTGGTCGTGCGGTTGGATCTTCAGTCAGCAGAGGTCTGTGCGGCCCCAGGGCCCGGCTGCCGCCTGCTCTGGGGCACAGCGTGGCGGCCCCCCCTGGAGCTGCACCCTCGTGTCTCCGCAGGCCCTGCCCTATGTGTGCCTGCTCATTGCCATGCTGTTCTTCATCTACGCCATCATTGGCATGCAGGTGGGTGTGCTCTCGTGGCCGCAGGCAGGTCGGCCTCTCGGACGTTTCCATGAGCCACGCGCTGTCTGAAGCACTTTATGGCCTCAGTGCCTGGAGGGACTGTCGTGTGGACGAGGACACTGAGGCACCAGGGCCCCGTGGGCGAACGCGCTGCTGTGCCCTCAGTGGACTCCGTTGGGCTATGTCCGGCGGCCGGGAGGCGTGTGTGAGTGAGTACTGGCCCCACAGTGGCAGAGCGTTTGAGCACGTCTGCCTGGTGCCCAGTGGCCTGCCGGGCAGCAGCAAGTGATTCCTAGTCCGGCAGCGATTCTGAATCCTTTGCAGGAGATTCTGTACCTCTGGAGAAAAAGATTCAGCAGGATTGTACCAGAGCACAGTACTGGTCAGATTCAGCTTGCGTAGCTTAGATTATTTTTATTTTGCCGAAGAACCCTGTCAGCTATTCGGGAGAACACTTACGAGACACCAGGTGTAAAGCTCTGGTCTCTCTCCAGTGGGGGAGGGGGTGGGAGGAAACAGTGCCTTAAAGTTTGCTGAGGACTGAACTTTTAAGCTCTGTTTTTAGGGATTGAAAAGTCCCCTTGCTTAGAGTTTGCTGAGCTGTCGCTGTTTAACACAGTTACGTAGTTTTTCCTGCTTTGGTGCATAAAACGTGTCACTGGTCTTTGTTCTTGGTGGTGATGTCATAATTCGTAAATTTTCAGCCAGATCCCAGACTGGAAGTTAAGTATCGTTACTGACTCGTTTGCATTTCTAACCCTGAAAGAGATCAGTTAAAATGATTAAGAAGCTTATTGTGATATCTGCACAGATACGTAAGAAGGAACTTCCGGGCGATGTAGCAGAACTTCGCCAGGACGGTGACTGCCTGGGGGGCACTGATGAGAGAGTGAGCATTAGGAGCCCCCCCCCCCCGCGCAGCAGAGCCCACGCAGACGTAGCTCTCCGTCCCAGCCTTGCTAGTCGTGCGGGCAGCCCCCAGGGCGGGCCCACAGCCGGCCAGCACACGCGGAGCTGTGGGACACTCGTGTGCTTGCCTTTCAAGAGTCTCCTCCACCCTGGAGACACTCAGACCCCTCCAGCCCCGCAGCAGTGGTGGCGGCTTCGTCGGAACTTCTCCGGCTGAGGGCAGCATCCTGTCTCTTGTGCGTCCTCACCCGCACACACACCGCCTTCTGCCTGGAGACGGACGCTCCCGAGGACACAGCGTGTCAGGCTGCAGCCTCCTTGTCCATTTCAGGTGTTTGGAAACATCGCCCTGGATGACGACACCAGCATCAACCGGCACAACAACTTCCGGACGTTTCTGCAGGCCCTGATGCTGCTGTTCAGGTGAGCCGCTGGGAGGGAGGCCGGGTCAGCGGCTCCTTCCTCATTCCGTGTTGGGGGCACCCCCCCGGGCCCCCTCCAGCCCCCGATCCTGCTGGCTTCCCTGCAGTGGCCTTTCCAGTTTCTCCTCTCTCTCTGCGCCTCCTTCCCTAGGGCTCCTGGGCCTCAGGACAGACTGAAGGGAAGCCTCTGAGAGGGTCAGCCTGAGCGCCCCAGGCCAGGCCGGCCTCCACCACCTTGTCTCTGCTCCGGTCAAGGCTGCAGCCTGAGAGGTCTGGGCGGACAGGTGTCCAGCAGGGCCTTTCATGGTGTGTCGGCCCCAAGCCTCCCTCTGTGCACCTGAGTGATTTCAGGGGTCGGGAGGGTGAGGGAGGGGGCAGCAGAGAACTGTTATCCGCAGAGCGTGTGGCCGCTCTGACCCAAGGAACCCAAATGGCCGAACTGCTGGTCCGAGGGCCTCCACCTGCCGCTGCTGCTCATGGGAGCTGCAGTTCCTAAGTTTCTGGGCGCAGCCAAACTAGGCACCAGGGCGGGGCCTCGAGGACCACAGACTCGTTTCGGGCCCAGAAGCCCGCCTGCAAAGGTGCACAGGACGGCTCCCAGCAGCTGTTAGCAGCTGTTAAACGTGGCACTCCTGAGTTGAGAACGAACTTGTGGGCGGAGGGGAGAGGGTAGAATGCGTCCCCCTGCCTCCAGAGCCCCCTCCCTTGCCACGACACTGCAAGGGGGAAGAGCCCTTTCTTCAGTGGTTCATGGTGAGGGGGCCTGATGGCAGACCCGGCCGTGGGCCCCTTCCTGAGGCTTCTTCGCTTCGTGCCGTTTCTGTAAACGTGTCTGGCTGCTGCCAGGTCTGCTCCTGGGCACCCAACAGAGCCCGCCCTTGCAGCTGCGCCCGGGGGAGCGTGAAAGTTCTCCTCTGTGTCAGGGCGAGCTCCGACCCAGGCCGGCTTCGCTGCGCTGCCGGGAGAGCGTGCCGACTGCCCCCCGTCAGATGAGCAGTGTCATTAGGCTTACGCTTTCCCCAGGCAGCGTCGTTTCTCTGGACTTCAGCGATTACACTGATTTTGCTTCTTCACTTACTGCCATCCTGCCTCATGCCGCAGGAGGTCTGAGGGGGCTGCCAAGTCAGTCTTCGTTTTACGCCCTTGGTCTCAGAGGTCTCCCTCCCTCCCAACCTTTGTGCCACGTGTGAGCCTCCTCACCATTCAGGCCCAGCACAGGCCACCCTCAAGAAGCCCTACCCCTGGCCACTGCCACTGGGGCGTGGGCCCAGCTCCTCCCAGGGATGACCACACAGGTGCCCAAGTGGGGGCCCAGGCCAGAGGCTGCAGTGCTAGTGACCAGTGCCCAGGAGCAAAAGTCCACGCAGTAGGGTCCTCTGTCCTGGCTGCTCAGGGTGGGGTGTTCTTGATGTGATCGAGACACAGCAGAGTCATTGATCTGACCTGCTGGGCTGCTGGGCTGGGGGAGTGAGGATTAGGTTCTGACCTGTGGTTAGTGGATCTGCGGGTGAGCTGGGGGCAAGGATTCACTTCTGACCTATGGTTAGTGGACCTGCTGGGCAGGGAGCGAGGATTCAGTTCTGACCTGTGGTTAGTGGACCTGTGGGCTGGGGGTGAGAATTTGGTTCGGACCTGTGGTTGCTGGACCTGCTGGGCTGGGGGTGAGGATTGGTTCTGACCGGTGGTTAGTGGACCTGCTGAGCAGGGGGTGAGAATTCGATTCTGACCTGTGGTTAGTGGACCTGCTGGGCTTGGGGGTGAGGATTTGGTTCTGACCTGTGGTTAGTGGACCTATGAGTGAGCGGGAGACAGGGGGTGTTTTCTGGTAGGAAGCTGTTGTAGCAACTCGGGGAGTGATTGTTGCTTCACCCAGGGCGGGTAGGAGGTGGGAAGTGGTGAGGGTCTGGCTGTTTTTAGGGCAGGGGAACAGATGAGCAGGATGTGGTGAGACAGAGGGGGGCAGGACCACTCCCTGGACTGTGGCCTGGGCAGAGGACTGTGGAGTCACCATTTCAGGATGGAGGAAGACTGGGTGTCACATGCCGGGGAGGAGGTCCCAGGGCCTGGAGGGAGCTCACCGTGGTGCCGACCTCTGGTGCAGTGGGCTGTTCTCAGTAATTCCTGCTTTCCCAATGAATGACCAGTTTGAAAATCGAATGCCAGAGAGGCATCTGTTTCCCAGACCCCACTCACGTGTGGGTTCCCGGTGGGAAGCGAGCTGGCCCTCCTCAGTGACCGGGCTCCCTGGTTCCTCCCCAGGCCGTCCTAGGCTGCCCTTTCCTTCGTGGCCTCACAGCTCTGCCCTCTTCACAGGAGTGCCACGGGGGAGGCCTGGCACGAGATCATGCTGTCCTGTCTCAGCAACCGGGCCTGCGATGAGCTCGCCAATGCCACTGAGTGTGGGAGTGACTTTGCCTACTTCTACTTTGTCTCCTTCATCTTCCTCTGCTCCTTTCTGGTGAGTCCTGGGCCCTGTGCCCTTCCCAGCGCTGGCATCTGCCTATCTCAGACCATCTTGGGTCCCCCACTCTCCTGCTGGGCCTCAACTTTGTTTCGTGTCATGTTGCTGACTCTGTGTCGACGACCCTCATTTCCCCAGAGTTGACGACTCATTAACCTGAAAGGACCCAGTCAGTAGTGAGCCCCCGCGGGCCCTGCCTGTGCCTCCGTGGAAGGAGCTTTACGTTTCTGTGGGGCAGGATTCCCTCAGCTTCTAGAAGGACTTGCCCCATGGTCATAAGATACAAAGAAGCAGTGCTCCGGCCTGTATGCTTGGGGTGGACATGCCACGGGAGACTCGTGGGGTTAGGTGGGAGGTGTCAGGAGTATGGGGCCGGGTCCTGGGTGTGGATTGTGTTCCACATCAGCAGAAGCCTCTGGGAGACTTTGAGCCGGGTGTGACATCATCTGCTTGACATCTTAAACCTTGCTCTGGCTTCTGGCTTCTGGTCAGGAGAGGCTACAGAGTGGGCAGGGAGACAAGAAGGTGAGAGCAGCCTGGAGAAGGGTGGGTGTGAAGGGAGCTGTGTGGAGTTGGGCTGCATCTTAAAGACAGAGCCGATTGATGATTGAACATGGACAGGAGAGAAAAAGGGGAAAGATGAGTCTTGGGGCTTACTGGGTCATGGAGTGCATGGTTCTTCCCCCGAGATGGGAAGACTAGGGGGCTGCAGGCATGGGGTTGGGGAGGAATGGGGAGAGACATGGGGTGGACCTCTGGGCTGGAGATGTGGATTTGTCATCAGTGTCTGGCGTGTCTATGGGCTGGATGACGCCCTCTAGGCCCCTGCTGCACACCTGTGGTCCAGAAACCCAGGGTGTAAGCACCACTCGAGCACTTGTTAGACATGCAGATTCCTGGGTCCCTCCCAGGACTTACTGAATCAGGATCTCTGGGAAAGGGACCCAGGAGTCTGCGTTTTAACAGGCTCCCCAGGTGGTCTGTGTGTGCTGGACTTCAAAGAGTGGTGGCCTAGGGAAAGTGTTGTTGAGAAGAGGGCTGAAGCCCAACCCAGGGTATTTAAGAGGCAGAAAGGAGTATGGGGCCCAGAGTGGAGAAGGAGCAGTGAGGCTGGTAGGGAACCAGGAGGGGACAGTTCCTGGGAGGCCAGGGGAAGAACGCGTGTCAAGTGGAGGGAGGATCAACCATGTGAAGTGCGGCTGGGAAGTCAAGTAAGTGGACGTGGAAGGGTAGAGGCCATGGTAACCTTCGCAAGAACAGTTGCTTTGGCATGTTGGGATCAGAGCAGGTTCAAGAGATAATGAGAGGCCACGAGCACGGCAGGAGCAGACAGCTCCTGTCACAGTGGGCAGTGCTGAGCACACACTTCAGATTTACAGTCGTAATTCTCAAGCAGGACCAGTCAGCACAGTTGGTGCTTTTTCTCACTGCCTGGCACCGTGGATAGAGAAGTGCGTCATCCAAAATAATGAAGAGGCAGGAACAATTTCAGACTCATTCTGTGAGGCCAGTATTACCTTGACACCAAAACCAAAGACACTACTAGAAAAGAAAACTGCAAACCAGTACCTCTATGAATATTGATGTAAAAATCATCTACAAAATACTAGCAAACCAAATTTAACAGCATGTTGAAAGGATTATACAGCCTGACCAAGTGGGATTTAGTCCTGGAATGCAAGAATAGTTCAACATATGAAAATCAATGTAACACACCATATTAATTAACAGAGTAAAAAGAAGAAAACCATGGAATCATCTCAATTGATTTAGAAAAAGCATTGGAAAAAACTCAACCTCCTTTATGGATAAAGTGCTCAATAAACTAGGAATAGAAGGAAACCACCTCAACGTAATAAAGGCTACATGTGAAAACCCATGACTAACATCACTCTCAATTAGGAAAACCCAAAGGGTTCCCTCTAAGATCAGGAACAAGGCAAGTTCACCTGATTTCACCACTTCTGTTCAATATGGTCCTGGAAGTCTTAGCCAAAGCAATTCGTCAAGAGAAAGAAATAAAAGGCATCTACGTTAGGAGGGAGGAGGTACAATTGTTTCTCTCTCTCTTTTTTTTTTTTGCGGATGACATCATCTTATATGCAGGAAACCTTAAAAATTCCACAAATAACCTGTCAGAACAAATAAATGAATTCGACAAAGTTACAGGACACAGAATAAACACACAAAAATCAGATGCACTCTATACATTTAAGGCAAACAATCTGAAAAGGAAATTAAGAAAACAATTCCTTTTACAATAGCATCAAAAAATTAAAAAAGAACTAAATACTTGAGAATAAGCTTAACTGAACGAGTGAAAGACTTAAACACCAAACATTACAAAACATTGTTGAAAGAAGTTAAAAAAAGGCATAATTAAAGGAAAAGACATCCCATGTCCATGGATTGGAAGATTTAATTTTGTTAAGATGTCAGAGGTATCCAAAGTAAACTACAGATTCAGTGCAATACTTATAAAAACCAATGTATTTTTTTTATTGTTCTACAGAAATAAAAAATTCTTCTTCCAAAATTCACATGGGATCCCAAGGGTCCACAATAGCCAAAGGGGAAAAAATTGAAAGAGGACAAGGTAGGAGGTCTCACACGTTGTGATTTAAAAAATTTATATCAAAACTTCAGTAATCAAAATAGTATAGTACTGGCATAGAGGTAAGCATATAAACTGATGAAACAGAATAGAGTTCAGAAATAAACCCTCACATACATGGTCAAAGATTTCTGACATGGTTGCCAAAACCATTTAATGAAGAAAAGATAGAGTTTTCAACAAATGGTGCTGGGAAAACTGGAAACTGGATATACTCATGCAAAAGAATGAAGTTGGATCTTTACACTGTATATAGAATTTAGCTCAGAATTGATCAAAGTCCTAAATATAAGAGCTTTAACTATAAAACTCTTAGAGGAAAACATAGAGGGCCAATCTTAATGACCTCAAATTTTGCAAAGGACTCTTATATTTGACACCATACTCATGAACAAGAAAAGAAAAAAAAAAGAATAATTGGACTCCTCAAAATTTAAAATTTTGGTGCATCAAAGGGCACTACTATCCAAAGGAAAAGGCAACCCAAGACAAGGAATGGGAGAAAAATTTTGTAAGCCATATATATATGATAAGAAGTTACTATCCACAATATGTAAAGAACTCTTACAACTCAACAACAGAGAGACAACCATATAAAAATTGTCTAAGTACTTAAATAGACATTCTCTGAAGAGAATGTACAAATGAAAAGATAAGATTCTCAACATCACTAATCATTAGGAAAATGCTTATCAAAACTCATGAGACACTACTTCATACCCATTAGTATTGTTATTTTAAAAAACAAAAACAACAAATATAAATGAAACAAAATAACGACTGTTGGCGAGGATGTGGAGAAATTGACACCCTTGTGCACTGCATGTGGAAATGTAAAATGGTGTAGCCACCATGGAAAACAGTGCAGTGTTTTCTCAAAAAATTAAACATAGAATTAAAGTATGATTCAGTAATTTCACTTCTGGGCATATACCCAAAATAATTGAATGGAGGGACTCACATAAATGTTAGAAATAGTCACATACGTCCACAGCATTGTTCACAATCGCCAAAGGTGAAAGCAACCAAGTGTTCACCAGCAGATGGCCGGACGAAAAAGTGTGATAAGGACACGCAAGGGGGTATTACTGAGCCTTACAAAGGAAGACAGCTCTGACACATGCTGCAGTATGAACGAACCTTGGGGACATTGTGCTAAGTGAAATACACCAGTCACAGAAGGAAAAATGCTGTATGATCCCATTCACGCGCGGTGCCTGGAGTAGCCAAATTCATAGAGGCAGAAAGTAGAACGGTGGTTGCAGGGGATGAGGAGGAGTGGGGAGTTAATATTTAATAGGGATGGAATTTCAGTCTGGGAAGGTGAAAAAGTCCTGTAGACACATGGTGGTGATAATTTTACAACTTGATACTGAATACCACTGACCTATATTCTTTAAAATGGTTAAATTGGTGCATTTTTGTCATAGATACTTTACCACAATAAAAGTGATAATAAAGAAAGAACTAACTTCAATTCTACTCAAACTCTTCCAAAAGATGGAAGAGGAGAGAACAAGTGCCGACACAGTCTATTATGCCAGCATCGCTCTGATACCAAAGCCAGGCAGAGATACCACAAGAGGAAACCACAGATCACATTCCTTGTGAATGTATACCTGTAAAAGTCTTGAACTAGATACCAACAGACTAATTCCAACAACACAGTAAAAGGATTATACACCATGAACAAATGGGATTTTCCCCAGAAAGGTGAGGAAAGGATGGTTCAGCATCTGAACAACAACAACTGAAGACCAATCAGTGTGATGAGGGATAAAAGCGTGGAATAATCTCAATAGATTCAGAAACAGCATTTGACAAAATGTAACACCCTTTCATGATTAAAAAAAAAAAACTAGTAAACTCAGAGTAGAAGGGAACTGTCTTAACACAGTAAAGAGCTTTTATGAGAAACCTAACATCATACTCGATGAAATACTACAAGCTTTCTCTCAAATATTAGGGATAAGACAAAGATGCCCACTTTAATCACTTCTTTTCAACATTGTGATGGAAGTCCTACCCAGAGCAACTGGGCAAGAAAAAGAAATAAAAGGCATCCAAATTGGAAAAGAAGGGGTAAAAGTGTCTCTGTTTGCAGGTGACATTATTCTGTATACATAGCAAATCCCAAAGGACACATGAACAGACACAATAACTAGTAGATCTATTAAGTGAACTAAGCAAAGTTCCAGGGTATGAAATCAACACGCAAAAATCAGCTGTGTTTCTATACATCAGCAATGAAAACTCTGAAAAGAAAATTAAGAAAATAATTCAATTTCCAAAAGCATTCAAAATAGTAAATTACCTAGGAATAAACACCCGTAGAGGTGAAAGACGTGTACACGAGGAACTACAGAGCGTTGCTGAACGAGGGGATCGGGGAGCACTGCGGAGATGGCAGCAGTCCCCCAAGGTGATCTGCGTGTGAAACGCAAAAATCACCATCAAAATTCCAACGGCCTCTACTGCAGAAACGGAAAAGCCAGTCCTCACGTTCATGTGGACTCTCCAGGAGCCCCAAATAAGCAGCACAGCCTTGAAAAAGAAAGAGCTAGAGCCCTCACATTTCCCAACTTCAAAACTTACTCTAAAGCTACAGTAATCAAAACAATGGAGCTGGTAGATATCTTCCCAAAGAAGACACACGTGAAAAGATTCTCAACATCACTAATCTTCAGCGAAGTGCAGATTAAAGCCGCCGTCCACTACCACGGGACACCGTTAGAATGGCTGTCATCAAAAAGACCAGAGAAACCAAGTACTGGCAGAAATGGAGAGAAAAGGGAACCCTTGTTCACTGTTGGTGGGAATGTAAATTGGTGCAGCCCCTGTGGAAAACACTGTGCAGGTTCCTCCAGGAGTTAAAAAATACAACCACCATATGACCCAGCAATTCCACCTCTGGGTATACATCCAAAAGAAATGAAAACAGGACATTGAAAGAGTATCTGTGCTCCCATATGCATTGCAGCATTATTCACAATAGCAAAGATACGGAAACAGCCTACATGTCCATCACCAGGTGAAGGAAGAAAGATGTGACACACTCACACGCACTGGAATCTTACTCAGCCATGAGGCAGAAGGAAATCCTACAATCTGTGAGACATGGATGGACCTTGAGGGCATTATGCCAAGTGAAACAAGCCAGACGGAGAAAGACAGATACTGCGTAGTGCTGCTTACATGTGGAATCTTTTTTAAAAAGTCAAAATCTTAGAAACAGAGTAGAAAAGTTGTCGCCAGAGTCTAGGAGTGAGAAAATAGGGAGAAGTTGGTAAAAGAGTACAGAGTTCCAGCTGCATCAACAAAGTCTGAGTCTAATGTAAAAGCTGGTGAATATAGCTGGTAACACTGTGTCGTGTAATTGAGACTTACTGTGAGGGCAGACCTGAAGTGTTCCATCACAGAAAGATAAGCGTGTGAGGTGGCGGGTGTTTGGTTAACTGGGTGGATGTACACTTCAAGTGTCCTACACGTTTATTTGCCAGTTTGCCTCAGTAAAGCGGGGGGTGACAGCAGTGTGGGGCGGGGTAAGTGTGGGCTGGTGGGATAGGACTGAGCAAGCCCGAGCGTCTCAGGCCAGTTGATTTCTGATGAGGATGCCAGCACCACTCAACGTGGAAAGAACGGTTTGTCTAGCGAATGGTGAGGAGCTAACTGGGCCTCCAAATGCAGAAAAACAAGGCTGGACCCTTACCTCATTCCATGTGAAAAAAATTAACTCAAACTCGGTCAAAGACCTAAATGTGAGAACTAAAACTGTAAAACTTTTAGAAGGAAAGAGGGGCCATCTTCATCGCCTCAGATTTGGCAAAGGATTCTTAGATTTGACTCTGAAATCATGAGCAAGAAAAGAAGACATAGAAAAATTGGACGACTCAAAATTTAAAGCTTTTAGTGTGTTAAAGGACATTATAAAAAATGAAAACGCAATATAAGGAATGAGAGAAAATACTTTTATAAGGGCTTAATACGCAAAATATATAAAGAATTCCTACAACTCAGTAACAGAAACACAGCCAAGTCTGTAAAAAATGGACGGAGGATCAGAATAGTCATTTTTCCAAAGAAGATAAACAACTGGCCAAGAAGCACAGGAAAACATTCATGTTCTGTGTTTATTAAGGAAGTGCAGATAAAAACCACACTGAGGTACCATTTCGCACTCACTAGGATGGCTAGAATAATGTGTGTTTTTTTTTTAAACGGAAAGTACCAGGTGTTGTTGAGGACATGGGAAAATAGGAACTTTGGTACATTGCAGATGGAAATGTAAAAATCAACAGCTCCTGTGGAAACAGGTTTTCCTCAAACAACTAAGCACAGAACTACCATATGACCCAGAATTCCCACTCCTAGGTATGCACCCAAGAGGAATGAAATGATATGTCCGCAGAGAAGTCTGCACGTGAATATTTACAGCAGTGTTGACCGTAACAGCCAAAAGGTGGAGACAACCCAAATGGATGGTCTGTCAATGGAAGAACATGTAAACAGACTGGGGTACAGGCCTGCAAAGAAGTATTACTCAGCCACAAAAAGGAATGAAGTTCTGACGTGCTGCAGTGTGGATGAACTTCAGAAACACCACACTAAGTGAAAGCAGCCAGAAGCAAAGGGCGTATATTGCGTGATTCCTTTTATGTGCAGTATCCAAAACAGGCGAATCCATAGATGCAGAGAGGAGACTGTTGGTTTCCAGGGAAGGGCAGGGTGGAGGAACGGGCGGTGACTGAGCGGCTCAAGGTGTTCTCCTGGGTGATGAGAAGTTCTGCAACTAGGGGAGGGGCAGTAGTGCCCCGTCATGACTGCACTGAGTGCCCGGGTGGCTCTCGCCAGAATGGGTGGTTGTTTGCTAAGTGCATTTCAACTCAATCTAAGAAAACAAAGCAAACAGCAGGGTTATACTGTGGAGCCCAGGGAACTATATTCAATATCTTGTAGTAACCTGTGGTGAAAAAGAATATGAAAACGAATATGTGTATATTCATGTATGACCGAAGTATTGTGCTGTACACCAGAAACTGACACAACATTATAAACTGACTATACTTCAATTAAAAAATTAAAAAAATTAAGAAAATTAAGCCAAAAAGCCCACCAAAAAAATAAACAAAAAACAAGAACAAGAAACCTGCACTGTTAACTCCAGAGTCACTGCTTTCCCTGAAGGCTATCTGGGAAGGGAAGCAGGCGGGGACCACGGTGGGGAGGACACCCTGGGTACAGGACAGATAGTGGGCGAGGGGCATGGAGGGCCTGGCCTGGGCGTGGCAGTGGAAGCAGAGGGTACAAGCCCTCAGGGGGCTGAGTTCTGGGTGGGGGTTGGCTTGTGGGACCGAGAACCAGGGACGGTGCTGCTGGTGGTAATGGCCGTGTCAGGAGGCCTGGGGTCCTCTGGGAGGCTGTGGGGGAGCAGGTCTGGCAGGCTTTGGCTGAGTCGGTGGCCCCCGTGGCCCCAGCTCGGGGCGGGGAGGGGCCGGCTGCAGTCTCTCTGCGTCAGCTCCTCCCCGTCCTGTCCTGCAGATGTTGAACCTCTTTGTGGCCGTCATCATGGACAACTTCGAGTACCTTACGCGGGACTCCTCCATCCTGGGGCCGCACCACCTGGACGAGTTCATCCGCGTCTGGGCTGAGTACGACCCGGCTGCCCGGTGAGTGCCCCGCGCACCGGGGCCCCACACGGGGCTGGGCTTCCCGCCTGCTCCGGGGGCCGCTCGCTCTCAGCCTCCCTGTGCGTTTGTCTGCGCCCTGGGCTGAGAACGCCTCTTCTGGGGCTGCAGTCCCGCCCTGCAGAGGTGGCTGGGGGTCGTGGAAGGTTGGCAGGGGTCTGTGAGACTGGAGCTCCTACTGAGCAGGACCCCCTGTCTTCTCACAAGGCCCGTTGCACACCGGGTTGTGGGGGGGAGGGGGGCGCCGAAACGCAGAAGAGCCTTTTCTCAGGGTCTCACTGTTCTTGTGAGTCTGAGGCCTCCGTGGGCAGAAATAATGTGGGGCGGTGGGACGTTCTCCTCGATGGGCTCAGGGCTCTCCCTTGCTGCTGTCTCCCTTGGGGATAAGAGCTACGCGCACCTCTGTGTCACCAGCCCAGGGCGCAAATAGAGGGTTCTCGGTGAACGTTTCTTAAAATCAGATGAGCTGCCAGGGAGGGTCTGGTGTGTTTGGTGGGAAAGGGTTCCCGCGTTGCTGGTGCGTAAGTGAAGGCTGATTCTCTTCCAGACAGGCCGGAGTGTCCTGCAGGGAGTAATTTGGGGTCAGGAGGTTGTCAAGGCCCTGTTCCTTGGGACAGCACAGCAGGGTGGATCCGCCAGTTGCCCGTTTGTCTGTTCAGGCATCACTCATGCACTCCCTCTCTCACTCATTCCTTCACTCTCTCGAGCTGTTGCTTGGGCAGTTACTGAGGGCTTTGTACAGCAAAACTGAGGACACTGAGGGTGTGAACTGTGCACCATGGGGGGGTGCGCCTGGCAAGGCCCGCCCTGCAGGGGGACGAGAAGACTGTGACTGGGGTGCAGCCTCTCCCACCTCGGCTCCCCTGAGGCTCCCTGGCCTGCCCGCGGCCCCTTGCACGGCTCTGCGTTTGGTCACCCCTTGCGTGGTGGAGGCCTGGAGGGGACAGTCAGGGTCCTGACAGGGAGGACCCTGCTGCCCGCGGAGCACCTGGGGCTCAGCACGGAGGATGCTCTGGAGCTTTCTGAGCCCCGAGACCCCAGGGCCCGGGAGTTCGGCTGGGCTCCCATACCCGCTTCTTCTCCAGCCTCCCTGGAGCCCCCACCCCGTCACAGTGAGGGTCCAGAAGGCGCCGTGTGAGGCCCTTCCCAGTCTGGGCGGCACCAGAAACCCTGGTGCATTTCCAGGCCCAGAGCATCTCTGAGTGTTTTCCAGTGTAGTGGAAAGCACACGGCTCTCACACAGCGCAGAACAGACATGGCTGTCGCCTGTGTTTCAAGTTGCACGTGACTGTTTTCGTGGCCTTGGAGGGTCCGATCGTTCTCCTGATGCATCAGCATGTCTGCCTGCACCACGTGCTGGAGTCCACAGGCTCAGCGGTATTCCTGGGTTCTCTGGCCAGGATGGCCCCACCGGGTCGGAGGGGGGAATTGGCCGCACCTGTTGCCTGGGCCTCATCAGGCAAAGGGCAGGAGGGACTCCAGGCTGATGCAAGATTGAGGCTCGTTCCAGGAGGGTCCACCTAACTGTGGTCCAAAGAGGTGCTGCTGTTTCTGGGCATGCTTTTCCTAGAGATTTGTGTTGCAGGAAGACAGACATTGCATAGACTGTGACTCAGACTCTAGAAGGCCAGTGCAGGCCTGCAGGAGGGGGTGGCATCCCCCAGACCTTTGTGAACTGTAGACCCAGGACTCCCCCGTCAGCTACAGGTGGAGCAGAATTAAGGCAACGAGAAGCAGACCTGGGCCAGACTGCAGCTTTGTGACTGTGTACGGGGTGGGGGTGGGGGGCTCAGACTCTTCCCCAAGCCCAGACTTCTGGAACTGGGGCCTCCGGAAGGCATGGACACT
This sequence comes from Vicugna pacos, assembly GCF_048564905.1. Taxonomy (NCBI): domain Eukaryota; kingdom Metazoa; phylum Chordata; class Mammalia; order Artiodactyla; family Camelidae; genus Vicugna; species Vicugna pacos. The sequence continues at coordinate 80,315,368 of NC_132990.1, forward strand.
CAAGGATGTGATAGGAAAGTGCTCATGGAAGAGTAGACGGCAAAGGACAGGCCTCACCCCAGAGCTGCCGCCCACAAGAGCTGCAGGCTGGAAGCGGGCTTGTGGCTCCCACGTGTGCCAGGCAGTGGGAGGCCTGGCAGGGGCCCTGAACACACTGAGTCTGGACCCCACGTCCGGGCAGGACAGAGCGTGCTCTGAGAGGCAGAGACGTCACCACCTTTATTTTCCAGGGACCATTCTGCCCCCTCCTCACCCCTGGGGAGACGAAACAATAACAAACTTTATGAAATATCTTGAGCTTTCTTGTGTATGTGTGTTTTCACCTATGTAGCTATGTGAGCATGAGCACAAGAGTGTGCATGTATGTTCTGTGTGTGCACGGGTGTGTGTACAGCCACGTGGACGTGAGTGTGTCTGTGTGCAAGCAGGTATGTGCGTGTGTGTATGCGAGTGCACTGCATCTTTGCATTTTGCACCTGTGTGCACGTGTGCACGGGCGTGTGTGTGCACGTGTGTGTGTGGAGTCAGGGAGCAGTTGTATCCTGGCACCCCTCCCCCCTTTCGCTGTTGCTGCAGCTCTTTATGATGAAGTGTAGAGACTCAGAAGAAATGCCATCACCCCTGCCGTGAGCGACCTGCCTGCTCCTCCTTGCGCTCATCCATCTCTCCCTGAGCCCCGCCACGAACTGGGGCCCGGGGTGAGCAGAGGAGCCCTAGTGTGAGGCAGGGCGGGTCTGTGGAGGGGAAGGCCATCTGGCTGGTGAGTCAGAGGAGGTGGCAGTGGAGCCAGCCCCGGGGGGCAGGGCGGTGCAGCTCCAGAGAAGAGGTGGGGGCCGTGGGGAAGGGGCCTGGCTGGCTGGCTGGAGGGGGGAGTACATCGCAAAGGGGCTGGAAGGATGAGTACATCGCAAAGGGGCTGGAAGGATGGCTGGGAGGGGTTGAGAAGTGCCTTTAGCAACTCGCTTTGACTTTGTTGTATGGACAGCAGGAACGGTTTTGGAATCAGCGTGACAGTGTTAAGCCCCGAGTTTGCCTCTGGCGGCATCTGAGGGTTTGACGGCAGGAGGGAGGAGACGGAAATGGGGGTTGCTGCTGGGTCTGGGGCTGCACCAGGCCTCCAGCCTCTCTTCTGGTCCCTGGGGCCAACAGGGCTGGCAGGCACCTGGGGGGAGGCCACGGGGGAGTCCTCTTTGTGCCTCTTCTCCGGAAGTAAATGCAGCACAGCTTGAAGCTGATTAGACTGAGGGGCCATGGTGCAGGAAAGGAGGTGTCAGTGTCGGCCAGGGCGCCCACTCTGGGAAAGGGCGGTCCTTAGCTGGACCAGCAGATTCCAGGGAGGAAAGCCAGGTGTATGTGTTGGGGGGAATCTCAGCCAAGGAGGCCCTGGGGGCGCAGGTTCTCGGGGAGCGAGGGAGGGGCTGCCAGAGAGGGGCGGGAGGTGTGGGGCAGGCAGACCAGTGGCTGTGGTGTGTGCAGAGTGGGGGCCCCGACAGGCCAGCGCTTTTTTTGTGCTGAGTGTCTCCTGCCTGCATTGGGTTCCAGAAATCGGCTTGGGGTCGCCACACCTCCTGGGGCCTTGGAGCCCCAGGCCCGGCAGGGGCTGCCTGTCTCCCTCCCCTGCTGCCCCGGCTGAGCGGGAGTGCCGGCCCTTCCTGCCTCGGCTGCCATAACCTGTGACGTTTCCTTTCCGGCTGCCAGATTCATTATAAGGATACATAAAGTGTGCGGCGTTGTGTTGCTCCACCCGTGGGCTTGGGGAAGAACCGCCCTCGTAGGGTGGCCTACAAGGGTTGCTGTTTCAGAACCTCCCTCCAACATACTTCCTCTTCCCTGCCCGAAATGCAGGCATAGCACACACTCCCTGCCTGACTTGGAAATGACAGCACCTCGCCTCTGCCTCCTGCTGCCCTGCCCCACGCCCCCTGCACTCCGGCCTTCTGGATGCTTTCTAACTCCCAACCCCTCCAGCTGGCTGGGGACAGGCAGCCTTGTGAGACACTGCACACAGAGCTCCCTGGCTGGGCCGTGAGGACGAGGGCCAGCTGCTGGGCAGATGTGAGGGGCCAGGTCCCACCTGTGCCGAGAGAGCACCTAACTCACCCGGATTTGCCTCTGGTTTCTTGAGGGTGGACTGACGGTCAGATAGGCCAGAGGTCCAGGGCCCTGGAGGAGGGGGATCTGGGCGCAAGTAAAGCAGGAGCAGCTGTACTTCTGCGTCAGGGGAGCCCAGCAACCCAGGGGGTTCTCGTTCCTGGGGCAGGAGAGGGCAGAGCCCCAGAGACGGGCCCTCCTGTTTCACCTCTGGATTGATCCGCTCTGCTGAGCCCATGAGCCCTGGGAGGAGGGCCAGGCCCTGGGGTGGATGCATCTGCCAGGAAAAGGCTGTCCCCTCTCTCCTGGGTGCCCTGAACCCAAGCAGTGCCTGAGACAGGTGTCCCAGGGGTCGGGGTGAGGCTTCAGGCCTCGGGAAGACGAAGTCATCACCCTGGACGCCGCCCTAAACCTGGAGCCTTATCCCATATGTTCTAGTGTGGTGAGACAGCTCTTTCTGATCTGGCATTGCCTGTGGTTTGTATCTGAAAGTGTAAAATCAGAGTTGACACCCCAAAGTCACCCCGATGCAGCCCCATCATGCCCTCCATGTTCTTTGGTTCAGACGCCACCCTGTCTGCTACCACCTGGGCCGGAGCGCCGAGGTGAGGCTGGGGGCACGGACGGGACTGAGTCAAGCAGAGAAATCCCTCGTTTGACTTGTTCTGACTTTTGGCATTTAATCCGACGCTGGTTAACTGGGTCTGTTTTCTTGTCTGCTTCCTCCCACTGCCCCGCTGCACCCCTCCCATGGACCCCTCTCTGCCTCTGTCCTCTGGGCCGGGCCTTCAGTGGGCGCATCAGTTACAATGACATGTTTGAGATGCTGAAACACATGTCCCCGCCCCTGGGGCTGGGGAAGAAATGCCCTGCTCGAGTTGCATACAAGGTAGACCCCAACCCCACACCCCGCTGGCTGGCTGTGCTGGGGCTGGACTCCTGTCTCCTCTGGGGCTTGTCCGTCTGTCTGTCTGCTGCTCTGCTGTCTCACTGTGTCTTTGTTTTCTCTGCCCTGACCAGCTCCACTTCCTTCCCAAACAGAGGGAGACAGACACCGTCAAGTGTCTCTGCACCGGCCCCTTGTCCCCCAGGGAGGCTCAGGAAGATGGAGCTAGAGGCCACCACCTGCCTTTTCTCCTTCCCTTCTCTTCCCTAGAAATGAGGGAATGACCAGCTATTTTTTGACCGAGGCTGTCTTTGTTCTGGGCTCAGGACAACACTCAGCGCCTCTGTCTCCTAAGCCCCTGACATGGGTGGAGTTGTGCAGCCCTCAGGGTCTGACCAGGGGAACAGAGGCCTGCGAGGCTCTGCAAGGTGCGCCTGAGGACCACCCCACCCCTACCCCAAGCTCTGCACATGCGGAATCTCCCCGGCCTGGCTGCTGTCTCCTGGGAGGAAACATTGTCTCCAGGGCTTTGCAGCCATGGAGGGAAGGAGGCACTGCGGCCTTAAAGGTGCCAGGGGTTGGCGTACTGCTGTCACTCTGGGGCCTCAGGGGCCCTTCAGGGTGAGGATAGCCCCTCCCCCTGAGCTGCAGGAGCTGAGGACACTGAGGACACCTCCAGCCTCCCTCCTGGGCGGACAAGAAGGCCATGAGGCCCAGCCCCAAGCCCATTCCCTCCTGCCCCTGTGTCTTGAGTCACCCCCCTTGGCGAGGAGGCCCCTTCCATCCTCCAGCACTCCCGCCGCCCCTCGTGCTCCCGGGACTCAGTCAGCATGCTGGAGCCCGCCTGCTGTCCCCTCTCTCTGAGCAGGCTCCCCCCAGGTCTCTCGTCCCACGGGTTCTCTGTCCCAGTGCCCTGTTGCTGGGCCTGCGTCCGTCACCTGGCTCAGCACAGCCTCTGGCTTCTGAGCGGCTCCTCCAGGCCACGTGCAGACACCTCTGGTGTCTCCCTCAGCCCTCCCTTGCCCGGCACACGTGTCGAGCCTGCCTGGAGGCCCTGCATGCAAGGCTATAGCTTTGTCCCCAGGAAGGAGAGCTCTGTCCATGCTGACACCCAGGGCCAGGGTGGGCAGCCAGGGCTGTGACAGGGTGGCCTTTGGAGTCCTTCCCAGCTGTGCTGGCAGCTCCAAGGCTCTGTGCATGAAGAGACCAGGTGAGGCCCCGGGGTGGGCAGTAGTGGAGAAGCTTGGTGAGCTGGGGTGGGGCGGGGGGAGTCCAGGAGAGGCAAAGAGTGCTGTGGCTGGAGGGTCCAGGCCCAGGACAGAGATGCCTGTCTGTTTGCCCTGGCCTTGGCCCTCTGCTGCTCCCGAAGATCCCTGGCCCTCCGAGGCTGGGCAGGCGAATGGAGGCTCTGGTAAAGGTGCCCTGGGCAGAGCTCTTCTCACTTGGAAGTCATCTGCTTGCTGCTCCTTTGTGCTGGCCCCTGACTCCCCAGCTCCCCTGGAGAGGAATCCCTCAGTTCCTCCCACCCATCCGTGTTGGTCTATGGGACACTGTGCTCTAGGAAGCTGTTTTTCCTGGTGTGTGTCCCACAGGTGACCACAGGTCCTAGGACCATGATTGGACGTGCCACATGGGGCTTTGCCAACATTTGGGGGAGAGTCTGGGCCTGTGTCTTTAGCCACCTGCCCTTCATCAGGCTAAAGATTGGACTTGGGGCCAGGATGCCAGGGACCGGCCTGGGGATGAATGCTGGCAAAGCTCCCACCCCCCCCCCCCGACCTCTCTTGGGTCCGGGCACCTGTAGGGACCACTCCTGGGAGGCCATGCCCAGCCTCAGCAGCCTGGAGCACCGTGTACCTGTGGCGGGGGGACCCTGGTGGCCTGGCCCTGACTGGCCCCCTCGTCCCCAGCGCCTGGTTCGTATGAACATGCCCATCTCCAATGAGGACATGACCGTCCACTTCACGTCCACGTTGATGGCCCTGATCCGGACAGCGCTGGAGATCAAGCTGGCTCCAGGTGAGCAAGGCAGCCGTGAGGGGAGGGCAGGAAGCCAGGGCCGCGTGACTGCCCTCGAGGGCTGCCCCAGGCATGTGTGCGGGACAGGGGAGGGGCCGGTCTGGACGGGTTGGAGGACAGCTGCCCACGCCGGCCCTGCAGACACTGACCTTCTCCGCTGAAACCATCCTGCACGTTAGCACCATAACGATCCCATTTTCAAGTAAGGAAACTGAGGTGCAGTGAGATTAGATGACTGTCCAGGTTACCACGGGGCCTTGGCGCTGGAACACAGCCTGGCCCAGCTTGACCTGACCCAGCGCCCCGCACGGGGTGGAGAGTCTGTGTGCGTGCTCCCCCTTCCCCATAGTGAGCTCGCCGACAGGACTGCACGGCCTGAGCCAAATCAAGGAGGAAATGAACCTGCAGCATGTCCGCCCCTCCCTCCCCCTCGTGTGATGACTGCTTCCCCTGCGCAGGGAACAGGAGGGTCACCAGAGGGGACCTGCACTCCCACTGCCCACGCCACCTTTCTCCCTGCGTCTGTGCCCGTGAGCTTGCCGTCTCCTGTGTAGTGGTCGAGGCACGGCTCGTTGCCCCTCCGCCTGCACGCTCCGTCCTGCGTTCCTCATCTACCCAGGAGTGTCGTGCCAGAAATCCTGTATCTGTTCCTTGCCCCGTCGGTGTTCTCTCCCTGCTGGATTATTTCTGCCCATCCACCAACACGCTCTTACTTCTGCCTTCAAGGAGTTCTTCTCTCCCTCTCTGTCGACGTCCCTGCTTTTCTTCTCTCCTTCGTGGCAGCGGGGGAAGCGGGTCTGCACCGTCCTCTGAGTCCTCCGTTCCTGGCCTGCGGTCCAGCCTTCATGCCGCAGAGCTTCGCTGGAACTGCTCTTGCTAAGCTCCCTGGCGGCCTCCAGATTCTCAGCCCTTACCTTGTGGACTGTCTGTAGTCTTCTCTCAGCTGTCACTCCCTTCTGTTTGAAACCTCTTTGTGTCTCTCTCTGGTTTCTCTGAGGGGCACTGTGTGCCTCAGACACACAGTCTCACCTTTTCCATGGCTTTAAATGTGAATTCTAATTCCGTATTTTTAGTCCAGGCCTCCTCCCAAACCCAGGACTTATGCACGTGGACTTACACATGATACAACTTGTCTACTTGTACAGGTTCTTCACTGTCTCTACTTGGAGGCTCAGTAAGCTCCCAGAGTTCACGTGCCCAAACTTGAGCTCCAGATTCTCCCAGTCTCCCGTCTGAATCAGTGGACACTCTGCTCTTAGAGTTGCTCAAACCAAAGCCTCTGGAGTCCTTTTTATTTACTCCCTTTTTTTGTACCCCGGTTCTGATCTATATCTGAACAGTTACCGTGCCTTCGACTCCATCCACTTTCAGAATGCACCCAGAATGCCATCACTTGTCCACCCTTTCGCACGGCCACCTCCTGGTCCGAGTCGCTGTCTGTTAGTTCTTGACTGCGTTGTGGAGTGGCCTTGTAGCTGGTCTGCTTCTGCTCTTCCCTCTTGCAGTCTGCCTTCAACACGACAGCCAGAACGATCATGTTAGAAGTCATACTGGTAAAATGAATAAACCTCTAGTTAGACTAATCACGCAAAAAGAGAGAAGAGAAAGACTAACCACTACGAGGAACGAAAGCACGAACGTCACTACACACCCTGCTGACGTTAGACGGATAACAAGGGACCTCTGTGAACAACTTTATATCAGTAACTTCAACAACTTAAATGAAATGGAGAAATTCCTTGATGCAAGCTATCAAGCTCATTCAAGAACAGATAACTTGAAAAAAAAATAGAGACAGATAACCTGAGTAATACTGTATTTATTAAATAAATTAAATTCATATTTAAAAATCTTCCAACAAAGAAAATCAGAGGCCCAGTTGGCTTTATTGATGAAGTCTCCCAAACACTGAAGGAGGAAATAATTCTGTACAAGCTTCTCCAGACAACAGAAAAAGAGGATCTTCCCCAATTTATTTTACAAGGCCAACATTACTCTGATACCAAATCTAGACAAAGACATTACAATAAAAAAATTTACAGACCAGCATTCCTCATGAATGTTCAACACAATTTAGCAAAGTGAACGTGATGAATAAAGTAGGGTGTATCCCTGGAACACAAAATGCAAGACGGGTTCAAGTTGAAAAATCAATCAATATAACAATATATTGAAAAAGAAAACATATGATCCTCTCAATAGATCCAGAAAAAGCTTTGACAAAATTCAGTATCCCTTTATGATTAAAAAAAAAAAACCTCTACGTAAACTGGAAATTAAAGCATACCTCCTCAGTGTGACCAAGGGTGTCTGTGACAAGCCTCCAGCTCATGATGTGCTTCACAAAGGAAGCCCGGCTCCTTTACCCCTAAGGTCAGCAGCAAGGCAAGGGTGTCTGCTGTCACCACTTTTGTTTAATACCATGCTTGAAGTTCTAGCTGTTGTAACAAGTCAAGAAAAGAAAAGGTGTACCAATCAGAAAGGAAGAAATAAAACTGCCTCTATTCACAATTGACACGATTATCAATGCAGAAAATCCCAAAGAGTCTAATAAAAAGTCAACAAAACTGAGGCATCTGCAAGCCAAGGAACACCAAGGATGGCTGGGAACCGGAGACAAGAAAGGATCTTCGTTAGAGCCTTTGGAGGGCTCACAGCCTTGTTGACAACTTGATTTTGAGCTTCTGGCCTCCAAAACCGAGACAATAAATTCCTGTTTTTAAAGCCATTAAAAAAAGTTATAAAAACTGGTATGTGAGTATAGCAAGGTCAATATAAAAAGCACATGTATTTCTGTAGATTAACAATGAAAACTGAGGAAGTTCCATTAAAGTTACACAGAAAACATCAGCTGTTTCTGTATTGCTGGATAACTCTAAAAGTATATATGCTAGGTTATATGCTGCAAATTTCACAGTATCGACTAAAGGGATCTTCTTTGATAGATAAATCAAGCGCTATATCATGTTCATGCATTCAAGACTCTGCATTGTCAGTTCTTTTCATGCTGATCAATGGAATCAATGTTATCCCAATCAGAATCCCCACAGGCTTTTTGGGTTGAAATTTACAAATTGATTCTAAAATGTACATCAAGAAATCAAACAATCTTGAGTAACAAAAACAATTTTGAAAAAAGAATAAAGTTGGAAGACTCACCCTCCCTGAGTCAAAGACTTTCTATAAAGCTGCATCGATCGAGCTGTGTGGTGGTGGTGACCAACTAGAGACACAAGTCAGTGGGACACAGGAGAGACCCCAGATGTAGATGCACACTTATATACAGTCAGTTGATTTTCAATGAAATTACAAGACAATTAAGAAAAGATAATCTTTTCAACAAATGGTGCCAGAAAAATTTAGACAACTGTATGCCAAAAAAGAGTTGACATTTACAGCCCTAGTCTGCCTGGGCTGCTAGCAAAATACTGGGAGTGAGCGGCCTAAACACAGAGATTTATCTCCCACAGTCTGGAGGCTGGATGGCCAAGATCCCGATGCCAGGCAGGGAAGTTTCATCCTGGGGCCTGTTCTCCTGGCCTGCAGGCGGCCACCTTCTCACTGTCCTTCCATGTGACCTTTTCTCTGAGTGCACGTGGAGTAGGCAAGATCCCTGGCGTTTCTTGTTACAGGACACCAATCCTACGGGCCAGGACGCCACCCGTATGACCTCATTTCATCTTAATTAATTCCTTCTAGGCCTGATCTCCAAATACGGTCACGTTGTGGGTTAAGTCTTCAGCGTATGAATGGAGAGGGCACACGGTTCAGGCCGCAGCACATACCTTTCACCTTCCACAAAAATTAACTCCAAATGGGTTATACACATAAATATAAAATGTAGAATGATAGAACGTCTTGCAGAAAACGCAGGTGAAAATTCTTGGCAATTTTGAGTCAGGCAGATTTTTCAAGACACAAAATGCATGAGCCAGAAAAGAAAAACCTGATACGTCGAACTTTATCAAAATGAAAAACGTTTGCTCTTCAAAAGACGTATAAGAAAATGAAAAGGCAAACCAAAGAGCTGGGGGAAATATTTGCAAAAAGATGTATCTGACACAGGATTGGTTTCCAGAACACGTGTGTATAAAGGTCAGTCACAACTCAGTAGAAAGTAAGCAGCCCAGTAAAAGTGGGCGAAAGGCACGAGCAGACATGGCACCAGAGAAGGCGCCCAGAAGGCGCACAGACGCGGAGAGATACCCAGCATCATCAGTCACTAGAGAAGTCCGACATGCAGGCACAGCGGCGCTACACCGCATGCCTGCTGTGACGGCTAAAGCACTTGCAGAAGTGGCAGCATTGGGTGCTGGTGAGAACGCAGAGAACTGGAAGGCTGAAGTGCTCCTGCTGCGAATACAGAGTGGGGCAGCCGCTTTGGGAAACAGCCTGACAGTTCCTGACTGTGAGGCCCAGCCTTCCCGCTCCTGAGGGCAGTGACGTGAAAATACGCAAGCACGCGGAAACCTGGAAGCTGACGCTGCGGCCGTGTTCGTGACCACCCCGGCCTCTGAACAGCTCAGGTGTCCGTCAGGTGGATGGACCCACAAACTGTGAGTCAGACCCAGCACTAAAAACGGACAGACCGCTGGTACACGGCGCATGTGGGTCTCAGATGCACCGGGCCAATGAAAGAAGCCAGCACGCCAGGTGGTGCTGTTTTTGTGACTTCTGAGGAGGCAAAGCAGCTGAGACAGAAAGTACTCAGCGAGGCGGAGCCCGGGTGCAGTTGCGGTCGTGGGTCCGCAGCGGCGCACGTGGGGCAGCGGGAAAGGCGAATTGTATTGTGTGTAAGTTACACTTAATAAACGGGATTAAAGCAGCCGGACCGGAGTCCTTCACTCCTCGGCTCCACCGCTCTGCCTGCTCCCCCAGGCCTTCCTGGCCCCCTGGTCCCCTTCTGCCCTCAGGGCACCACGCGCCCTTTCCTGACCGTCCAGTCCAAAATCATAGCCCTCTGGCCTTTTGCTTTTTCCAGCATACTGGACTTTTAAGTCATGGCTACTTCCCTGTTGATTAAAATCACGTAACTTCACAAGGGCGGTTTCTTGTGATTTTGCTCCATCACCTAGGACAGCCCGTGGCGTCTGGCACACCTAGCACCTTTCTGGGCTGAGCACTGCGGCCCCTCCCACCTGTGCCTCTGGCCTCCCACACCTCTTAGGCAGATTCTGACCAGCCTCTATGTAGCTCTTCTCCGCACGTTCTGGCCCAGCCCAGCCCTGCCTGCTCCCGGGGGCTGTGGGTGGCTGTCACGTCTTTCCTCCTTTCCCCACCCCTCCTGCCCCAGCTGGCACGAAGCAGCACCAGTGTGACGCAGAGTTGAGGAAGGAGATTTCTTCTGTGTGGGCCAATCTGCCCCAGAAGACCCTGGATTTACTGGTGCCTCCCCATAAACGTAAGTCGGGTGAGGACCTCTCCCTGCCCACCCCCTTGTGTGTCCCACCCAGAGGCAGAGCAGGGCATCCTGGGCAAGGACCAGGGCTCAGTCGCCTTGGAGAGGTGGGCTCACCTCCTCGGGTCCCCAAGGCAGGGCCCTGGTGCTGTGGGAGGAGATGGTCTGGGCTGTTTCTGTTGAGCAGACTCAACACCCCTCCTCTGCCCCCAGGGTGGGCAGTTCCCTTCAGAAAACCCAGAGGAGGGGTAGGGAGATGCCTGCAGAGAGGGTGAGGTGCCTGAGATGAAACTGAGCCGCAGCCTGTGGGGTGGAGCCGGCAGGGCCTCAGGAAGAGGCGTGGGGCTCCAGGTGGGCCAAGCCCCGCACTCCTGCCGAGCAGTGTGGTCCTGGAGCCCCCGGGGGGCGTTGGCTGCTCGCCCCAGTCCACCCCACGTGCCCCCTGTCTCTTGTGTTCCCTCCCCTGCCTGCCGGCTCTCCAGCTGACGAGATGACAGTGGGGAAGGTGTACGCAGCTCTGATGATATTCGACTTCTACAAACAGAACAAAACCACCCGGGACCAGATTCACCAAGCTCCAGGAGGCCTGGCCCAGGTACTGGGTTCCAGGAGTCCCAGAAAGTAACTTCCTTCAGGTGTTTGACAGCAGGGGGAGCCCACACCCTTCTTGGAGGAGGTGCAGCGGGAAAAGGAAGCCAAGAGGTGCCTCTCTGGCTCCGAAGTCAGAAACCTCACACCGCCCTTCTGCTCCCGCTGCTGGTTGGGCTCCCTCACAGGTGATGCCTTCACCGCACTGACGCCTTCAGGGAGCGTGGGTAGACTCCTCGTCTGGGAGGTTGTCTGATGTCCAGAGTTTACAGGACACACCCCTGCCCTCCATTCCTTTGTCTGTGCACACACACACACCCCACCCCCGGCCCTGGAACCTCCTCAGAATCCTCGCAGCCTCTACCAGTTGATTCAGGTGATCATGAGATGAAATCTCTTTGCCATTTGTAATCATAGCCAGCCCCCAGATGTCGTAGGGAGGAACACCAAGGCCCCAAGAAGTGAGATGACTTTCCTGAAGTCACTTGCAGGCCAGCTTGGGAATGGGCTCCTGCCCGGCTGAGACGCAGGGGTGGGACGGGTGCAGGGTGGCCAGCAGCCTCTTCCCGTCCAGTACGGTGTGGTCAGGGCTGGTGGCTGAGCACCACGCTTCCCGGCCCCAGAGACCCTCCTCCTCCCTGTGTCCCTTCTGCAGATGGGCCCTGTGTCCCTGTTCCACCCTCTGAAGGCCACGCTGGAGCAGACACAGCCAGCCGTGCTCCGTGGAGCCCGTGTTTTCCTGCGGCAGAAGAGCTCGGCCTCCCTCAGCAACGGTGGGGCGGTGTGAGTATCGGGTGCTGTGAGGGCAGCGGGGAAAGGCAGGGCCCCTGGTTCTCCCACCGCTGCTCTCACTCCTGCTGCCACTGCGTGCCCCTCCCAGGGGCACCACCGGGCTCCCCGTGGGCAGCGCTCCAGCACAGGGAGCCCTTAGGCCCGCGGCCATGCACCTCCACCCATGTGCTTCATGGGGGTCTGGCTGGTCCAGTCTGCTGCCGGAGCAGTTGCCGTGGTGGACCTGAAATTGATCCTGGTACGTTAGACAGGCGCTCTGACAGCACTGAGGTCCCCTGATTCAGTCTGTCCTTGCTCAGCTGTCACCTCCCTCCGTGGTGCCTCTTTCTCTCTCTCAGGTGAGAGTCTCTCCTCTGACTCCTTTGATGCCTGCAGGCCATTAAGCAGGTATTTGCCTCCTCCTCAGGCCCTCGCCCCTTCTGGTTCTGTCTTCCTTTAAGACTCTTCCCTCTCACATCTCCATTCTGGTATTGATTTCTGAGGCAACAGTATTTCGTAAACAAATCAGTAAGGCCCTTCCATAGCACGTAACTCCTGCAACAGTAATTCTCAGTGACAACCCAAACCAAGTGATATGACCAGGCTGAGCTGCGCTGGAGGGCAGGATGCTGTCCGCCACCCGCCAGGCCAGGCAGCCCTCGTCTGCTGGCGTCCCCCTGGTTGTGCACAAAGCTGGATGCATGCTCTGTCTCACCCAGAAAGGGCTGAGGGTGGGCCAACCTCCATCCTGGGGAGCAAGCATGGTTAGGACCCCCGGCTTCTTCCTCTCCTGTCCTCTCATCTTCCTCTCATGTTTTGGACGTTCTTTTTGAAGCCTGGTTTTGGGTCATGGCCTGCCAATTGGGTAGCTTTTGCTGCCGTACTTAGAGAGCCAGCCTGGCCGTGCTTCAGGCCTGGGCCTTGGCCAACTCCTCTGGGGCCAGTGGGCCCAGGACAGCTTATGTTCACCTCCTGTGCCTTGGAAGCTGGAGACGAAGGCCAGGGTACAGGCATTCAGGCCTTCCCTTGTGCCCCTCCTAGGCTGGAGCTCATGGGATGGGCATGACACTGCAGGGTGTGTCCGGAGGTGGAGACCCTGCAGAACACTGGGAAAACCTGGCTGAACTGTGGACGCTCCCTTGTGAAAACCGCACCCTAAAGAGTGCATGCAGACCCCGGGGACTGGCCTCCCAGGGGCTGGGAGGCCTCTTGTTCCCACTCTGCTTTCTCCATGGGGGTTCGGATCCCACTGGTGTGTTTAAAGTTAAACAGTGGACTCTGAGTGTGCGTGTGTGTTGGAGGGGAGAGGGTGGTGAGCGGTCGTTTTAGATTGACCTGACCTTTTAGTTCAGGAAAATGAATGTCACTTATTTCCGTGGTTATAACTTCTACACAAATCAGTTTCCACCCCTTTCAGTCGCACATGAGAGAGGGCCCCCTGGTCATCTGGGGCCAGGCAGAGGGGAACTTACTGAGCCGTCTGAGGGTGGCGTCAGTGCCCACCTGGCCTCGGCACGGCGTGAGCTCATGGGTGACCAGGCCTTGGAGCCAGCTCTGTCCTGGCCATGCCCCCTCCCAGGGTTTCTGAGGCTGCGGCAGCTCCAGACAGCACACTGCACGGGAGACGCTTTCCAGCTTGGGAAGGTGAAGGACGTTCTTCTCAGAAACCCAGCGATGGCTGGTCTGGTCATCAGTGTGGCCAGCTGAGGCCGCCAGGCTCCACCTCTGGGCTCAGAGTGGGACGGTTGCCACCCAGCTTGGTGTCTGAGAGCGTGTGCAATGCCTCTTTGAATGCGAGAATGAGCAGAAACCCAGGCAAATGCTGGGCAGTTTTGATGTCACTTGGAAGACGTGATAAGTAAGAGACACTGGCGGGGAGAGTGCAGGTGGGTGCGTTGTGTGTGCCGGGAAGGCCTCTGAAAGTGGCCTCACGGATAGGTGACACTTGCTCCTAGACCTAAAAGGCAGAAAGTCTCCATGGCTGGGGGTGGGGGAAGTCAGAGGGCCGTGGGCTGTCAGGGCTGGCTCTGCACAAGTGCAGCAGGGTGCCTGACACGTGTGTGGGCACAGCCTCGTCCTTGCCACGAGTGACTCCTGCTCCCACTGTGCCCATGAGCCCCTGTCTAGGGCCAGATGTCCCAGACCAGGGTCCTTTTCTCTGCCTGTCCATTGGTATACCTCTGCTTGGGAGTGGCCACACACAAGGGGCCTCACCCCTCTGGGCTCTTTCTAGCCCAGAACAAGGCAGAGGGTGGTGGTGGAGGTTCCTGGCAGGTTGGAGCCAGGTTCTGTGGCCCATGGACTTCCAGGCCAAGAGGACAATCCTCTCTCTGCCACAGACAAACCCAAGAGAGTGGCATCAAGGAGTCTATTTCGTGGGGCACCCAGAGGACCCAGGAGGTGCCCTGCGAGGTGAGGACACCTCTGGAGCGAGGCCACTCTACGGAGATCCCGGTGGTGCAGACAGGAAAGCCGGTGAGGGCTCCCAGGGCTGGGGGGCCGAGTTGGGGGTTGGGTGAGAGTGAGCTGGTGAGGGTGAGAGTATGATGGGGGCTGAGACGGGGATGGGAGAAGGAAGAGTGGGGTAGGGTGGGTGTGACTGGGGGCCTGCTGTTCCCCCAGGCTGTGGATGTCCAGATGCAGAGCATGGCCCTGAGAGGTCCTGACGAGGAGCCCCAACCCGGGCTGGAGAGCCAGGGCCGAGCAGCCTCCATGCCCCGCCTGGCAGCAGAGACTCAGGTGGGTGGTCTGGAGGGGTGGGGTCATGGGAGGGGGACTGGGAGTGAGGAGCCTGGCATGGGGGAGCTTGTGTCCCACAGGGGGCTTTGCTGGGGTGGAGCCTCCCTGACTGTCTGGGGACACCATCAGCCCAGTTGGGAACCCTCAGAACGCAATGCTGGTCCCGAGAGATGCGGCCAGGCAGCCAGGAGCCTCCACCGCCCACCTGTGTGCAGCCTCCTGCCTGGGCACCGGGGCCTCCACTCATTGCGCCGTGCCCCTGACACAGCCTTTCCCTCCCTCTGGGACGCAGCCTCACTCCTCGTCTGCCCTTCCCCCCGCCCCCCACCCCGAGCTCTGGGATATCCTGACCATGATCCCGTTCTTTCTCTGGATTCTGGAGGCAGTGCCCCTCCCAGCCTCTGTTCCTGCTGGGCCTCCTTTGGGGACCGGGTCGGAAGCTCCCGGGCAGGGGCTGAGCGTCCCTCTTCCACTTCCTCATGCCCCTCCCGTTGTCGCTGCCCGCCCTCCCCACCCTGTGCCCTCGTGGCCTGGCCGCCCCCTCCAGCGGCCACGTTGGTGCCTCTTCTCCTTCCTGTGAGCGTGACCCCGGGAGGTGGCTGTGGGTGAGCTCGGCTGGAAGGACCTGTTTCGGCAGGTCCTGATCTCAGCCCTGGGAGCAGCCTCACGGGCCTGCATGGACAGACGGGCTGGCAGAGCCAGGCCCACAGCCTCCCTCTTCCTGGCATCCCTGCGGAGGCCAGCAGGCTGCCTGGGCCCCGCCCGGCCTGGAGAGACAGGCACATAAACAGCATCTTGTGCAGAAGGCTTCCTTGGGTGGGGAGGGGCTTTCCAGAGAGGGAGGGCCAGGAGGCCCCTGAACCTCAGCCCCCGTGGGCCTTCCCAGGGACCCTGCTGGACCTGCAGGCCAGGCCCTCCTTGGCGCAGGCCCAGGGACAGGCACAGCCTGCGCTGTCTGGGGAGATGCCCCCCCAACTTCGGCGCCTGAGTCCCACGCGCGTTCCTCCCTTCCTCCCGTGGGACTTGTCTCACTGTCTGCCGGCCTCCCTGGGCCTCCCGCAGACCCCACCCTCAGGCTGTGCGCCCACCCGTGTCCCCACCTACAGCCTGCCCCAGACGCCAGCCCCATGAAGCGCTCCATCTCCACTCTGGCGCCCCAGCGCCCCCACGTGGCTCATCTCTGCAACGCCGCCCTGGACCGCGCTCCGGTCGGCCAGGCCGCCCCCCACCACCACCACCGCTGCCATCGCCGCAGGGACAGGAAGCAGAAGTCCCTGGAGAAGGGGCCCAGCCTGTCCGCCGACACGGATGGCGGTGTGTATGAGGGGGGCCCCGCACGTCACAGTGGCTTGAGTGGGGGATCCAGGAGCCCTTGGGGGGACCTGCTTCCTTTCTGTACCTCACGACCCCACTACCAGCCTGAGTCTGGAGACCTGGCAGGACCACCCCCCCCCTCCCCCAGCTCCTCCCTGGGACCCCTTGCTGGCCAGGGGGGACCCAGTCTGGGGTGGGGGGGGTTCTGTCTCCCAGCCTGGCTTGGGTGTGCTGATTCTCTTCTCCTCCCGCCAGCACCCAGCAGCACTGCGGGGCCGGGGCCGCCCCCAGGAGAGGGGCCTGCAAGCTGTCGGCGGGAGCGCAGGCAGGAGCGGGGCCGGTCCCAGGAGCGGAGGCAGCCCTCCTCCTCCTCCTCTGAGAAGCAGCGCTTCTACTCCTGCGACCGCTTTGGGGGCCGTGAGCCCCCACAGCCCAAGCCCTCCCTCAGTAGCCACCCTACATCGCCAGCGGCCGGGCAGGAGCCAGGACCCTCGAGACAGGTGCGCCGGGTTGGCAAGGGCTGCCCCTCACGACCTTTGCCCCTACGCCCTGCAACCCCAGGCCGGAGCTCCCTTCCTGTCCTGGTTCCTAGGTCTGAGCCTGCATTCCTCCTCTCCTGGCCCTGTTCCATCCCGTCCAGAGGGCCCCAGACCCTCCCGCTGTCCAGTGGCATCTTTACTTTCCTTCCCAGCTGTGGTTGACTGGGCTGTGGTCTCCTCTCCCTTGGCTGCGTGCTTGTCCCTTCCCGCCACCCACCTTCTCCAGACCACCATCCTGGGCCCAGCCAGCACCGCCTGCCACCCGTCTCCTGGGGCCACCCGGGGCCCATCCCCTCCTGTCCCTTCTCCGCGACTCTCACCTGCCCGCCTGACCCTCCTTGACTTTGCTTTGCCCTGCTCTGTTCCGTAGGGTGGTGGTTCGGTGAACGGGAGCCCCCTGCTGTCAACATCTGGTGCTAGCACCCCTGGCCGAGGTGGGCGGAGGCAGCTCCCCCAGACCCCGCTGACCCCCCGACCCAGCATCACATATAAGACGGCCAACTCGTCGCCCGTCCACTTTGCCGGGGCTCAGACCAGCCTCCCTGCCTTCTCCCCCGGCCGGCTTAGCCGCGGCCTTTCGGAACACAACGCTCTGCTCCAGAGAGACCCCCTCAGCCAGCCCCTGGCCCCCAGCTCTCGGATCGGCTCCGACCCCTACCTGGGGCAGCGTCTGGACAGCGAGGCTGCCGCCCGCACCCAGCTGGAGGACACGCTCACCTTTGAGGAGGCTGTGGCCACCAACTCAGGCCGTTCCTCCCGGACTTCCTACGTGTCCTCCCTGACCTCCCAGTCCCACCCCCTCCGCCGTGTGCCCAACGGCTTCCACTGCACTCTGGGCCTCAGCTCGGGTGGCCGGGCGCGGCACAGCTACCACCACCCCAGCCAAGACCACTGGTGCTAGCCGCACCTCGGCCGCCACTGCAGGCACCTGCCCGGCGGGCGCGTCCCAGGCGATGAGTTTTATCATCCGTGCTGGGCTCCGGGGGCACCGGCGGCTCTGAGCTGTGGGCAGCGGCCCCTGGGAGCAGGGCCTCGCGCCGTCTCCCTCCTTCACACCAGATGGATCGCTGAAGCCCCTTTGGAGGGGGCGTGGCTCTCTCTGGCCCTCACTTGGGCCTCCCTGGGTCTCAGCACAGGCCGGACAGAGGACGCGTCTGTGTGCTGAGTGGGCAGGGACAGGACCAGGATCCCGTGCGTGCTGGGAACCTTTCCCAGGAGGCCTGAGGCCTGTCGGGACCATCCTTTATCTAGACGTGCGGTACGAGGAGCAGGCGAGACTCAGGGCAAAGTTGGTGGTAAACAGGGCAGGTCTCGCCTGCGTCTTCAAACCCCTGTGCCTCCGCACCTGAAATGGCCAAGGGGCACTAGAAACACTCAGATACTCTGTTCCCCCCCGACACCGTCACCCTGACAGGGACCAAATCTGGAAACCGTTCTTGCTGTTGATTTAGGTTTTTTTAATCACAATACCCTTCACTCTTTTTTGTCGATTCTATATACTTGGTCAAAACCACCACCACCACCACAACAAAACCCCAGAATAACGGGGAAGGGAGTGTTAACTGTAAAAAGTCAAACCTCCAGGGGGAGCTCAGCTTTTCAGGGCGTGTGTCTGTGGCTTACTGAGGAGAGGCTGTGTGTCCAGTCCGGGCGGCCCACCAGACCACCCCTGGATCCCACTGCTCTCGACCAAGTGCCTGACTTCCAAGCCCCTAGCGTGGGCTCCTGGGGACGCGACGGGAGGCCTGTGTGAACCGCGAGCGGGTTTTGTGGAAACTGTTCCAAACAGCAACTGAGTAGAGAGCTGAGGTGGTGGGGAGCACCCAGAAAGCGTCCAGCAGGCGGCTGTAGCTGGAAATGAAGCAGCTGCTGCCTGGTTCTCCTCGCACGAGTAGCCGCCACAAGGCAGTGTGGACGTGGCTGATTCTCAGGGATGGGGCACTGGCAGGCAGGGCGTCCTTGCTGGAGTCCTGCAAGTGTCTTCTTGCAGAAGGCCTGGTGGGTGAGGTGGGGGCAGGACAGGGTGGACAGGGTCGGAGCAGAAGAGGGCAGCGTCGGGAGCCGCGCCTGCAAAGAGGCCGGAGCTCAGAGGAGGTGGAGGGTGAGGGAGCAGCTACTGTGCTGAGGTCGGGTGTCGGAGCCCACGCCTGCCGGGCACAGGAAGTGGAGAAGCAGGCGGCAGAGCCAAGTCCACCTCTGTGGCCCCTCTCGAAAGGGGAAGACCACAGTTGAGACGTTGTCATGAAACACTAGAGACTCTGTTTTGTGAACTAAGGGAGTGTTTGGATGAGCAGATTCTGGTGTGTCTCCATGTTGTGGAAGTGAAATGGTCCCTTTGCTGGATCATCTGAGCCTCCCATTGGCTTTTACCCCACGGTTCTCCTTAAAGAAACTTGGTGTGTGAGGTGTGTGCGTGTCTGTGTGTCCCAGTGAGTGGATGCCGTGAACCCGTAGGGCTATGCAACAAAGACACACATTTATTAGAAATAAAACACACAAGACGCCACCTGTTCTAGGGTTTCAGCATGATTGTGATCAAACCGTTTTATAGAATTTCCTTACTAGCAGGCACAACACTCTGAAACTTTAAGATACCAGAGTATTTTACTCCAATAGGATGTAATTAAAATCGGAACCTCGGACTGTGCATGTTCTCATTGGGCCCTGTTTCAAAACGGAAGGGTGTGAACTTTAAATGCTGGTGTTTTGTGTCTGGTCCCCCAGCCCGTTTTATTTTGAATGTATTCATTCTGTGCAGAACCACAGCTGCTTCCCCGGGCCACGCTGGGTGGAGAATCCATTTTTCTAGACCCGCACAGCCTTGCTGGCTTGTCTGGCTTCTTCTAGACACTGGAATTGGAGACAATTACGAAGAGGGGGAGGAGGTACTGTGTCTTGTGTTCCCGACTCTGCGTTTTGTTTCTGTGCTGTCTCTTCTCAACTATCACGTTTCCCCTGGAACCTCATAGTGAGTTGCCAAATTTGAAATGCATCAACCAGTTGTCTGCATCTGGAACCAGTCAAGCAGTGGCTGTAGTTTGAACAAGTTACGTGTGCATGTAAAATATATACATATATACATATATTCCAGTATGTGCATGAAGTGTATATCTTCGTACTTTTTGATACAATGTATTCATTTGTTAATTTTTAATTATATTTGATATAAATCAAAGGTTTGTTGCAAAACTTTATATTTAAGAACAGTGTTAAAAAAAAAAAAAAAAGAGAAGTCCCAACCATGCAACACAACTGGGACTTGCTTTAAAAAAAAATTTCTGTGATTGACTAGTTTGCTGCCTGAGTAATATTTATCAGCCAAACTTTGGATTCTGCTGTTGTTTCTACAATGACATTTTGTATGAAGCAAAGTCCTTGGATTAAAATAAAACTTAGCAAAAAATCAAAAACAAAACCCTGCCACACTGCTGGATGATGTACGCGAAGGGTGCGGAGTCAGGTGGGCGAGCCGTCTCCGTGGGCACGCGGCAGGAGTGCGCAGGGAGCAGGGCTCAGAGAAACTGGGGACTTCTACAGCTGGCTTTGGCCCTGGTCACGGCGCCAGGGTGGGTCAGGCTCAGTGTCCGGTGAGGATCAGGGTAGACATGTGGCCGGAGGAGCCAGGATGAGGCCTCACGGCGGGGGTGGTTGTGCTTTAGGGCTAGGAATACAGTGGTTGAGGGGTTAAGGTTGGGTTGAGCAGGCATTGGCTGAGGTTTGGGGTGCCTGTGTTGGGTGGGTTAGCATTGAGAAGTCAGAGTGACAGGGTTAGGTTAGAGTTAGCTTTGGAGTTGAGGCTGGGGTTTAAGTTAGGGTCAGGGTTAGGAGTTAGAGGTTAGGGCTAGGTACAGGCAAAGGGTTTGTGTATATAAGCACCGACAGTGTAGGGTTATAAGGGTGTAAGAATTGGGGTTTTATTCAATTCACATTACAGTTCATTTTGAAAACGCATAATTGAACAGGTTTAGGGTTCAGATAAAAATGAAAATTATGGTGCTGACTACATTGGAAAAGGGATTGGGGTAGGGTTCAAATCTTGCAGTCTGTTCTGATGTGGACTCGTAGGGGGATTAGGGTTAAGGGCAATGCAGGATCATGGTCAGGCTTTGAGGTGAGGGTTAGGGAGAGGGTAGGGTTCAGAGTCGGAGGGTTAGGATAAAGGAGAGAAATTCAGGTTCAGTGTTTAGTGTTAGAAGTTAGGGTTAAAGGCTTAGGGACAGAATTAGGGTACATTGAGAGGGTGAGGTTTTTGAGGGATCAGGGTTAAAGGGTCCAGGTTAGAAGGTCAGGGTTCGGGTTGGGGGTTAGTTTAGATGGGCTGAGTCAGTGTCAGGGTTAGAACCAGGGTCAGGGTTAGGAGTTTAGGAGTCAGGGTTGAGGATCCTAGGGGTCAGGGGTTATTAGGGTTTAGGTTTAGAGGTTAGGAGGTTAGGGTTAGGGAGTTAGGGGTAGAGATTGTGGGGTTAGGGTTAGCAGGTTAGTGTTAGGGTTAAGAGTAACTGGCCCATGCCCCTCCCCACCCCACCCTGTCTCTGAGGCCTCTAGGATGGACAGGACTCGCCCAGGGCCATTCATGAGAGTGGGGGTTGACCTGGACCTTTGGTTTTCTGCCCCCTAGTCCTGGAATATTACAGTGGAAGAATGAAATGTCTGCTCCGGTCACTGACTATCTCAAATCCACTCAGCCTCAGTCAACGGTTGTTAAGGCCTCAGAAACTACACAGGGACTCCTCCCACCCTCCTACCTGGCCCCACTCTGCCCAGGCAGTCCCAGGTGAGCACAGCTCTGACACAAGGGTACTCAGCAGATACATACGGATTTATACAGGACTAGATGCAGCGACCTGCCAGCCCCGGGCGCTGCCTTCTTGAGAGCTATGGGCCCTCCTAGGACTGCTGGACCTTTCATCCCATCTGAGTGGGCAGAAGTAGACATTCAAGTCTCCGGAAAGCCCTTGACCTTTAACCATCCAGGCAGGCATCTGTGATCCTCCAGGTCAGGCCAGCCTGGGCCCGGTCACGCCACCGTGGCCAATTATTGAGTTGACCATGCTGCTGGGCAACAGAACAGCTCCCTGGGCAGCACAGACACCCCTTGGGATGTTTCAATTCCTCACATCCCTGTTGAGAGACAAGGGCCTCCTCCCTTTCAGCCTGCTAACCTGCCAAGAGAGGTAATAACCCTCCAAATGTTGAGTGTGGCTCTGGCCACAACGACCATGCAGCAGACTGTGCCCCTAGAACCCTTTGGCCTTTGTTATGAGAAACGTTTGACATTCACACTCATTAAGAATCAAAGATGTGGGAGCACCCAGGCCTCCCCACAGGCAGTTCGCACGGAGGCCACACATCCTTGGAGGACCATCCTTGGATGTGTCAGGGCTCAGCCCCTGTGGCCTCTGGACGTCCTCCATCTACATGTTCCACGTTGTGGAATAACCCTTGAGCCTCTCATGGCTTCATTGAGCCGGGATTTCCTTACCATCCTACGTTTGGTCTCTGCTCTTTGTAAAGGAGCGAAGGAGACTGGACAGTGAGTCAGTTTGTTCTTCGGAGACAGGTGATCAGTGTGGCCAGAGGTAGGCATGACTCGTGGGTTCCCACCTGCCAGGGACAGGAGTGAGGTCTGTGTGCCTTTTGCAAACAGAAGAGCTTCTTGCCTTCATAGCAGGAGCACTGGATGGGGGGCTCAGCCCGTGACCCTACATCAACTCCTTCCTTCCTTGGGCTTCTGATCCCACAGCTGCGCAATGGGCCATCAGTGGCGTGGAATCTGCTGCTGTCCCCAGCCCCGCCTCTGTCCTCATGTCCAAGTCCAGCATCTCAGCTTTCCTTTGGGAACTACTTCTCACCTGCTTCCTGTCCAAACGGTTGCAGAGGGCAGATCCTGTGTTCCACCCACCTTGAAGATGCACGTGTGATCCAGCTCTAGCCAATCCCATGTTCCATCCTCTTTGTGCTCCGATGGGTTCAAGGATGAGCAGGTGACCCAAGCCAAACCAAGCCAAAGACATTTTAGACTGTGACTTTTCATGAAACCCAAGGGAAGGTGAAACCCTTTCAGGTAAAATGGATGATGAGTGCTGGAGTTGCTGGAGGCCCAGAGGCAGCGGGAGAGACTGTGCCTGTGAATGGGGCCACCCAAAGGCACTTAGCTGGACGGAGGGTTTGGAGAGGGAGCAGGGCACTGTGTGAGACCTCCTGGCCCTGCCAGGTCCAGACCTAGACTTAAACCTGCCTTTGCAAGTATTAATTTATTTCTACCAGTTAAAATATTCATTTATCTTACTTAAGTGAGCATCTTCAGCTTGGGGAGAACATCAGTGATGCCCCCCCCCGAACCCTCCCTGCTGGTTGCTCCTGCGTCCGAGCACCAGGCTTCCCAGCATCACTGCCTTGGAAGAGAGGAGGGAGCCTCGCTCTGCAGAGGGAAGCTAAGGCTGCGGGGATCAGATGCAGGAAACCTGCGGGGAGGGGTGGGGGCAGCACCACCACCTTCAGCTGCAGCTTCTCAAAGGGCCCTGGAGGATGCAGACGTGGCCTGACTCTGACTTGAGAGCCGTATCTGAAGAGTCTGCCTCGAGGGGTTTAGCCCATGTGGGTGGCTGGGGTCTCAGTGAAGTCTTGGGGGTCCTGGGGCTCCGGGAGAGCAGCCCCTGTGTTCCCTCTGCCCTGGGCCCGGCTCCTCCATGCTGCTGGACACCCACTCTACTCCCAGAAGCACACCTGCCCCGAGAACACCTGCTTCACACGCTTTTCAATTGGGAAACATCTGAATTGGGCATTCCTGGGTAAATCAGTTAAAATTCCTCTTTCATTTTTACCCACATTATACTATTACTTCAACCAGGCATGTCCCCTGTGGATGGAGGACCGAAGTCTCTAAGAACAAAAGACCACAGTTTATACTTTTTTCTCTTCTTTCCCTGACCCGATCATGAAATTCTAGAAATAAACTGGCAACTCATGTTTGCATCTTTTGCTGCGTCTAGGCAGATGATCATATCCTGGATCTAGCGTGTAAGCAAATAGGCATGCCTAGAACATTATGTCCAGCTGTCACCTGCTAATGACTGACACCTAGTAAATGTAGCTTTTCATTAGATGGATGCAGTGCCTATCAGTCAGTCCTTATGATGAAGAATGTGGCAGGTTTTGCATGTTCTTTACCAAGACACTTTTTTGCAATGCCTTTTAAAATAAATTTATTAGATTCTGTAATTAATCAACTTAGACCTTGTTAGAAGGCTGGCATTTTCAGTGACTGTGTTATAAAGAGCAGTGAGATATGTCAGATTTCCTACTCAGCCTCCACCTAGGACCAGCTACAGTATTCAGTGGTGCTGTACTGAGCGCCTACTGTATGGTAGGTTCTGTGTTTGAACTGGCCCTGGTTAACTCCTGTTATTTTATATGATGTTTAGATCTTCGGATGGAGGACAAAGATCAGACTGTCTTGTGGATTTTAAGCCCACGAGTGAGTTTTTCTTGTCTCCTACATAGCCTTCCTGTGCTCTCAGAAGCATGGCTAGGTATGGGGGAGATGGGCGTCACCCTTGGAAACCTGGCCCCTCTTTGATGTCACTGTTGCCTGTCCTCAGAATCCCTGGCCAGGCCCCAGACTTGCTCCACAGCTGTCACATCACTGGTGTGCACGTGACTGTCTAGTCAGGTCTAGTGTACAGCGTTTGCCTTCCTCTCATTTCAGTAAACACTGCTACAGAAATGGGTTCTTGTGTCGCTTCCAAACGCTTCCACAGTTTCCAGAGTGCTCTGTTATTTCCTTAGTGCCATGCTGCTGGATATTCCGGTTTTCTTTTAAGCTATAATAAATAACAATTACCGCCCCCCCAACCCCCCCACGTAAGTAGTGTTTGAGATGAAGGTGCCGTCTTAGTAGGCGTCAAGGAGCTTCACCTGATTTAGTCTCCCCTGCCCAAAAAAAGGGTCTGGGGTGGGGGCCGCCCTCATTCTCACATTCCAGAGCTGGAAGTGAGGCTTCCTGCCTGCCTTTCAGGGAGCGTACAGTTTCTGAGGTATTGGTTCCAGCAAAGAGGCCCTGTGTTCCCCTCCCTCTCTGACTCAGACCCTAGGTCTGGGCAGGTCCAGGAGCATCTGTCCTTCATGGTCGTCAATCTTAGGAGATTAACTATCACCTCACTCTGACCCACCTCTCAGAGGTCTTCATGGCAGGGTCCCCTTCAGGTGAGTTTGAAGTTTCAGATGGCCAGAGTGTCACCTGGAATTACGCCCCACTGTGACCCTGAGCCCAAACCACGAGATGCACGTGGGTCTCAGGGACGCCCTCCTCCAGGACGGCGTCCTCAGTCAGGAATGAGGCCCTTTGTGCTCCCAAATGGCCCAAGTGTGAGGGAGGTGCTTGGTTGGGCTGTGGTACATCAGCTTCCAGAGGCTTCCATCCCTGCCTCTCCCAACAGGGGCCTTTGCAGGAAAAGCCCCCGAGGTCCTTCTCTTTCAACTTCACTCTTCTCTCCCTCATTTTGGAAGGTTCTGAAACACATCCTCTTGTTTGTTTCTCAAGCTGCTGTGTCAGAGTCTGAAACACCGCCAGGGGACCTCAGAGCCCAGTGCTGCCCTGGCTCCATCCAAGGGGCTCAGGTGGACAACAGAACCATTGCAGGCCCCACCAATGTCCCCACAGGAAATGAACCCCATCAGGGCATCAGGCTCGTAGACTTCAGGAGACCACGGCCCTCAGGGTTGTTCTCCTCCTTGCTGTCACCTGCTGGTCAGAGGCCCAGGTGCCCCGTCCTGGCTCCCCTTCTAGGGCCTGGATTCTGGAACAGCTTGCGGGTAGTGCAAGACCCTCATAGTCCTCTATCTGACTGAAGGTGAGAATGTCTTAAAAGGTGCACTGGCTGATTTCGGAGGTTTGAGTCTTTCCAGCAGGTATGGGGTGGGGAGGAAGGGGGCTTTCCCAGGGCAAAGAAAGCCGTGCCTTCCCCCTCCCAGTCCATTCCCCACACCATCCATCCAGGAAGCTCAGATCCAGGAGCACGAGGGCCAAGGCTCTCCCCTTGCTTATCCGTGGCTTCCCACTCCCACAGCGAGGAGCCTGGCTCCCACCCTTTATCAACTAAGTTCTGTTTTTCAGGTTACATGCGCAGTGGTCCCAGAATTGTTAGCTACTATACCCCGGGAAGAACTTTACAATATAAAGCCCAGTCTTAAAGTGCCGTCCATTTTGCCTTTAGTCTACAGATTCCATTCATTTCCAAAGTTAACTCAGATCAGAACATTTTGCCCAACCCCTGACAGTGAATTCTTTCCACCCATTTCTAATACAATTAGATTCTATGTTGCATTGTGTGTTCCATCCTCCCACACTCCTACATCCTTAATAACCAAATTTGAATAGATGATGGTTTATACCTTGGGCTGTAAAAATCTGAGGGTTTATATAATTGCATATCCGTCACTGAAGTATCACATGGAACACTTCAGCCCCACCCCCAGGCCATGATCTGTTTATCTACGTAGTTTTGCTTATTCCAGAGTATCATAAATGGGGTCATACTGTGTGCAGCCTCCTCAGACTGGATTCTTCCACTTAGCAGTATGCATGTAAGACACACCCATGTCTTTCTGTGGGTTGATGGGTTCATAGCTTTCTGCTGCTGAGTAGTGTTCCACTGCATGTGTATGGGAGGAAAAAATTTCCCACTACCCTTCTGCGTTCTTGGTTCTGGTCCCCTGGTAACAAAAGACAGATTGCCAGGAGAAAAACAAATAGAATTTTAATGGCATTCATACCTCCCAAATATATGGGAGAGACCCAGGAAAACTGAGTAGCTCCCTGAAAAGGCTAAAATTATCACCCTAAGTACTATTCAGCTAAAAACCAAAGAAAGATGTTGGGGGAGCCAGTTATGTACGGCAGGTAACCATGCAAAACTCAGTAAACAAGGCCATGCAGATTTAAGGTAAACCTTCTCCGCTGATGAGTTTCTTGAGATTTAATCATCCTTCTATTCCTGGTACAAAGAGGGTCACACTCATACAAATGGAGATTTCCCTAGTAAATATAAATGTCCCTCACAAAAGGGCAACCTCTACTCAGTTTTCTGAGATTCTTGTGTGTCTTTTTAAAGCAATTAATCAGATCAAAATATGCCACATAGGCCTGTTTTGGGCCCTTGACATGGATGTTCTCCAATTTGCTTATGCATTCATCTGTTGAGGGACATCCTGATTTCTTCAAGTTTTTAGCCATAATGAGCAGAGCTGCTGTGTGTAACTGCATCCTTGT
Organism: Vicugna pacos; assembly: GCF_048564905.1. Lineage (NCBI taxonomy): Eukaryota > Metazoa > Chordata > Mammalia > Artiodactyla > Camelidae > Vicugna > Vicugna pacos. The sequence goes on from NC_132990.1 coordinate 80,341,983, forward strand.
TTGCATTTGGACAGTTTTTCGAAGCAGTTGCCTAAATACTGGAAGCATGATTGTTGGATGTGAGACTTGATTGGTTTTGGGGAAAAAACAGCCGGACTGTCTTCCGAAGTGGCTGCACAAGCATTCCACCTGCAGTGAAGGAGAGTTGTCCTCCTCCAGCAGTTAGTATTGCTGTATTTGGGGAGTTCAGCATTCCTAATAGGCATGCTGTGGTATCTCATGATTTTAATCTGTAACTCCCTAATGGTATATAATGTTGAGTATCTTTTTGTTTGCTATCCGTGTGTCTTTTTGGTGGGTGTCTGTTCAGATATTTACCTATTTTTGATGGGGCTGTTTGTGCTAGAGGTGTTTATCTATTTTGTGACAAATCTTTTATTAGATAAGTCTTTGCAAAAGCGTTTTTCCTGTTTGTGACTTGTCTTTTGATTTTTCAGAATAAGGCCTTGCACAGAGTAGAAACCTTTAATTTTATAAAGCCCATGATATTACCTGTTTTTCTTTGTGGACTGGCTTTTTGTGTTCTGTGTTAAAACTCAAAGATCATGATCTGCATGAACAAACTCAAGGTCCTGTAGATTTTCTTCTATGTGCTGTCTATAATTCTGACTAGTTTTGCGTCCTCAGTGTCTGTGAATAACTTTGAGTGAATGCGGTGCAAGTTATAAAGTTTGCGTCCGCATTCATTTCATGCCACATGGTCTCCAATGAACTGTCCCTTAACCGTTCTGGAGAGGTAAGGGATACCGTCCTGTTCCAGTTGGATTTCCACAGCGTCAGGGACTCGGCAGCACCCCCAGCAGGGGGCGCGGTCTCCCGGGGGCGGTGAGCGGGGCCTGCGCATCCCGCACCGCCCACAGGGGGCGCTGAGCCGCGGCCTCCCCCGCGCCGCTCGCCCGCGCCCGGCTCCGCCCGCAGCCGAGAGCGGTTGCGCCTCAGCTGTGCGGCGGCAGCGCGCTGCAGCCCGGCGGGCCAGCGTCTACGCGGCGGGGGCTCGGCCTCCCCGGACCCGCGGTGCTGCGGCCTCAGGACCGCTCGAGGCGGCGTGCACGCGGGCAGGAGCGGGTTTCCTGGTGGCCCGGCGCTGCCGGGGTGGAGGCGAAAGGTGAGGAAAAGTGGGGCGACGCTACCCGTGCGCGGCTGACGGCTGTCGGGGTGGGTGTCTTCCGGGGACCCGGGAGGGGACTGGTGCGGAAAACCGGGGTTTGGGTCAGTTCTGTGCGCGGTGCCGATGGCGTGCGGGGCCCACGGCTTGTTGTGGGGACCGTCCTCTCCGCCTGGTGCGTCTGGGCCCCTCTGGCGTAAGTACCCGCCCTCATCCAGGCGTGTTTGTTTCTGGGCTCTCTGACCTGCGCCTCTGTCCCTGCGGCTGTTTTCGTGCCGATTCCACGCTGTTTTGGTGACTGTAGCGTCCTACTTAGAATGAAGTCAGGGAGGGAGGGAGGTCCCTCCAGCCTGGTCTCCTTTCTCAGGGTCACTTTGCCTATTTGGCGTCCTTTGTGGTTCCACACAAATATTAGGGTGATTTGCTCTATTTCTGTGAAAAATGCCATTGGGAGTTTGGTGGGGATTGCATCCACTGTATGCGCTGCTTTCGGTAAAATGGTCATTTCAACAGTATTACTTCCTAAATTTCATGAGCATGGGATGTCTTTCCATTTATTTTGTCTTCAACTTCCTCATGAATGTCTTAAAGTTTTTAGTGTGCAGGTCTCTCAACTCAAGAAATTTACTTCTAGGCATTTTGTTCTTTTTGATGCAGTTGTAAATTGGATTATTTTCTTTCTCTTTCTGATGGTTCATTAGAAATACAGTTGATTGTTGTTTATTGATTTTGTGATTGTACTGAATTTATTTATTTGTTCTAACAACTTTTTGGTGGACTAATGTAAAAAATTGAAGTTTAAAAACCACAGTTTCTTTCTTTCTTTCTTTCTTTCTTTCTTTCTTTCTTTCTTTCTTTCTTTCTTTCTTTCTTTTTTTTTTTTACTGAAGTATAGTCAGTTTACAATGTTGTGTCAATTTCTGGTTTACAGCACAGTGCTTCAGTCATATGTGAATATACATATATTCATTTTCATACTTTTTCACAGTAAGCTACTACAAGATATCGAATATAGTTCCCTGTGCTATACAGTATAAACTTGTTTATTTGTTTTATGTATACCAGTCAGTATCTGCAAATCTCAAACTCCAAAATTCCACTGTTTTCTGTCACATCCAGGTCATCCACAACACCCAAGACACAGCAGCTCCTAATCTTTCACAGTGCCTGTAAATCACACGTGGACTCCCGCAAGGGTGATTAGCTTCGCAACTCTGGGTGAACTGGATCTGGGTGAGGCGTGGCATTTGTAAAGAAGTTTGATGTTTTGTCTGCTTTTCTGGCACAGCTATTGACATGCTGCTTTGAAAAGTTACTCACTTTCCAGTCATTTTGAACATATAGAAACCTTGCGATATCAAAACAAAGTGCTGTCTGTCTCTGTACTCGGATTCCCCAGCCATCCTTCCTTTACTGTGTTTGCCACCTCACGCAAAATACTGCAGTGTGTTTTACTCAAGACAGGGACTCTCCCAGAAAACCAGCATGTGACCTGCAAGTGAGGGATCATTATGGCCTCCACATTACAGTGCGACCCACAAGCCCATTTCAACCTTCACCAGCTGCTCCAACTCTAGGGAAATGGCCTTTTCCACTTGGATTCAGTTTTCTTTTCTCAGAAATGTTGCTGACACTTCCCCTCATTTTCACAACCTTGATGTAGTTCAAGGACACAAAATGAGTATGATCTGAGTGGCCTTTTCTGTGGACTTCTTTCACTTAGGATGTTTCAGTGTTCATCCGTCTTGTACCATGTATCAGTACTTCACTGATTTTTTCATTATGATTAAACACATAACATTTAACATTTAAATGATTTTATGCATACAGTGTTACGGCATTAACTACGTTTGCATTGTTATGAAAACATCTTCACCATCTATCTCCCAAACTTTTTCATTTTCCCCAGGTGAATCTGTATTCAGTTAACACAGACTTCTCCCAGCTCCTCAAAGTCAAGTTCTGTCTCTGAATTTGACTCATCATTTTGTTTGTGTGTTTTCACTAGGAAATCACCTTTTTATTCTAGATTTCCAGTTTGATGCAATAGGTTTCTCTTCTTTGATTTAAAAATTTTCCTCTTTTTCTAGTTTTCTACAGAATTGTCACAATTAATTGACAAACATGGATACCTTACAAGTAACTAAAATCCACATTTTATTCAGGTTCCCTTCATTTAACTCCTCTGTCCGAGGATCCCCACCAGGGGATCACATGGCAGTGAGTCCTCATGTTACTTTAGGGTCTTTGTGGCTTGGACGCTCTCTCCTGCTATCCTTCTCAATGACTTAGACGGTGTAGAGGAGTACCAGTCCGGTATTTCACAGACTGTCCCGCATTGGGGTTTACTTGGTGTTTTTCTTGTGATTAGAATGGGGTTATGGGTTTCAAGGAAGCAGCTCACAGAGGTCAAGTGCTCTCTATATCATTACTTTGTATCATGGGAACGCACATCAAGGCGATGTATCACTGTTGCCCTCCTGGTCGAGGTAGTGACTGTCAGATTTCTTTTGACCGTAAAGTTACTTTTCCTCCCAAGTCTGTACTGTGTGTCTTCTTCGGGATGAAGTCACTACCTGGTACCCACACTTCAGGAGGGGAGTTAGCACCACCTCCTTAATGAATGGCTGAGTATCTACATAAGGTATTTGGAATTCTTCCACATGGGAGGTTTCTATTCAGTGCTCCTCATTAAACACACACACACACACACACACACACACACACACACGCACGCACAATGTATCATTTATTACCTATTGTGGACACCCCACCTGGGTAGTTATTTTAAGCTTTTGGTTATAATCCAGCAGTACAGGTTTTGGTTGCTCCATTCATTCCTGCTTTGGCTGTTGAGAGCTCTTTCCATTGGCTTCTGTTTCCCTCTGACATAATTCCATCTTGTGGGTTTCTTCCTTTCTTTTTTCTTGGCACACATCTTTTTGTGTGCTTGTTGACCATTTGTATTTCTTGTCTGGAGAAGCATCTGTTCAAGTCCTTTTGTATGTAAAAAATTGTGTTGTCTTCTTGTTGATGATTTGTCTGAAGAACAGACTCTAGTCAGATGTATCGTGTGCAAATATTTTCTTCCATTCTGCGGGCAGTGTTTTCACTTTCTGGATAGTACCTTTTGATTCACAAAATTGAGTAACTTTTTAAAATGGAGGAAATATAATCTATCCATTGTTACACGGGTATTGTAGCCTTCTGCCTTTGCTTTCTGTAGCTTCCCACTCCAGCGCTAAGAAACCTGGCTTCCACCATTTGCCATTTGTTGAATTCATTGCTCACTCCCCTGCAGAGCACAGATGTAGTAGTTTCAGTATTGCTAGCTACTGCCAGCACGCATCCTCCCTCAGGCCCTTCATACTACATACTGCGGAGTGTGGTGTCCATGTATGGTACAATGTGCCTTTGTTCAACAGATTTCATTCTTTTCCACAGCTAATGAGGTCAGGTACCTTTTGCCCCACTGCCAACAGTGAGGTTTTTTTTTTTTCATACATTTCTAAATCAGTTAGATTTTTGGTCACATTTTCTGCTCCATCCTGTGACACCCCTATGCTCTACATAACTAAATTTGAACAGATGATGATTTACTTGTTGGTCTGTAAAACTACATGTGTTTAGACTAATGCATAGTGGCAGGTACCCACCACCAAAGTGTCATGGGGGACACGTCAGCCCCCACCCCATAACCTGCCTACCTTCTGTGCTTTATTTGTTCCAGAATGTCAGAAGTGGGGTCATAGGGCGTGTGGCCTCCTCAGACTGGATTCCTTCACTGAGCAACATGCATGTGAGATTCACCCGTGTTTTTTGCGTAGGCTGGTGGTTTATCCCTTTCCATGTCTGAATGGTATTTCATTGCATGTATATGAGAGGAAAAGTAACTTCCCCCTGCCCTCCCAGGTTCTTGTTTGACGGCCCTCCCCATTTGTAATAGAAGACATACACAGTCATACATATGCATGTAATGCAAATAGGTACAATATTTTTCTCTCCAAAATTTTAGCCTTGAGTCAGTAAAACTGAGGAATACAAAATCATCTGTGTATGTAAAATAGTAGGCTCTGAACTGTGTTTCTGGCAGATGGAACAAGAAAGACTACTTGCATAGTGAGAGTTAAAGGTTTTTACTAATATTTGGGGAGAAGACTTTTAAGATTTAGATTTGCCTTGATGTGTAATCTTATGGAGGCTGTGGACTAAATTCTTGACTAAGGAGTTTTTTGAAATAACTTGTGGCTGCCTTGGTGTGTGTTTTTTTTAAAGCCAATCTGAGTGGATAAAATATCCAGTTTGTCTACAATTATACAAATATTAGTACAATGGGATATAAGAAAGTTTGTGATAATGTTCATCAGTCCACAGATGAGTGGCCTTTGCATTTCTTCAGGGTCCTAAGACGCCCCACAGAAGGGGTTTATGGTCGGTTTACTCTTGGTCTCTCTCCTGAGGATAGAAGCTACCCTGATGAGGGGATTGATGGCTCTGGTCAATTCTTAGAAGTTCCTGCTTTTATTCAGATAAGAGGGGCTCCAGGAAGGCTTTCCTTCTGCAGCTGTTGAATCCCAGGTGTCTCCAGCTGCAAGTGTCTTTATGCCAGCTGTGGGGTTCTGCCTGGCTTTCCGTTCCTTGAACTTCGTTCTTTTTCGAGATTCCTTTGTCTGTCCTGAGCCCCTTGCCTTTCCCACATGAATTGCAGATTGGTTGTCCATGTCTGCAAAACACCACCTGGGATCTGGGGAGGGGTTCTTTGAATCCTTAGAGCTGTTGGTGGAGTATTGCTGCCTTAATAGAATTAAGCCTTCTGCTCCATGAATATGGATTATTTTCTGTGAACTTAGGTCTTTCTTAATTTCTGTCAACAAAATCTCTCATCTGTTGTAATTTTCAGTGTCCAAGTCTGGTACTTCTTTCTCACCTCTACTGGATGCTGACTCAGGACATATATGACCTCCTGGAGAACCTCTACCGCCACAGAGCTGACTTGGAACTGAGTCCTGAGAAGGTTTTCTCCTTTACTGATTTTTAACTCCTTTAGAATTTATTCTTTTAGTCTCATAAATGCTTATTATCCTTGTAATCTTTTAAATATCAGAATAATGTACTTTAATTTCTCCATAGATGAGTAATGAATGGATCACACTTAACATAGGATTTTAATCCTTTTAGAATTAGTAAAGTAACACAGACACATTATAAAAAATTGAAATATCACCCAAAGGAGAAGAGGAGAAATCTGCAAATCCCACTTGCAGAGGTGACCATCATGAATGGCTTGGTGCACATGTGTCAGTCTCTGTCTCTCTCATTGTCTCTTTCTATCTTGGTCTCTGTCTCTCACACACCCAGGATCAGATTAATTTACATCAATGTTGATTTCACACATATGTGGTCACACAGATGGGACCCTGGATGCAAATGGTGCATCCACCTGCATCCACCCTGAGGGCTCCCCTGACATCAGGTAGAGACCCTGGACCCACTTCTCCAGTTGCACATCATTCGTTCATCTACGTGAGCCAGAACTGATGGATCCCATCCCCTCTCCGTGAACATTAGTGTTGCTCCCAATTTCCTACTATTTCAACCATCTCTGTGATGAACACCCTTGAAAAGACATCTTTGAAAGCTTGTGCAAGGACTTTGGTGGGATCAGCTCTAAGGACCAGCACTGCTGTGAAGGGGATGCACCTGTGGCACTTTGATGTGTCCTGCACCCTGTTCTCCCAGAGAGGAGTGTCCACTCACTCTTCCCTCCAGGGGATCTGCTGGGGCCCTTGCCTCCTCACGTTGTCACCAGGGCTGGTTGTCACCTGACTAAAGACCTGCCAGTGTGATGGTGGCCATTGTTGCCTCCACAGTGTGTCCGTCTGCCTGTGTCCTCACCCGAGAGGTCGAGCGTCTCTAACACACACTGGCCGCCTGCACTGCCTCTCGTTGGAACTGCCTGTGTGTGTTCTGCTTCTGTTTAGAACACCGGGGTTTTGGACCACAGGGATGTGAAACCTTTCTCAGACCTTGGGTTATGAGGAATGCTTTTTCCAGGTTGTGGTTTGTCTTTCCAGCTGTCTTTCTTGGCTTTTTCTTTTTTTTTTTTTGATTTGCTTGGTTTTGTTTTGCCACAGGAAGAGCTAAGCACCTCCCTTCTGTCTTCTGGCAGTGGTGTCACAGGCAGAACAGCAGTGCCTACCCCAAGGTTATGCACACAGCTACTAAAAGGGCTTCATTTTGTACACCTCATCTTTAATCCACCAGGATTTCCTTCTCAAAGAACAAAAATGGTATTCCAAGTAAAATCAGAAGAATTCACCAGACCCCACTTAAAATATGTGGGCAGGCACAAAAAGCCACCTTTTGTTGTTTTTTTTAAAAAATTTTTATTGAGTTATAATCATTTTACAATGTTGTGTCAGATTCCAGTGTAGAGCATAATTTTTCCAGTTATACATAAACATGCATATATTCATTGTCACCTTTTTTTTCCACTGTGAGCTACCACAAGATCTTGTATATATTTCCCTGTGCTATACAGTATAATCTTGTTTATCTAGTCTACATATGCCTGTCAATATCTACAAATTTTGAACTTCCAGTCTGTCACTTCCCACCCTTCTCCCCCTTGGCAACCACAAGTTTGTATTCTATGTCTATGAGTCTGTTTCTGTTTTGTATTTATGTTTTTTGTTTTCTTTTTTTTGGATTTCACAAATAAGCAATCTTGTATGGTATTTTTATTTCTCTTTCTGGCTTACTTCACTTAGAATGACGTTCTCCAGGGACATCCATGTTGCTGCAAATGGCATTATGTTGTCAGTTTTTATGGCTGAATAGTATTCCATTGTATAAATATATCACATCTTCTTTATCCAGTCATCTGTTGATGGACATTTAGGCTGTTTCCATGTCTTGGCTATTGTAAATAGTTCTGCTATTAACATTGTGGTGTAGGTGTCTTTTTGAAGTAGGGTTCCTTCTGGATATATGCCCAGGAGTGGGATTCCTGGGTCATATGGTAAGTCTATTCCTAGTCTTTTGAGGAATCTCCATACTGTTTTCCACAGTGGCTGCACCAAACTGCATTCCCACCAGCACTGAAGCAGGGTTCCCTTTTCTCCACAGCCTCTCCAGCATTTGTCATTTGTGGACTTTTGAAGGATGGCCATTATGACTGGTGTGAGGTGATACCTCATTGTGGTTTTGATTTGCATGTCTCTGATAATTAGTGATATCGAAAAAAGCCACCTTTTGTATGGTTTCATTGATAGGGAACATCCAGGAGAGGTAAAGACACACAGAGAGAAAGAGGACTCGGGGTTGTCAGGGGCTGGGGGAGGGAGGAGGGGAGTGTGTGCTCTGGATACAGGGTTTTACTTGGAGGAAAGAAATAGTCTGAAACTAGACAGCAGTGATGGTCACACAGCATTGTGAATTCACCTAATGCTCCTGAATTGCACAATGTAAAAGGGAAAAAATCTCAATTTTATTATTACAAACTTAAAACATAAAAATAGATGGTATCGTAAATGATGTGAAAGGAATGAAGGAAAACAGAAAAACCAAACAAAATGATGCCAGGGGAAGGGAAGTAAAGTTCAGGTGGGGGAGCATATTGGTGGTGGGAATTCAGAGAAGACAGCGTTGGTGGGTGCAGAGGCAGCTTAGTCCGAAGGGATGGTGATGCCTGAATTGGCTCTTGATTGCCTAGAGGTACAGGTGCAGGAAGAACTGCAGGAGTGAGCTTGGGGTCTCCCTGCAGGGCTGGTGGAATATGACCCAGCTCAGGGTCTCCTGCAGGAGTAGGCACAGGATCTCCCTGCAGGGCTGGGGGGAATTAGACCCTGTCCTGGGTCTCCTGCAGGAGCAGGCTCTGGGTCCCCCTCCAGGGCAGAATGAACTGGACCCAGTCTTGGTTCTCCTGCAGGGGCAGGCGCAGCTCCTCCTTGCTGGCATGGTGTTTCCTCATCTTGCTCTGGGTCTCCTGCTGGATCGAGGTCTTTCTTTTTTGGTCTCTGGCATCTCCCCCTGCCCCTGCTTCCTTTGGATATAATATCTGTTGGAAGTGGGGAGAGCTTTAAGTTTTGTGGAAGTGCTAATGCTGTGAGAGAGGAAAAATTTACCCATGTGCCTCCCTTTCCATGCGCCTTTTCAAGGACAGAAATCTTCCCAGAGCTTTCCAGACAAGTCCCACCTAGGAACTGCCAACAGGATGTGTTCTGTGACTGCATTCTACCAGACAGGTGGTCTGAGGCCAGTTTTTGCTCTGGTCCCAACAGGAGCCTCTGGGGACTCCTCCCTGTGTGGCCCAGCCGTCGCCCCTCCCTCACCTACGCACATGCATCCAGCCCTGCCCTTCTCACCTTCAGGCTCTGCCACAGTGGGCTCCAGGTCCTCCAGCTGACTCACAGGGAGGTTGGCACGGTGCTCCAGGTTGGAGCCGGGTGTGCTGAGCTGCCTGTCAGCCCTGGGCAGGACCCTGGGGAGTGGTCTGGATGGTGTCTGTGCAGGAGGCCGGCCCCATTCATCTCTGGGCCATGGTCCTGGGGACCCCACCATGTCCGTACTGACCCAGAGCCTGTGCTGGTCCTCAGCAGTGTGGCACACCAGCCCCTCACTCAGGGAGGTGGAGTGGGTGTCCCCATCTACCAGCTCCTGTCTGCTCTGTGGCGTGGGGCTCTGCAATGACAGTGACCAGCAGCCAGCCCAGCCTGGAGGTCTCAGAGCCCTGCCTGGCCAGCTTCACTGCTGCTTCTGCCCACTCAACCATCTGCCAGATCAGGCTCAGACCTTGGTCTGCTCAGATAGTCACCCGGGAAGGAAGACACACACCCAGAGGGCTTGGGCTCCACCTTGGATAGTAGGGCCCTGCGCCAGCTCTCCACATCACAGCCCACCATAGCTCTGACCTGGGTTGTGGACGTGGCCGGCGCACCAGGCCTCTGACCCTTCCTCAGCCTGTTATTGCTTGAGGCAGGACCCCTCACCCTGCCTGCATGAGTGTCCCACCTCCGCCATCCAGGAAGGGGTCGTAGGGCTACCCGGATGGGGTCCGAATGGTGGCCTGGCCTGGGCCTCCCTGTGTTACCTTTGGGTCCCTCTCGGCAAAGGGCGAAAGGCATCTGGGGTGTGACCTGACCCAATATTGGCAGCATTGGTAAAGGCCCTCGCTGTGCACTTTCGTGAGGCCACGGCCTTGGGATATTGGGACACAACAGAACATGTTTATTTTGAGTGTCTCCCACCAAGTGGGTAGGGGGGCTTCTCTAGAGAGTGGGTGCCTGGTGACCTAGGTTCTAGGTTCTGTTGGTTACTATTGCCAGGAAAGTGAGGTCACTTCCTGGGGTCCCCTTACCCAAGCTTCCTCCTTACATCAAGCTCCCCAAGGGCCCCTCTGGGCTGCCGACTGCTCACCTCCCACCCTGTGCCATGTCCACGCACAGTGACAGCAAGCCAGCCCACCCCACAGCCCTGGGGAGGCCTGGGTGCAGCCAGGGCCCCAGCTCTGAGGACACAGCTGGGTTCAGACCTGGCCCCCCCTCCTCAGCAGTGCTGTGACCCTGGACAAGCCATGTGCCTCTCAGGGTCTCCCCAGTCCCCCATCTGCACGATGGGGGTCATTCTGGTCTCTGCTTCCTAGGGAAGCCATCAGGTCTGTAGACTATAAACACCTACAGCCCCTGTAACACCCGTGGGCTGGCATCACAGGGAGCTCATGCACAGACTCAGCAAAGGAAGAATTCCACAGAGGGCTGGCGGAGCGCAGAGCACACCCGACACAGGCCTGGGTCTGCTCTGGGGTCTGGAGAAAGTCACCCTCCTTGCTGCCTGCTTCCCAGTCCCCCTGTGGGCGGGTTGAAACAAAATACAATTCAGACACTGTCTGCTCTGGCGTACACCTTCCAGGTCCTCCTGTTATGTTTGGACTCAGGTGCCAGTGTCTCATCTCGGCCCATGTGGTGGGCAGCCCCACCATGGCTCCCTGAGTTCTTGCCTCCTGGTCACTCCCCACACCCACACCTGCAGGGTGGATGGGCCTTGTGCCTGGGTTCCGACAGGTAGGCTGACTTATGAAAAGTGCGTGACTTCCACCCATTCCCAGCTCCCGTGTTCATTCTCAGTCTCTCAGTGCCTCTGTCTGTCTGTCTGTCTGTCTGTCTTGTCTATCTCTGTCTCCCTCTGCCTCTCTGTGTTCCTGTCTGTCTCTTTCTTATGTGTGTGTGTGTGTATTTATACATTGATATTTATATGTATTTGTGTGTGTGTGTGTGTGTTGTTAGAGCCCAGGGCAGGTCATTTCTAAAGATGCCTGAATGACGTATTGATTGTTTTGAATGCATGTTACTGAAGAAATGACCCATGTAAGAGAGACGCTGTCCACCCCCTCTCTGTCGCCCTGTGACGTCTCTCCTATGACAGGTGCACCCCCTGGGGGCTGAGGGTGAGGGCTGAGCGCTGCAGACACGCTGGCTCCTGCAGATCAGTTCATGCCGGGAACCTTCCGTTGTGACTGCTGAGGAGCCAGTTAGCTTTACCATGACCAAAGCCAACTCCTCTCTCTGCCTTTTTCTGAGAAAAGGCCTGAGTCTGAGATACTCCAACTTCTTGGGATTTGTTGGCACCAGGACTGACCCTCATTCTCCCATCCTGCTAGAACCTTTGTACAGACACCTCCACTTGGAGAGTTGTCTCACCACAGCCAGCAAATAAACAACATCCAGCCCCAGTTTCCAACAAACAAAGAGATACCCAGCTGGTCTCCCTCAGCCACTTCAGAGAGTCATTTTCTTAGAAGTCACTTAAGCTCAAGGACTTCCTGCTTCTCCCTTCTCTGGCACGTTGCCACCCCTGGATGAACCCCATCGTAGTTGGCAGGTCGGCACCGCTCAGGTGAGCTGGAGACAACACCCCAAAGTGGGCCGGCGGTAGCACTGTACATTCACAATGACCTGCACACCAAATCGGCCATGAACATGGTAGGCCAGAGACCAGGGATGTGCATGTGCCTCTGAAGACCCCTCCATCTACCACCAACTTCTCTTTGTTCTTCTGACCTTGGCTCTTCCTCTTTTCAGCTGATACCTTGGCAGATCGTTCATGGAGAAAGTGGATCCCATCTGGCAAGAGGAGAACCATCTTCCCAACCCATGAGAAAGGAACAAGCCTGGGCCCTCACCCACCCTGTCCCTGTCTGCCTGCCCAGCCCCATCATGTCAGAAGAACGTGTCCCCCCTCCAGTGTGAGGCCAAACCCCAGGGACAGGACTCAGAGGTGAAGGAAGCCTGAGCATTGTTTATCGCTTTGGGTACTTTTACAGAGAAGACAGCAAAGAGAAAACAAACAACTCCATCCCCCCAAAGCAGCAGGTGAAGAGGGACGTGCGGAGCTTTCCCCTCCGTCTCCCTGGCAGCAGGAGACAACACATCCATCCCCCGCCCCCACCCCCACCCCCCATGGGAGACGTCCTCCCTCCTCCTGGCAGGAGAGTGACAGTGTTATTGTTCTGCAGGGAAAGATGAGAAAGAGTGAATTCTGTACACACAGACCTTGTTGACCGTGCTTCGCATCCTCCTCAGCCTCCCCACGTGGTGCAGTTCCTCTCCCACAATCCCCTCTCTCTGTTCAGCCCAACAGGAAAGCATTTAGGTTTTGCCACTTCTCTGGGTGTTCCTTCACCTCCTTAGCAGGACGCCCCGGGTCATGTAAAACTTAGGGGTAATAAACGTGTCTGCTTCCCTCCTGTGAGTCTGTCTCATGTGCACTTAATTCTCAGGACGAGCTGTCAGCTCTGCGAGGGTGGAGGGGTAGTTTTGTCTCGGCGACATCTTTCTTACTGGCATCTTTGAAACTGACCTCCTTCCTTGGCTTGACTCCTCAGGATGCTGACATCCTGTGAAGATGAAATGCATTCTTACCATATGATCCAGTCCTCCAACTCCTTGGTATCAATGGACCCAAATGGGTCAAATGCTTACATCTACACAGAAACCTGCACCAGGACATTTAAGGCAGCTTTATTCATACCTGCTAGAAAGTTGGAAGCAACCAAGATGTGCTTCAGGAGGTTAATGGACACATAGACTGGGCTGCATGTATGCAACAGAATATTCCTCAGAACCAAAAAGAAGTGACAGATCTATTGAGCCATGGGGAGACAGGTGGGGCACCTTAAATGCCTGTTAGTCACTAAGAGAAGCCAATCTGGAAAGGGGGCACATCTTGGGGTCCCAACTACATATGAAATTTGAGAAAAGGCAAACCACGGAAAGGGTGAAAAGATCAGTGCATTGCCAGGGGTTTGCTGTGGCGTGGATGGTAGGGGGTGATAAAGTGGTTGAGCACAGAGGATTTTTAAGGCAGTGAAACTATGCAGTGATGGTTTCATGGTGAGATACGTTTGTCAGAACCCATAGATTGCACATCACCAGGAGTGAGCCCTGATGTAAACTCTGGGCCCTGGTGATCATGATGTGTCCATGTAGATTCAGCAGTCGTGGCCGGCACACAGAATGTTGATAGGACAGTTGGGGGCGGGAGGCTCTGAGCACCTGTGTGTGTGTGTGTCTGGGACTGGGGGATGTGATGAGGGGAGCAGCAGGAGCAGAGCAGGGGGCGTATCGCATTTCTCTGTACTCTGCTCGATTTTGTTGTGAGCTCAAAACTGCTTTCAAAAAAATAAAGCCTATTTAAACAAAGAAATGCACAGTCCAGAAGTGTCCCATGGCTGCTCCTCTTCGAGTCCACGGTTTGTCTTGGCCACGTGAGCGTGGAACTTCCGATGACATCGTTTGTTCACAGTGAATCCTTTTAAAGTTTTATCTGACATCTGCTTTTTATCTCATTACCCTTTTTTCTTTTGTAAAAATATTTTTTCTTACTTAAAAAATTGATGTGTGAATGACATGTAGTATTGTATTAGTTTTCTGTTATACAACGTAGTGATTCGATATTTCTGTGTGTGGCAAAATGATCACCAAGGTGAGTCTAGTTACCACTGGTCACCACACAGGGTTTGCACAGTGTTGCGGACCCTCTTCCCTATGCTGTAAATCACATCCCATGATGTTTGTTGTATGGCTGGAAGTTTGTATCCTTTAATCTTTCTCACCTATTGCACTTGTACCCCCAACCCTCTCTCCTTTGGCAACCACCGGCATGTTCTTGGGATCTATGAGTCCATTTCTGTTTCCCTGTGTTTGTCTGTTTGTTGTGTTGTGTACACTCTACATAAAAGTGACAGTAGAAGACTTCTCTCTTTCTCTATCTGATACATCTCGCCTAGCATAATGCCCTCTAGGTCCATTCCTGTTGTTGCAAGATTTCATTCTTTTTTATGGCTGAGTCATTTTCCATTTTGTGTGTGTTTAAAAAATGTGTGTGTGTGTGTGTGTATGTATATGTATATGTACACACACACTCACACAGAAAGATACCCCCAAGTGTAATTCCTGCATTATATGTTCTGTTTTCAGTCTTCTGAGGAGCCGTCGTACTGTTTCCCACAGTGGCCGGAGCAACGGGTGTTCCCAGCAGAAGTGAGGAGGGTTCCTTCTCTCCACGTCCTCACCAGTGTGTGTCGTTGGCTGTCTTTTGGACGATAGCCATTCTTTCAGGTGTGGAGAGGTCATGTCACTGCAGTTTTGATGTGCATTTCTTTGATGATGAGCAATATTGATCATCTTTTCGTGTATCTGTTGGCCATCTGTGTATATTCTGTGGGAAAATGTTTGGTCTTCTGCCAATTTGCAAATAAGGTTTTTGGTAGTTGAGTTGTGTGAGTGTTTTGTTGGTCTGTTCTGGATATGAACCCCTTTCAGATGCATTTTTTGTGACTGTTTTCTCACATTCAGTAGGCTGCCTTTTCATTTTGTGAATGGTTTCTTTGTTGTTCTAAAGCTTTTCAGTTGGATGGAGTCCCAGTGGTTTATTTTGCTTTTGTTTCCTTTGCTTGAGGAGACAGATCCAAAAGATTATTGCTAAGACTGATGTGAAAGAGCTTACTTGCCTGTATTTTCTTCCAGGAGCTTTATGGCTTCAGGTCCTACACTGAAGTACTTGATTCATTTAGAGGTGGTTTCTGTAGATGGTATGAGAAGGGATTCCAGTTGATTCCTATGCATGTAGCTGTCCAGTTTTCCCAGCACCACTTGTGGAAGATGCTGTCTTTCCCCCATTGTATATACTCACTTCCTTTGTCATAGGCGGATCAACCACATAAGCATGGTTTTATTTCTGGCCTCTTAATTCTATTCTATGAATTTATGTGTATTTCTTTTGTGCCAATAGCATACTGTGTTGATGATTCTAGGTTTGTAGTAGAGTTTGACACCAGGGAGCATGACACCAGGGTTTGTGCTTCTTTCTTAAGATTGTGTTGATTATTCACGTTCTTTTGTGCTTCCACACACAGTTTAGGATTGTTTGTTCTGGTTCTCTGGAACATTCCATTGATGTGTCGCTAGGATTGGCGTCCAATGTCTAGACTGCCTTGGAGTGTGGGATCCTGTTAGCAGTACGATTTCTTCCAGCGCACGAGGACAGTGCAGCTTCCCACTGTCTGTGCCCTCGGTGCCTCCCAGCTGACCGAGTGCAGGTCTGTGCCTCCTGGGTCAGGTGTACTCCTGGGTGTTTCGGTTTGGTTACGGTCGTTGTCAGCAGCGTTGTTTTCTTAATTTCTCATTTGCTACCTTGTTGTGAGTGCATAGACGTGCAACCAGTTTATGTCTGTTTGTTTAGTATCTTGCAAGTTAATTGAATTTTTTGATGAGTTCTGTTTATTTTTCAGCGTCATCTTCAGGATTCTCTATGTACAGTATCGTGTCATCTACAAACAGTGACAGACTTACTGCTTCCTCTGTCATCAGACCTCTTTTCTTTTTTCCATCTATTTACTATGGTGGGGACCCCCTAGACCATATTGAATGAAGGTGGTGAGAGGGGTCAGGGCTAGAGTTGGGTTTGTGCATAACTGGCCCTCTTCCCCTCCCTCCGCCTCCATCTCTCTGAGGCCTCCAGGAAGGACAGGCCCAGTGCAGGGTGACGTATGGCTCAGGGAGCTGAGCTGGACCATTGCTTTTTCTGCACCCTCTCCCTCCCCCACGGGGTCCTGGGCATATTTTTGCGTGCTACCTGTGTATCTTCTTTGGCCAGGTGTCCTTTAGATCTTGCCCTATTTTTAACGGGGTGGTCTGTATTAGAGTTCTTTATATTTTGAGACAAGTCCTTTATTAGATGTGTGTTTGCAACTCTTTGTCTTCTAGTTTGCGACTTGCCTTTTGATTTTCTGAATAAGGTCTTTCACAGAGTAGAAATTTTTAATTTTATGAAGTTAATGATATTCCTTGAGTTTCTTTCTGGATTGCCTTTCTGTGTTGTGTTAAAACTCAAAGCTCATGATCTACATGACCAAACCCAAGCTCATGGTGATTCTCTTCTGTTTCCTTCTATAATTTTGAATAGCTTTGCATTAGAAATTTATCTATGAATAATTTTGAGTAATGTGGTGTAAGTTGTAAAGTTTGCATCTGCATTCATTTCATTCCATACGGTCTCCAATGATTCGTTCTTTAACCTTTGGAGAAGTAAGGGATTTTGTTTCCATTTGAATTTCCAGTTTAATGGATTCAGCAGTTCCCCCAGCAGGGCGCGCTGTATCCAGTGGACTGTGAGTGGGGCCTGTATGTCCTGCACTGACCATGGGGCACGCGTGTCCCACGTGGAGTTGGCTCTGCACGCAGCTGAGAGGAGTTTGTCTCCTCATTTACCGCCAGGGCTGCAGGTTGGGACACGCAGCAGGTCAGTGTCTATGCAGCAGGAGCCCATCCTCCTTGGGACCCACCAGGGCTGCAGGTTGGGACACGCAGCGGGTCAGTGTCTATGCAGCAGGAGCCCAGCCTCCTTGGGACCCACCCCAGCTATGGCTTCAAGACCACACTGGGCAGTGTCCATGCAGACAGGAGCTGGGTTTCCCGATGACTCAGGTGCTGCCGGGATGAACAGGTGAGGAAAGATGGGGAGAAGCTCCCTGTGTGCAGCTGATGGTTTGTGGGGGGTGGTCTTCAGATAACCAGGAAGGGCTTGGTGTGTAAAAGCAGGTTTTATAAGTTTTGTATGCGGTGTAGACGGCATGTGGTGTCCAGTTTCCCCAGCACAGCTTCTTGGGGGACCGTCCTTTCCTCCTGGTGTGTCTGAGCCCCTTTGTCATACCTTAACTGACCTAGTCCCCGTGGATTTGTTTCAGGGCTCTCCGTTCTATTCCTCTGGTCCATGTGCCTGTCTCTGTGCCAATTCTGTGCTGTTTTTGTGACTAGCTTTGTGTTGTAGTGTGAAGTCAGGGAGGGCGATGCCTCCAGCTTGTTCTCCTTTTTCAGGAATAAGAATTAAAATAATTATAAGAAAGTGTACAATAGATGCTAATTTGGGTTCATGCAGCCAAAGAACAAAACTGAA
Organism: Vicugna pacos; assembly: GCF_048564905.1. Taxonomy (NCBI): domain Eukaryota; kingdom Metazoa; phylum Chordata; class Mammalia; order Artiodactyla; family Camelidae; genus Vicugna; species Vicugna pacos. The sequence continues at coordinate 80,359,540 of NC_132990.1, forward strand.
GCTGATATCAGTGCAGCACAAGCTTTATTCAGTGGTCAAAGACTGGAGCAGATCAACTTCTCACCCACATGGTGAGAGGGATTTGATTTTAGAGTAAAGACAAAGGAGGAGAGTGTTTGTGTCTCAGCTGGGGAGCCCTTCTCGGCTCTCTCTGTTGGAGCAGCTGCAGTGCCAGCCCCTGCTGAGGTGAGCAGTTCTGGGGTTTTGGGCAGTGTCGCCTGGCCTGGTGAGGTGCTCAGTGCCAGGGAACCCAGGAGCCAGCAGCCTAGCGGGGGTGCTGGGGACCCTCATGGCCCTGGCAGACGTCTCTCCCAGCAGAAGCCCAGCCAGAGTGGGGAAGCTCTGGGGGACTACAGGTGGGAGGGAGCCACCATCTCACTGATGCTTCAGAAAGTTGGCATGGGATGTGAGATGCACTGTTGGGGCAGGAGCTTTATCAGGGCCTGATGGAGGAGCCGGGCACAATATCCAGCTTGGGCCAGGGCTGTAGAGGGGAAGTCCTGTGGGAACAGGCTCTGGAGGAAGAGCTGACTGTCATGGAAGCACAAGGAAAGTGGGCGACTGGGAGGCCCCAGGTGTCTGGGCTCAGCAACCAGGGGAGGTGGGGCTGCCTCCTGGGGTGTGGGGAGTGGCAGGGTCACAGTCCTGTGAGGGGCCTCTTAGCCTCAAGGTGAGAGGAGGACGCAGTGGTTAGACAGATGCATCTGACCTGGGAGAGGGGCCCAGGGAGGAAGGGGAGAGGCTGAGTGGGGGCAGGTGGGTTACAGCAGACTCCATGCAGGGGACTGTGGTCCTGATGCAAGCAGCTCAGAGCCAGAGAGGAGTGGCTGTCAGGTGCTCAGCTTCACTCTCCTGTTCCTTTGTAAAACCACTGTGTCAGAGTTTGAAACACCACCAGGAGACCCCTGAGCCCACTGCAGCTCTGGCTTCATCCAAGGGGCTCAGGTGGAAAACAGAATGACTGCAGGCCCCGCCCATGTACCCACAGGGAACGAACTCCATCAGGGCACTGGGCTCAAAGACTTCAGGAGACCACGGCCCTCAGGGCTGGTCTCCTCCTTGCTGTCACCTGCTGGTCAGAGGCCCAGGTGCCCCATCCTGGCTCCACCCTCTAGGGCCTGGATTTTGGGACAGCTTGTGGGTAGGGCAAGACCCTCACACTCCTTTATCTGCCTGAGGGTGAGTGTCGGAGCCTGCCGACAATCGATCAGGTCCAGAAAACCTGTGCTGCAGGACTGAGAAAGAAAGACAAGACTAAAAGGTGGGGTTGAGAGGATCTCACTCTAGCCCACAAGACGCTAGGTCAAGAGTGGACGACGAGTTTATTTCCAGCAGTAAATTTATATGATTTTAACCCATTAGCTCATACATTCCTGCATGTAGGCAAAGGTATTGTTTTAGGGTACATTAACAACGTGTACTAAAATCATTAACTTGTATATTGTTGCAGACTTTACTATTGTTTGCAGTTCTCATAAAACTAAGATTAAAAGTTCCTGAAACCAAGATCATAAACTAGGGTATTGTTCCTCTAAGCTAACATCGTGACTCGTGTACTATTATCTCAGGTGATTGTTCTTCAGGCTAAGATCACTAACTTGCGTGCCGATTGTATCTCTCCTTCCAAAGGTCCTTAGTGACTTAATAGCTCAGGATGTTCCTTCAGGCCTTAATGCACCTGGCACATTCCTCAAAGGGGTGGCAGGACAGAGATTGTCCTTGAGAGATCAACCTCAGAGCCTGACGCTCTGCACTGTGGGAGTTTAGGCCCAACCTCTGTGCTCGGCAGTCCTCAGGTCATGAGTGGCCCCCCGCAGGTGAGAATGTCTTAAAGGCTACATTGGCTGATTTTGGAGGTCTGAATGTTTCCAGCAGGGGAGAAGGAAGGGGTGTGAGGTTCCTACATTGGTAGGGCTTTCCTAGGGCAAAGAGCCGTGCCTTCCCCTCCCAGTCCATTCCCCACACCACCCATCCAGGAAGCTCAGATCCAGGAGCACGAGGACCAAGGCTCTCCCTTTGCTTGTCTGTGATTCCCATTCCCACAGCGAGGAGCCTGGCTCCCACCACCTGCCCTTTGTCAACCAATTTCTCTATTGCAGGTTATGTGCACAGAATGGATTTCAGAATTGTTAACTGCTACACCCCGGAAAGCACTTTATAATAGAAAGCCCACAGGTTAACAACGGTCCGTTCTGCCTTTGCAGAAGTCTGTTCAGGTCCAGAGTTAACTTAGGTCAGCACCTTTGCCCACCATCAACTGTTTTTTCCACCTGTTTCCAATACATTTCATAGATTATGTGTCACACTGTGCATTCCATCCTGTGACACTGCTACACCCTAAACAACTAAGTCTGAGTAGATTATGATTGACCTTTGGGCTGTACAAATGTGTGGGTGTAGACACACACATAGCGACAGGTGTTCATCCTAAAGTATAGCATGGAACACTTCAGCCCTCCACCCCCACCCCATGATCTGCTCATGTACGTAGCTTTGCCTTTTCCATGACTGTCATCAATGGGGTCCTACTGTGTGCAGCCTCCTCAGACTGGGTTCTTTCACTTAGTAACATACAAGTGAGACTTACCCGTGCCTTTCTGTGGGCTGACGGTTTAATTTCTGTTGCTGAGGAGAATTCCACTGCGTGTGTGTGGGAGGAAAACCTGTTCTCCCTCTCCCCTTCGAGGTTCTTGGTTGACACCCCCCACCCCCTAATAAGACAGATTACAGGGAGAAAAAGAAGCAAGTTGAATAACATGCATACCTCCTGCATACAGGGGAGACCCCCAGGAACACTGACTCCCTCCCTGAAATGGCCGGAGGCATCACCTGAAGTATGACCTTCAGCTGAAAACAAAAGCAAGGCCTCGGGGAGGGAGGAAGTCGCTTATGGCAGGTTGTCATGAAAGCTCAGCAAACAAGGGTGTAAGGTTTAAAGTTTGTGTCTCCGTTCACTTCATTCTGTATGGCTTCCAACTGATTGTTTCTTAAGTATTTGGAGAAGTTATGGATATTTGGCTCTATTTCAGTTTGAATTTCCAGTTTAAAGGATTGAGCAGAGCCGCTGTCGGGGCGGGGCCTCGGCTGGCTGTGAGGGCGGCTGGGCCCGCGCTTTCCCATTGGCTGGCCGGGCCCGGAGCCCGCCTCCCCCACCTGCGGCGGGAACTCGCGTGCGTTCTGCCCGAGGATTTGGCGTCCTGCGCAGCTGCCTGGAGCCACTTTGCTTCTGGACAACAGGGGGTTATGTCCACGCTGCCGGGAGCCCCGTCTCCTCAGGACCCAACAGGAGGTGCTGCACTGAGGGAAGGTGAGGAGGAAGGAAAAGTGAGGGAAAGTGAGGAGAAGCTTCCCGTGAGGGGCTGACGGCTGAGGGGAGGCCCTCCTCAGAGGCCCCGGGGGAGGAAGGGTCGGATGTGGGACGCTGTGGGTTTTAGTCAGGTTCTGTGTGTGGTGCAGACACTGTGCCGTGTCCTTCTTTGCTGTGTGGTGTCCAGTTTCCCAGCGCCATTCATCGAGGGGACTGTCCTTTCCCTGGTGTAGGCTCCTGGCTCCTTTCTTGTGAGTTAACTGACCACATCCCCGTAGGTTTGTTTGCAGACTCTCTCTGGTCCATGTCCCTGTCGTTGTGCCAGTTCCACAAAGTTTTGGTGACTGTGCTTTTGTAATGCCGTGTGAGGTCAGGGAGGGAGATGCCTCCAGCCTGTCTCCCTTTTGTGGAATCTCTTTGGCTGTTCGGGGTCCTTTGTGTTTCCACGTGAATGTTAGGAATGTTTGTTCTGTTTCTGTGAAAAATACCACTGAAGTTTATTTTATTTTATTGAAGTGTAGTCAATTCACGATGTTCTGTTATCTTCTGATGTAGGGCATGATGATTTGACGAGGCTTGCTTTGAGTCTGACCACTGCCTTGGTAGAATGGGCATTTTAACATTAATTCTTTCTGTCCGTGAGCACAGGGTATCCTTCCATTTATTTGCGTCTGTTCAGTTTCCTTCCTCAGCGTCTTAGAATTTTCAGTGTGCAGGTCTTTCACACCCTTGATTCAATTTTTTCCTAGGTATTTTTTTGGATGCAGTTGTAAATGGGATTTTAAATGATGTTTCATTATCAATGTGTAGAAAGACAACTGATTTTTGTGTATTGATTTTGCACCTTGTGGCTTTACTGAAATGATTTATTAGTTCTAAGAGTTTTTTTGATGGTTTGATGTGGAAAACTAGAAATCAGAAATCACCTTGTTTGGACTCCATCCAGATCATCCACAGCACCTAAGACACAGCGGCTCCTAATCTTCCCACAGTGCGTCTAAGTTACCTGTGGACTCCTGCAAGGGCTATGAGCATCGGCACTTTGCGTGAACTGGATCGCGTTAAGGGTGGGCCTCTATAGGGAAATCTGATGTCTTCTCTGCTTTTTTGGTGTGGTATTGACATGGTTGTTTTCAAAAGTAATATAGTTTCTAATAAAGTTTCTTATAAAGTTTTCTTACAAAGTTGCATATAAAATACTTTAAACAGCATCATGCAGCACTCGCTTTTGCCTCCTCACATGGGACACTCCAGTGGGTCTTACCTAACACTGGGATACTCCCCCAGGGAACCAGCCCATAAACCCCAAGTGAAGAGATTGTATGGTTCACCTTGTAACCTTGTCCACAGGCCCGCTTCAGCCTTCCCCTTTGCCCCAGCTTATGGAAATCCCTTTTCCATTCTGTGCCAGTTTTCTTTTTCTGAAGCTATTACTGAGAGTTTCCCTCTTTTTCCTCCCTTAATGGATTTAAGGCGCACAAGATGAGTACGATCTGGGTGGCCTCTTCTGTGTGTCTCCTTTCGCTTAGAATGTTTTCAGTTGTATCCAGTTTGAATCACTAGTGATTCATTCACATTTTTCATTGTCATTAAAAATACAGAGCATAGCATTTACCACTTAAACATTTAACTATGCAGGTCTATGGTATTCACTAAATTCACATTGTTGTACAGATGCCTCACCATCCGTCTCCAGAACTTACTCATTTTCCCCAAGTGAAGCCCTGTGTCCAGTGAACACTGACTCCCCTCAGCCCCTGGCAGTGACACTCTTTTTCTGTCTCCACATTTGATTTCTCTGGATGCCTTGTATAAGGGGAATCCTGTAATATTTGTCCTTCTCTGGCTTGTTTCACTTAGCATAGGGACTTCAAGATTTATCTACGTTGCAGTGTGTGTCATAATTTCCTTAGTTTTTAAGGCTGTGCGGTATCCCACTGTGTATACACCACGTGTATTTTATCCATTCACCCGCTGATGGACAGGTGAGTTGTTTCCACCTTTTGCTGTTGTGATTAGTGCTGCCATGGGTATGGGTGTACCCGTTTCTATTCCAGTTCCTGCTTTCAAATATTTTGAGCATATATCCTGAAGTGGCATTGATGGATCACACGTCAACCCCAAGTGTAATTTTTTGAGGAACTCCCATGTGGTTCTCCACCGTGGCTGCACCATTTTATTCCTTCATATGGCAGAATAATATGGCAGTTTATGGATGTACCCTGTTTGTTTATCTGTTTAGCCTTTGATGGACATTTCAATTGTTCTGCCTTCAGGGCCGTTGCGCATAGCGCTGCTGTGAATATTTGTGTGCCTTTTTTCATTTGAACACCTGTTTTTAATGTTTCGGGGTCTATATCTAGGAGTGAAGTTGTTGAACCCTAAGGTAACTGTATTTTTATCTGTTTGAGGAAATGACAAACTGGAAACATGGGCTGCACCATTTTCCAGTTTCTCAAGTAGTGTTGAAAAGTTTCAGTTTCTCTACATTTTGGCCAGTATTTGTTGTTTTAGTTTTCTTGACTGCAGGGCTTCCAGTGTGCTTGGGAGGGACGGCATTGTGGTATTCATTTACATTTCCATCACGGCTGATTTTTAACATCCTTTCATGTGCTTGTCGACTATTTGTCTTGTCTGGAGAAGGGTCTATTTTTTAAAAAATTATTTAATTTTATTTATGTAGTGGTGTTTTTCTTTTTCATTTTATCAGGTAGAATTATTACTGTTTGACTGCACATATACATTATATTGCATGTAAATACATATATACCATATGCTGTACTTTTTTTTAGCTTACATATAGAGAAGGGCCTATTTAAGCCTTTTCCCATGTTAAAAACGGGTTTGCTTTGTCTTTTTATGAGTTTTAAAAGTTCTTGATACATTCTTGATAAAATTTTTTTCAAGTATATAATATACAAATATTTTCTTCGATTTTGTGTGCTGTCTTTTCAGTTTCTGGATAGCATCTTTGATGTACAAAAGTCTTTAATTTTTACCACTCTTTGAATTTAAGCTTTTTGTGTATCTTGAGTTAATTTTGCATGTGGTATGAAGCAAGGATCCAATTTCATTTCTCTTGGAAATGAAAAAAATTTCACTGGAAAGACAATTGCCTGGCACCATTTGTTGAAAACGCAATTTTCCCCGATATTTACTGTTGTCCACTGTGGTAAAAAATCAGTCAGTGTGTGTGTCTTTTCACATTAGTGTTGCCCTGGATACACGCCCAGCAGTGGGATCTCAGACTTTTCTTGCTTCTGACCTAATCAGGAGGAGGTCACTATGTGGAACCTACACTTCAGGAGAGGGGGGGGCTTTAGCTCCCCCTCCTTGATGGATGTCATGGATTATTAGGAACACTCCTGCATAGGAGTTTTGTGTTCAGTCTCATTTATTAAAAACAAAACAAAACAAAACAAAACAAAACTGTGTCATCATTTAACTTCACCACTGTGGACACCTGGATAGTTACTTAAATCTTTTGGTTATAATCCAGCACTACAGGTTTGGTTGCTCAGTTCATTCCTGCTTTGGCCATTGAGAACTCTTTCTTTGGCTCCTGTTTCCTTTGAGGTCATTCCATATTTTGGAGCTTTTTCTCCCCTGGTACCTCCTTACTTTCTGATACAAGATTCGAGATGATCCTGGCTCATATATTGACTGTCTCAGTCCTAGTAGAAGCCATTTCTTCAAAGAGTCCTGATTCCTTTTTAGAGAATGATATTAAGGATTTACGTATGGAAGGAAAATGCTCTCATCTGACAGTGCAAGGAAACGTGCGCATGTGTTCCCACCTTAGTGTATTGTTGTTGCTCAGGGAGCACCCATCTGCCACAACCACGTAGTGTTTTAAATGTAAGTTACTTAGAAGTGGCCAAAGCAAGAGGGACACTCTGACCCCCGCTCTATCTCCCTAAAAGCAGGAAATAAGCCTGTCATGTGAAAGGTTCAGAGGAGCATATAAACATAACTTGTAACTTTTTAAGTTTACAACCCCAAGCCCAAACTCTGTTCAGATTCTTCACTGAGTACCCAAAAGCTACATTTCTGTGGGCTGTCAATTCCTAATAAATTTATAGTTTTCTAGATGTATAAAACCTGCCTGTTTTCACTACCTCTTACTTCCCATTTCTATGAGACTTGTGTGTGTAGGAATTAAAATTTCTTTTTCTCCTGTGGCTCTGTCTTGCATTAGCTTTATTAGTAGTCCAGCCACAAGAAGTCAAGAGGGAGAGAGAGTGAAATTTCCCCCTTCCCAATAGTATACACTCCTAATTACAAAGATTTCTATGTGGAAATGTCTGTATTCATATGAAGCAAAAGACGGTATTATACTGATGCCTCCAACTTGATCCATTATCATATGGACAGTGTACACCCCCCTCGCTTATCTGTAACTCCCAGTCAGACAGTAGAATCCTGGTTCCCACCAGCTTCCACCCATTCAGTTCATTTCTCATTCTGCTCCAGATGAGTGGTTTCAGCGTGCTTAGCTCCTACCTGTGTGGGATGGATCTTACAGAGCCCACTGTTTACGTGCAGTACGTTTTCCCTGTGGTCTGCACGTTCTGTTCATTCCTGCAGTCACTGAGGCTGGTCTCTTCTGCTCCACCAGCAGCAGTGAGTGTTTTCACACATTTCTAATACAGACCCTGTGTTACATCCTGTACTCCATCCTGTGACACTACTGCTTACTCGATCACTTAACTGACTTGTTGGGTCATAAAAACCTATGGGTTTAGACAAGTGCATAATGGCAAATGTCCACCACGAAGTATCATATGGAACATTTCAACCCCCCTCCCCATGAGATGTTTACCATCTCTTAGTTTCCCTTTCTCTGAATTTCACAAAAATTGGGTCACATAGTGCATAGGTAGCCTCTCCAGAATGATTCTTTCTCTTTTTGAAGGAAAATCACATGGAGTTGGCATTGACAAGAGAGCTCTGTCAAATGGAGCCAGGAGCCCATTCAGAACTTGTGACCTATCTTATCACATCTCAGCCTGAATCAAATCCTGAGTTTAGACCTGACGAAGCCATCCAGGACATCTGCCAGAAACTTACCTGTCTGCCAGAAACCTACCTACTTATTGTACTCTTGGCCTCAAATAATGCAGGGCATACTGATCACTTGAGTTTCTAAGCCATTATGAATAGACATCCTGTGCATTACTTGATGTTCGTTTTTGTTTGAACAGTTTTTCAAAGCAGTTGTTTAAATTCAAGAGATGATTTTTTTTTGGATTCTAAGTTGAGACTGTTTGGCTTTGGAAGAAACTGCCAAACTGTCTTCCAAAGTTGGCCGCACCTGTCTTCCACCAGGACCTTGAATGTATTTTTGTATGATTGTTTTCTACCTGTATACCTTCTTTAGCCAGATGTTTGTTTCTATGTTTAGCCATTTTAATGGGGTTGTTTGTTCTAGATTTTATTGGTATAACTTGAGTACAAATCCTTCATTAGATGCGCATTTTGCAAATACTTTCTCCTAGTGTGTGGTCTCTCTTTTGCCTTTATGAATAAGACCTTTCACAGAGTAGACGTCTATAGTTCTATAAAGTCCATGTCATTAATTTTGTGTTGATGTGTAGATAGGCATTTGTTGTTGCGAGTTAAAACTCATCACCAGACCCAAGGCCTTACAGGTTTTCTCCCTTTTCCTTTTAAGATTTGTATAGTTTTGTCATTTAAATTTGTCTATATGCAATCTTGAGTGAATTTTGCTATCAGTTGTAAAGTTTGTGTCTATGTTCTCTTCATTCTATACGTTTTTTAATTAATTGCTCCTTAACCAGTTTTTGAGACAGCATAGTGAGCTACTTGGCTGTGTTTCAGTTTGGATTTCCAAAGGCACTACTACATAGAGCGGAACTGCATTCAGGATGAGGTCTCTGGGCTTGGTGAGCTCAGCATCCCCTGAACTTTTTTTATGGTTCACAGCGGGGTGCCAGATCCACCTCTGACCCACAGGGCGCAGGTGCATTCTGCCCATGGACTTGGCCCCTTGCACAGGTGGCAGGGGCTTGGTCTCTTCAGTACTGTCAGGGCTTCATCTTCTAGACAGTGGGGCTGTGTCCATGCTGACATGGGCTGAGTTTTCTTGGGCATTGCTGTGAAAAGGCACAATAAGAGGAAAAAAAGGCCAAGTGGGGAGAAGCTTCCTGTGTGCAGCTGACTGTTCGGGGGAGATCTGTCTTCAGTGGAACCTCAGAAAGAGGTTAATGTGGAAAACTGGGGTTTTAGTTAGTTTTGTGTGCAGTGGAGATGGTGACCAGTGATGTTCTTTGGTGCGTGGTGTCCCATTTTCCTGGCAATGTGTATGGAGGGGAGTGTCCCTCCCTCTTTGTATATCCTTGGCCCCATTTTCATGAATTAACTGGCCACAGTCATGCGGGTTTATCTCTGGGCTCTTTATGCTATTACACTCATCTGTGTGTCTGTGCTGGTTCCTCACTGTTGTGGTCACTACAGCTTCATGATACAGTTTGATGCTAGGGAGGGAGATGCCTCCAGTTGTGTCCTTCTTTCTCAGAACTTCCCTGGCTGTTCAGGGTCCTTAGGTGTTCTATATTAATAGCAGGGTTGTTATTTCCATTTCAAAGAAACATATCATTGAACATTGTATTGATGTTGCAGAGAATTTTTTGATAGTTTTGGGTAGAATCAATAATTTAATACCAGTAATTCTTCCAGTCCATGAGTACAGAGTGTTTTTCTGTTTATTTGTGTCTTTAACTTCTTACTCAATGGTTTATAGTTTTTTGAGCACATGTCTTTCACATCCTTGGTTAAATTTGTTCCTAGTTATTTTCTTCTTTTTGATACAATTATAAATGTGATTGTTTCCCTAAATTTTCCTTCTGATGGGTTACTATTAGTGTATAGAAATGCAACTGATTTTTGTACATTGATTTCAAATTGAACTTTACTGAATTTATTTATTTCAACAACTGTTTGTTAAGTGTTGTGGAAAATTGTAGCATTAAAATCTCACTGTTTCTCCTGCATCCCAGGCTGTGCACAGGATCTAAGACTCGGTGGCTCCTGGTGTACTCATCCCACAGTGCCTGTTAATAACAAGTGGACTCCTACTAGGGCGATGAGCATCACACCTCTGGCTGACCTCGGTCTGGGTGATTCTTGGCTTC